>NW_020837983.1:5256417-5428586 GCF_003676395.1 Aethalodelphis obliquidens | reverse complement strand
TGGCTAGGACTTGCAAAACTATGTTGAATAATAGTGGTGAGAGTGAGTAACCTTGTCTTGTTCCTGATCTTAGAGGAAATGCTTTCAGTTTTTCACCATTGAGAATGATGTTTGCTGTGGGTTTGTCGTATATGACCTTTATTATGTTGAGGTAGGTTCCCTCTATGCCCACTTTCTGGAGAGATTTTATCATAAATGGTGTTGTATTTTGTCAAAAGCTTTTTCTGCATCTATTGAGATGATCATATGGTTTTTATTCTTCAATTTGTTAATATGGTGTATCACATTGATTGATTTGCGTATATTGAAAAATCCTTGCATCCCTGGGATAAATCCCACTTGATCGTGGTGTATGATTCTTTTAATGTGTTGTTGGATTCTGTTTGCTAGTATTTTGTTGAGGATTTTTGCATCTATATTCATCAGTGATATTGTTCTGTAATTTTCTTTTTTTGTAGTATCTTTGTCTGGTTTTGGTATCAGGGTGATGGTTGCCTCATAGAATGAGTCTGGGAGTGTTCCTTCCTCTGCAATATTTTGGAGTTTGAGAAGGATAGGTGTTAGCTCTTCTCTAAATGTTTGATAGAATTCACCTGTGAAGCCATCTGGTCCTGGACTTTTGTTTGTTGGAAGATTTTTAATCACAGTCTCAATTTCAGTGCTTGTGATTGGTCTGTTTATATTTTCTATTTCTTCCTGGTTCAGTCTCGGAAGGTTATACCTTTCTAAGAATTTGTCCATTTCTTCCAGGTTGTCCATTTTATTGGCATACAGCTGCTTGTAGTAGTCTCTTAGGATGCTTTGTATTTCTGCAGTGTCTGTTGTAACTTCTCCTTTTTCATTTCTAATTTTATTGATTTGAGTCCTCTCCCTCTTTTTCTTGATGAGTCTGGCTAATGGTTTATCAATTTTATTTACCTTCTCAAAGAATCAGCTTTTAGTTTTATTGATCTTTGCTATTGTTTTCTTTATTTCTATTTCATTTATTTCTGCTCTGATCTTTATGATTTCTTTCCTTCTGCTAACCTTGGGTTTTGTTTGTTCTTCTTTCTCTAGGTCCTTTAGGTGTAAGGTTAGATTGTTTATTTGAGATTTTTCTTGTTTCTTGACGTAGGCTTGTATAGCTATAAACTTCCCTCTTAGAACTGCTTTTGCTGCATCCCATAGGTTTTTTATTGTCACGTTTTCATTGTCATTTGTCTCTAGATATTTTTTAATTTCCTCTTTGATTTCTTCACCAATCTCTTGGTTATTTAGTAATGTATTGTTTAGCCTCCATGTGTTTGTGTTTACGTTTTTTTTCCCTGTTATCCATTTCTAATCTCACAGTGTTGTGGTCAGAAAAGATGCCTGATATGATTTCAATTTTCTTAAATTTACTGAGGCTTGATTTGTGACCCAAGATGTGATCTATCCTGGAGAATGTTCCATGCGCACTTGAGAAGAAAGTGTAATCTGCTGTTTTTGGATGGAATGTCCTGTAAATATCAATTAAATCTATCTGGTCTGTTGTGTCATTTAAAGCTTCTGTTTCCTTATTTATTTTCATTTTGTATGATCTGTCCATTGGTGTAAGTGAGGTGTTAAAGTCCCCCACTATTATTGTGTTACTGTCGATTTCCTGTTTTAAAGCTATTAGCAGTTGCCTTATGTATTGAGGTGTTCCTATGTTGGGTGCATATATATTTACAGTTGTTATATCTTCTTCTTGGATTGATCCCTTGATCATTATGTAGTGTCCTTCCTTGTCTCTTGTAACATTCTTTATTTTAAAGTCTATTTTATCTGATATGAGTATTGCTACTCCAGCTTTTTGATTTCCATTTGCATGGAATATGTTTTTCCATCCCCTCACTTTCAGTCTGTATGTGCCCGTAGGTCTGAAGTGGGTCTCTTGTAGACAGCATATAGATGGGTCTTGTTTTTGTATCCATTCAGCAAGCCTGTGTCTTTTGGTTGGAGCATTTAATCCATTCATGTTTAAGGTAATTATCAATACGTATGTTCCTATGACCATTTTCTTAATTGTTTTGGGTTTGTCTTTGTAGGTCCTTTTCTTCTCTTGTGTTTCCCACTTAGAGAAGTTCCTTTAGCATTTGTTGTAAAGCTGGTTTGGTGGTGCTGAATTCTCTTAGCTTTTGCTTGTCTGCAAAGCTTTTGATTTCTCCATCGAATCTGAATAAGACCCTTGCTGGGTAGAGTAATCTTGGTTGTAGGTTCTTCCCTTTCATCACTTCAAGTATATCATGCCACTCCCTTCTGGCTTGTAGAGTTTCTACTGAGAAATCAGCTGTTAAACTTATGGGAGTTCCCTTGTATGTTATCTGTCATTTTTCCCTTGCTGCTTTCAATAATTTTTCTTTGTCTTTAATTTCTGCCAGTTTGATTACTATGTGTCTCGGCGTGTTTCTCCTTGGGTTTATCCTGTATGGGACTCTCTGCACTTCCTGGACTTGGGTGGCTATTTCCTTTCCCATGTTAGGGAAGTTTTCGATTATAATCTCTTCAAATATTTTCTCTGGTCCTTCCTCTCTCTCTTCTCCTTCTGGGACCCCTATAATGTGAATGTTGTTGTGTTTAATGTTGTCCCAGAGGTCTCTTAGGCTGTCTTCATTTCTTTTCATTCTTTTTTCTTTATTCTGTTCTGCAGCAGTGAATTACACCATTCTGTCTTCCAGGTCACTTATCTGTTCTTCTGCCTCAGTTATTCTGCTATTGATTCATTCTAGTGTAGTTTTCATTTCAGTTATTGTATTGTTCATCTCTGTTTGTTCTTTAATTCTTCTAAGTCTTTGTTAAACATTTCTTGCATCTTCTCGATCTTTGCTTCCATTCTTTTTCTGAGGTCCTGGATCATCTTCACTATCATTATTCTGAATTCTTTTTCTGGAAGGTTGCCTATCTCCACTTCATCTAGTTGTTTTTCTGGGGTTTCATCTTGCTCCTTCATCTGGTACATAGCCCTCTGCCTTTTCATCTTGTCTATCGTTCTGTGCATGTCGTTGTTTGGGGGTTTTTTGATAGTAGTTATCCTAATGGGTGTGTGAAATGGTTTTAAATATAGTTAATCATGAGGATAACAGTGATGATGGAGACGCATTTGTAAACACAGGTGGTAAAAAAAAGTCCCTACGTGAGATGGTGAAAATGTGTGATCAGTCAGTGGCTAGCTTTGAACCATGAACATTTATCAATGAACATGAGCTTATGGTGGTTTTCATAATTTAAGAGGGACTGCTTAGATGGAAACCTAAATTAATGAAGCATTTGACCTGGGAAAAAGTGCTTAAGATGGTCCTTAGGGGCTGCCCTGGTGGCGCAGTGGTTGAGAGTCCACCTGCCGATGCAGGGGACACGGGTTCGTGCCCCGGTCCGGGAAGATCCCACGTGCCGCATAGTGGCTAGGCCTGTGAGCCATGGCCGCTGAGCCTGTGCATCCAGAGCCTGTGCTCCACAATGGGAGAGGCCACAACAGTGAGAAGCCCGCGTACCGCAAAAAAAAAAAAAAAAAAAATGGCCCTTAGTCCTGCTCCTGCAATCAGAGGTGCCACTCCAGCTGCTGCTGGTGACAGGCACTGACGTTCCTCTAAGATGCTCAAGCAACCAGAGGAGATGGATGTTCATGGTTTGTGTATGCACCAGCACATTTAGCTGAAATCGAACCTGCATACATTTAAAGATTTATAAAATGTTTTCTTAGAAATAAGGTTACTAGAGTATTTATATTCTATATTTATCCCACTATTTCATTTAGTGGTTTGTTATTTAAATAAACTATACACTATTTGTCCTAATAAATATTTCACTACAGAAATATTAATATGTTTGACTATCATATGCTGCCTCAGATCCTGTTAGGGCTACTACATTACATTACATACTACTTCTCAAGAAATCTGAAAAATTCTGAATTCCAAAACTCACCAGGCCCCAGGGATTCTGGATTATAGATTGTGGACCTTCTTTTAGTCAAAAAGCAAATAACGCACTTGTGAGACATCATTCCACTGTTCCAGTTTAAAATCCTTTTTGAACAATTTCTAACATCTGCCACACTTGGCTGTCCAGATTTCTAACTATAGGCATCTACTCTATCTTTCCCTCATAGGATAAAGACCTCTGTTATATTCTGGCACTAATACAAAAACAAAACTTACTTTTTACACAATGAAACTGAAAAGTTTAATCATCTTTGGTGGTAATACTTCTAGACTGTATCATACTCTAATTAGGGGCCTTTATAAGATTATATGAAGCATGAATTAATTTCTCCCTAATAATCCAGCATCATCATTATGAAGATCAGTTATTAATTGTGAAAACAGGGCCTGGCCCCAGACCATCTGGCTTCCTGAGTACTGGTGTTTGCATTTTAGTCTTCCATGCACCCATGGGCTCAGACCCTCTGGCTGCTCTCTGGGTAACTGCCATAGCATCATCACTGGAAAAGCTTGTTTGGGTTACCTAAAATAAGAATAAATGATCCAGCAGGAGCTTGAACTTCAGACATCTGTTTTGGCTATTCAGAGGCCCTCTTCCCTCCTCCCTACTTTGCAGCTGGATTACTAATAACTGAGGTACCATGTAAATAACCCTGGAGGGCCAAGGCACCATTGTACATTATTCTTCGTCTCTATAAGGATTAAGGGGGCAAATAGAGTCACTAAATCACCCCTTTGGTAGGCCAATGCCACACTTTGCACATCAGGATAACACACACTGGTAGCACAGTGAACACGTTTTGCATGTGTTTTAATATTCTACTCCAAATTGCCTGTGTAGAGGGGAAAAGAAACTAACATTTATAGATGGACTACAGTGTGCTACATGCTTTGTATACTTTACTTCCTTTAATCAAACACAGTGATAGAGATATTATTCCCCTTTTACAGATGAGGACTGAGGTTAAGTACTTTACCAAACCTCTCACAACTATTAAGTGACAGAAAATAGATTATAACCCATCTATGTCTCAAACCCTCCAAATTTTTTCACTTTATTAAAATTTTTTTAAATTTAAAAAATTTTTTTAAATTTAAAAAATTTTTCACTTTATTTAAAAAAAAATCACAAAATCAATGCATGCTCGTTATAACAAGACAATCAACACAGATATGCTGATGTCTGTTTCCCAAACCTAATTCTACCCTCGAGGCATACATTTTATTAGCTGTGACCAGGGATCAAACCTGGGCCTCCACAGTGAAAGTGCTGAATCCCTAACCATTAGGCCACTAGGGAACTCCCCGACTCACTATTTTTTTTTTTTTTTTTGCGGTACGCGGGCCTCTCACTGCTGTGGCCTCTCCCGTTGCGGAGCACAGGCCCCGGACGCACAGGCTCAGCGGCCATGGCTCACGGGCCCAGCCGCTCCGCGGTACGTGGGATCTTCCCGGACCGGGACACGAACCCGTATCCCCTGCATCGGCAGGCGGACTCTCAACCACTGCGCCACCAGGGAAGCCCCCGACTCACTATTTTTTGACTTTACTATAGTTCAAAAGTGACACGCAGTCAGTGAAACTGTACTCGAATTTTGAATGTTGATCTCTTCCCAGGTTAGCAATATGTGGTCTGATACTCTCGAGATGCTGGGCAGTGGCAGCAAACCGCAGCTGCCAGTCAGCCACACCATCACAAGGGGAAACAGCCAATATTCTGACAACCATTCTGTACCCTGACAACTATTCTGATGCTCACTTTCAATAAAGTATTCAATAAATGACATGAGATATTCAACATTTTATTATAAAATAGGCTTTGTGTTCAAAGATTTTGCCCAACACTAGGCTAATAGAGTGTTCCGAGCACGTTTAAGGTAGGCAAGGCTAAGCTATGAAGTTCGGAAGGTTAGGTGTATTAAATGCATTTTCAACTTACAATGGGTTTATTGGGATGTAACCCCATCATAAGTCCAGGAAGATCTGTAATCACGTATACACACATATGAAGATTTTCTTGCTTTTTCTAAAAGTAAGGTAATTCCATGAATGTTACTCTGTGACTTTATGACTATATGATATACTCTGTATTACAGATAAACCATAATTTATACAACATTTCCTGACAGAAATTCAAGGGGTTTTTAGGTTTTTGCAATTACAAACAGAGCTTTAATAAACTTTCTTGAACATATAACCTTACAAACTGGAACCTTGATTTCCACAGGCTAAATGAACAAAAATGACAGTACTGAATGTAATCTCTGTATTTTTTAATAGATAGCTGGCCTCATTCCCAAAAGGTACAGCAATTCATATTTACAGCAGCAACATACGAGCGCTCATTTTCTCACCCTCTTGCCAGCACAAAATATCAATCTCTCTACTTTTTGCCTATTTGATAGTCGAAAGGGTATTTCATTGCATTTCCTTGATTACTGGTAAAATTTAGATTTGTGCTCTTCTGTTGTCAGATTTGACTCATAAAAAAAAGTGTGACGTGCAAAGCCAAACAATGGAATCTATCTTCTCTAAGCCCTGGTAGTTATTCTTACAAGACAGGGGCAAGATTCTGTTGGATTCTGTGCAAAGTACACCCTCAGTTAGCCAGCAGGGTCTACACCCAGGGCATCATAGAAAGAAAGGAAAACAAAACTGGACTCTGAGGTGTAGACAGTTCAGAAACAATAAATAAATGAAGAGGTCAGTGGCATTATTTTTTATTAACTTTCAAACTTGGAAACCTTTATCAAAACCAGGTCTTACAGGGGAGGGAGTAGGGAACCTTGAAGACTGGATGGCTCTTTTACAACCCTCGCCCCTCACCTGCTAGGTAAGTAAGAAAGAGGAAAAAGAAATGACAGAAAGGGGGAGAGAGAAGAACCCTGTTTCCTTCAGCGAGGGCCAGGCTCCTGTAAGAAAGGGCCGGGTGCCCGGGGCCTCTGATGCAGGAAAGCAGAGGGGAGCTTGGTCTCCCACAAGCTCAGTCCACAATCTCCAACTGAGAGTGAGATCTGAGGACAAGCCAGAAGCAGTCAGTGGAAGAGCCAGCTTCGGTGTAATGACTTCTCAAACCGGAGGTGTGCCTTTAGACACGTCATAGAAATTCTCCAAACCTTCTTTTCCTATTTGGAAAAATGAGAGAGGGGTTTGGAACTTGTGATGTGTAAGGCCACTTCCACCTCTAAGATTCTGTAATTCCAATGATACAATATTGACAGTGTTCTAATAATTCCACCTCATCTTCAAGTGGTATCCATGAAAAAGTTGAAAGATCATACAATTTGGAGTCAAGTCTAGGGTTCAAGTCCCAATCTGCCAACTATGTAACATTAGACAAGCCCTGTAATTCCTCTGAGCCTTTTTCCTCATCTATAAAACTGACAAAATAAATCTCATAGGGTTGTGGTAAGATTCAAGTGAGGGGATATTTGTGGGGGTACTTATAAACTGTAGAGGTTAGAACAAACATAGCAGAACATTCTTACTAAGTCTGATCCCCTTCTGCACTACCCAGACAGGGGTCCGTCCATACGGCGTTGTTCTGGATTCCCATTGTAACTTAAAGGGAAACTTTCACAATGTCCGGAGCCCTTGACTTCCTGCAAATGAAGGAGGAGGATGTACTCAAATTTCTTGCAGCAGGAACCCACTTAGGTGGCACCAACCTAGACTTCCAAATGGAACAGTACATCCGCGTCTACAACATAAATCTGAAGAGAACCTGCGAGAAGCTTCTGCTGGCAGCTTGTGCCATTGTTGCCATTGAAAACCCAGCAGATGTCAGTGTCGTATCCTCTAGAAATACTGGCCAGCGAGTTGTGCTGAAGTTTGCTGCTGTCACTGGAGCCCCTCCTATGGCTGGCTGCTTCTCTCCTGGAATCTTCACTAACCAGATCCAGGAAGCCTTCCGGGAGCCAAGACTTCCAGTGGTTACTGATCCCAGGGCTGACCACTAGCCTCTCACAGAGGCCTCTTACGCTCACCTGCCTACCATTGCTCTGTGTAACACAGACTCTCGTCTGTGTTATGTGGACACTGCCATCCCATGCAACAACAAGGGAACTCACTCGGGTGGTCTGATGTAGTGGATGCTCGTCCGGGAAGTTCTGTGCATGCGTGGCACCATCTCCCACAAACACCCATGGGAGGTCACACCTGATCTCTGCTTCTACAGAGATCCTGAAGAGATTGAAAAGGAAGAGCAGGCGGCAGCTGAGAAGGCTGTGACCATGGAGGAATTTCAGGGCGAATGGACCGCTCCAGCTCCTGAGTTCACTGCTCCTCAGCCTGAGGTGGCGGACTGGTCCGAAGGTGTGCAGGTGCCCTCTGTGCCTGTTCAGCAGTTCCCCACCGAAGACTGGTCTGCAGCTCCCACCGCTCAGGCCACTGAATGGGTAGGAACAACCACTGAGTGGTCTTAAGCTGTTCTTCCGCAAACTCGTAAAATGGAAGTAGGTTGACGGAAAATAAACAGTTTCCAAAAAAAAAAACCCCAAAAAGTCAGTTTCCAAAAAAAAAACCCCAAAAAGTCTGAGCCAATCATTTCCATTTTTTAGCTCAATTTAAAATTCACTAATCAAATACTTAAATCATTCATTCCATAAGTACTGACAGAATGTCCCCTGTTTTAGGCACCAGAGATACTTTAGTGAATAAGACACTGGAGGTCACTGATATCATGGAACTTGAAGATGTTCTTTTAACATCTGCATCAGAAAAGGAAATCTGGACATATAAATATTTTAGCAAGATACATAAAAGGTAAACAAGCTGTGTCCGGTATTGTAGAGATATGAATTCAACAAATATGTATGGAGCTCTTACTATGGTCCCAGACATAAGGACTAGGCACTGTTCTAGGTGTTGGGAGACTCAGCATTGAACAAGACAGACCAAGTCCCTGGCCTTTTGGAGCTTACATTCCACCAGAAGAACTGAATCAATCAGACTGTCACTAATTATATATGGAAGACACAGCCAAAAACAAGTAGGAGGCCGATGTGAGAGGTACGAACATAGTTCTGGAGCCAGAGCTTCAGGCTTCTTTTCCTAGCCACACTCAGTTTCCCCTTATCGAAACGGAAGGCACAATAAACTCTAACTTGCCCTCCTCATGCCTCATTTCTCCTTCCAACTATTCACCTTGGACAAGTTAACAGCCTTTACCAAGTAATGAGACGTTTGGGCGTAGAAAATAACCACGACTATTTTTCAGCTGTGCTCAGTTGTTATGGCTTAATTAGGTTTTCAAACAGCATTCATGCACTCTGCAAATGTGTGATTCAGCTCGATCCTTTCCAGGTTCCTTTGAACCTACCCGTGACTCACTTAACGTAAGGACTCCCACAGCCAATAACAGACTACCGGTTTCCAGTTAACCTCTAAAGTGTTGACCATTGTGCTGTATATTCAGCTGTATATTCAACAACTGTGGATTCTTTTATATGAGGCACTGTACTAGGTCCTTGCTTCTGGCATTTACAATCATATTTGAAAACTTACGTTAGTTATAAGTCATTTGCATTTCTCTTTTAAGACAGTATGAGTAGATACCATTTGATTAAATGAGAGATAGGAGCTCCCACGAGGGAGACATCATTTCTGACTCAAGCAACTAGGGACGAGGAGGTTGCAGCTCTGATGAGAGCCTGCTTTATCCTGGACATTTTATGTAGATTCTTCAACTTGATGTGGAATGCTTCACAAAGAACTTGGAATCTAAGACCTTGAGTGATGGGAAGAATTAGGAAAGGCAGAAATGACGTTTCAACTGAATACTAAATGACGGCCCAGTGCTGGCCAGGCACAATGCAAGGTACCAGGAACCCAAAGGTGAACAGTGTGGACCTTGTGGTAAAGGGCTTTCAGTGGGGGATACAAACAAATAAACAGGCAATTACAATCACTATATGGTGTGATGTGTGTTACACTAGGTAAAAACACCAAGGTGATGGGAGAACACAGTAAGGTGTATTTGTTAGGAGTCTTTCAGTTGCACTTAATCTAAACTGTGGTCGACTGGCTTATGTCACCAGGAACCTCAGGGTGGATCCAGGACTTAAACAAGGAAACTCTCTCTCTCTCTCTCTCTCTGTATCACCATATCCTTTAATTTTGCAGATGGTGTGTTCTTCCAGATGAATATTCTTTGACACAGTGACACCAGAGGCAAGAGGCAGGCTTCCCAGCTAGCTTTAGTGGAAGGAAGTCAGGGAGGGACTCTGGCCCTACTTGGACCATTCAGCTTTCCCTGAAACTGTTGCCCAGGGAAGGGGCACCATGATTAATAAGCTGGGTTTATGCATCTAACCCTGTTGATGGGTGGTAAAGAAAGGGAGAAATACATGCTGGGTCACCAAAAACAATGGCTACCATAAAGAAGCCCCTGAAGGGAACACTGCAATTGTGGAAAACAGCTAGAACACAGAGGAAGGAACGTGCATGGAGAGTTCCTGGGATGGTGGGAGATTAGTCTGGCTGGAGCCGTGGTCACACCTAAGAGCAGGGAGAAAAACCAAGGTCAGCCTGTGGAAGGCTTCGAATGCCTGGCTAAGGACTCTAGGTCAGCCTGATGGATACGTGGTGACAGCTTTGTTCAGAATCTTTCCAATTTTCCTGAAAATCACTCAGAGCAATGAGAACAAAGGTATGAAACGCCTACATGCTGACATCTTCAGTAAAACAAGGAAGTGAGAAATTTCACAAACTTCATATGGTGTGTAGCATCACCCTCCCTCCCCGAACCGGCACAGGAAACCATACGTGCGGTTTAGCAGGTGCCTCAGGGAAGACCAGAAATGGCACAAGAGTCCAGAGGGTGGAGGTACCGCAATTCTCAGCAAAAATTCAACTCAGGAGAGTGCTCAGCCTGGGTGGGAATAGATGTGAGCAGGATTCAGAAGGAAGAGGGCAGGAATACTGGGAGAGGAAGAAATTAATCCATAAGTGCCTGGAGGACCCACGGGTGCAGCTTAGGAAAAAGAGGAGAGCAGGCTGGCAGGAAGGGGCAGAATGACTGGAAACCAGTGGCTGGGGGAGCAACTAGGGGAGCTCCAGACTAGTTGTAGGAGCTCAGCTGAGCCAGGTTAGAATCCTAAACTGAGAGGAGGTCCCGTTACAGGTAGGTGCCGTAAAGTAAAGTACACACCCCCATATCGACAGAAGGAAGCCTTGAGCTGAGAAATGAGGAAGGCTCCCTTGTTCCTATCATGGGATTCTCTTGCCAATAGTTGTTTTAGAAAAATCCAACTCATTCCAAAATGATAAAAACTTATAACTCGGGCTTCCCTGGTGGCACAGTGGTCGAGAGTCTGCCTGACGATGGAGGGGACACGGGTTCGTGCCCCGGTCGGGGAGGATCCCACATGCCGCGGAGCGGCTAGGCCCGTGAGCCATGGCCGCTGAGCCTGCGCATCCGCAGCCTGTGCTCCGCAACGGGAGAGGCCACAACAGCGAGAGGCCCACGTGCAGCAAAAACAAAAACAAAAACTTATAACTCAACATCCAATCAAAGGTATTGTAAGAAAAACATCCATACAAATGTACCGTCAGAAGAAAATCTGAAAAGGGGTAACAAAACCTCCCTGCAGACTAAGAAAACTCATCAGAGAAATGTGGCCACAAAGCAGAAGAAAATTTTAACCCAACATCCTATTATGAATTTCGAAAATGTAACGAGGCAGTGGCAGCTATGCAGGGAGCTAACAAAGCAGAAATAACTCAAGGAAGGGACAGTCAGGTCAAGGAACGGAAGGTGACAGACAAGAAGAGGACAGGGAACAGAAATGGGTAGATTGACTAAATAAGTGTAAGAAAAATAAATACAAAACATTTCAGATACAAAAACCAAATTACAAGAAACACAAGAGAGAGGAGACACCACTCTAAGGGACACCATGGAAGATAAAAAGAATAGAAATAAAAGTGAAGAAGATAAAATGGGAATGAATAAAAGTCATTAGAGAGGGAGTGATAGGGAAGACAGGCAAAGGAAATAACACAAATGTAAAGTCAGAGCTCCTGAAGAAAAAATCCCAAAACAATGGAACAGAACAGATATTTTAAAATAAACTCAATTTTAAGTAGGGTTTGGAACTGGGATTGGAGGGAGAGCTAGGTCCAGGTCACAGACCTAAATTTAGGAGTGAGGTGGGGAAGGCAGGTCTGGAAGTCATGTGCAAGGCTGCGGTAACCGGGAGCAGGTCAGGGTGCTGTCTGCCCGGCCGTCCTACCTGGGGTCTCTCGGGAGCTTCCCCTGAACCGTGGCAGCCGCGTGAGTGAGACAGAGTGGGAGTGAGCAGCTCTGCTCCCACAACCGGGCTCAGCCCAGTCTCCACCACCTGCAGAAGCAGAGGGCAGGGGCAGCACCTTAGATAAGGTGAACCAAAAACTACAGAGATTAATATAAGGAACATGTATCTAGCACCCAACTTTATAAAATCTTAACCTTTTACCATATTTGCTTCAGATGTTGTTTTTTTTTTTTTTGCTTCAGATGTTTTTAAGGAAATACAACTTTACAGATATAGTTGAAGCCAATCATGAACCCCTCTGATCCCATTCATCTCTCCAACCCCCACCTGAGATACCACTATCCTGAAATTGATTATTTTTGCAAAGCTTGCTTTTATGCTATTACTGCATAAGTATCCATAACTATATATAATATTTCTTTCACAAGCTTTCAAATTTTATATCAAGGTATCATACTGAATGTTTTGATCTAAAATATGCCCCCCCCCAAAAATTATGTTTTTGAAACTTATCCATGTTGATACATGTGGCTCTACTTGATTTTAACCATAGCATTCCATAATATGAATACACCACAATGTATTTATGCATTCTTTTGTTGATGGGCCTTTGGAAAAGGTCTGACAGTTATCTTATAAAACTAAAGCATATACCTACCCTAATGACCCAGCAATTCCCCTCTTAGGTATTAACCAAAAGAAATGAATATGCTTGTCCACAAAAAAGAAAGAAGCCAGACACAAAAGAGTGTATAGGTGAGATTCCATTTATCCATATATATTTATTATATATGGATATATATAAATATTCCCTAGTACAGAACTAGTAAAACCAATCTATGGTGGAAAAAATCAGAATAGTGGCTGCCTCTAAGAAGATGGAAATGGGAATTAACAGGGAAAGGAAACTTTCTGGAAGTGACAGTAATGTTCTATAATTTGTCAGGAGTTTGGGTTACACAAGTGTATCTGTTAAGAATGTATACTTAGTGAGAGGGAGGGAGACGCAAGAGGGAAGAGATATGGGAACATATGTATATATATAACTGATTCATTTTGTTGTAAAGCAGAAACTAACACACCATTGTAAAGCAATTATACTCCAATAAAGATGTTAAAAAAAAGAATGTATACTTAATATTTGTACTTTTCATTGAAATTTTACCTCAAAGAAAAAAAAAACTAAACAAATACTGAACAATAGAGAAAAGACAGTCTCTTCAATAAATGGTGCTGGGAAAACTGAACAGCCACATGTAAAAGAATGAAATTAGAACATTTTCTCACACTGTATACAAAAATAAACTCAAAATGGACTAAAGACCTAAATGTAAGACCTGAAACCATAAAACTCCTAGAACAGAACATAGGCAGAACACTCTTTAACAATAAACTGCAGCATTTTTTTTTTTGACCTCTCTCTTAAGGCAAAAAAAAAAAAGCAAAAATATACAAAAGAGACCTAATTAAGGCTAAAAACTTTTGCACAGCAAAGGAAACCATCAACAAAATGAAAAGACAACCTACTGAATGGGAGAAAATATTTGCAAATGATGTGACCGATAAGCAGTTAATATCCAAAATATATAAATAGCTCTTACAACTCAATATCAAAAAAAAAAAATTTTAAAAATGGGCAGAAGACTGAAAAGACACTTTTCCAAAGAAGATAGACAGATGGCCAACAGGCACATGAAAAGATGTTCAACATCACTAATCATCAGAGAAATGCAAATCAAAATCACAATGAGATATCAACTCACACCTGTCAGAATAGCTGTCATCAAAAAGTCTACAAATAACAAATGTTGGTGAGGATGTGGAGAAAAGGGAACCCTCCTACACTGTTGGTGGGAATGTAAACTGGTGCAGCCACTATGGAAAACAGCGTGGAGTTTCCTTAAAAAACTGAAAATAGAACTACCATATGATCTGGCAATTCCACTGCTGGGTACATACCCAAAGAAAAAGAAAACACTAATTCAAAAAGGTACATGCAACCCAATGTTCATAGCAGCGTTATTTACAATAGCCAAGATATGGAAGCAACCTAAGTGCCCATCAACAGATGAATGGATGAAGAAGATGTGTATATATATACACAATGGAATACTACTCAGCCATAAAAATGAATGAAATTGTGCCATTTGCAACAATGTGGATAGACCTAGAGGGTATTATGCTTAGTGAAATAAGTCAGAGAAAGACAAATACTGCATTTTATCACTTATATGTGGAATCTAAAAAATAAAACAAATGAATATAACAAGATAGAAATGGACTCACAGATACAGAGAACAAATTAGTAGTTACCTGTGGGGAGAGGGAAGAGGAGAGGAAACTACTATGTATGAAATAAATAAATACAGGGATATATTGTACAGTACAGGGAATATAACCAAGACTTTATAATAACTTTAAATAAGCTACACAAATATTGAACCACTATGTTGTATACATGAAACTAATATTAGAAATCAACTCTACTTCAATTAAAAAAAAACAAAACAAATATTGAAGTCTGTTAATGGGTAAGTGTATTGATAACCCCAACTTTTTTTTTTTTTTTTTGGAAATGCATCAAAAACTAAAATGGAATGATGGCTGGAAGAGGGATGGATAGATGGAGAGATCAAGCATAGCAAAATGTTGATGAAATTTAGGTAGTGAGTATATGGGTGCCCATGATAAAACCCTTTCAATTTTGCTGAACATTTAAAATTTTTATAATAAAAATTTCCCCCTACATTTTTACATTTAACTTGTCAAAAACCAACTCTTGACTTCATCCTGCCCTAAAGCCACTTTTCCCTTCATGTTCCCCATTTCAATACGTGACAAACGTTCATCTAGGTGCTCACCTTTGGGTTGTCTCCATCCCACACATCTTATCCATCACTACATCCTTTCAGCTCTACCTTCAACATATGTCCTGAATGCAACCCTGCAACCACACCCTGCTCCAAGCTACCACAGTCTTCCACCTGGACCGACTGGTCTACTAAGTGGTCTCCGTGCTTCTACCATCCCCGTTAGAATTTATTCTCCGTACAGCAGCCACGCTGATCATTTTAAAACGCTTCCTCCTGCTACCTCTTCTCCCACTCTGTCCCTTGCACACTCCATTCCAGCCATCCTGACCTCCTTGTTGTCCATTAACTATGCCAAGCTTCCCCTGCTTGGAATGTTCTTCCTCCGCATCCGCACGGCTTGTTCTCTCACTGCACAGCCTCTCTGCTCAGCTGTCACACCAGAGAGGTCCCTGAACATCTATCTAATATAGTACTCCGCATCACTTCCCTTACGCTGCCTGTATTTTTCCTCTGAGTTCTTATTACTATCTGACATGTTTGTTTTCTATGCCCCGCCCCCCCATACTAGAATTAAGCTCCGAAGGGACAGGAATTTTTGTTTACCTTATTACATATTATGTCCTAGTGTTTGCTGAATTAATGAATGCACCAGGTAAAATAGCACCTCCTCTTCGAGTCCATCCCATATCCCTCCCTACCCCCTACAGCTTAAGTAGTCCCCTCTCTCCTGTTAGAATATTTTACCTTTTCCATAGTGCTCATTGATAGTTATTTGTTACACATCTGTTCTCCGTCCCCCACACCAACAGAATGTAAGCTCTTGTGGACTGTCCACGCCCTGCAGTTAACGACAACAGCGCCTGGCCCAGAGCAGGCTGAGCCAACCAGCGCCCCCCCTGCCTGTTTCAACCTCCACCCGGAGCTTCTGGATTTCCAACGCTGCCGTTTAGCCCTGTTCTTTCTTCGCACGGTGGACTGCCATGAACCCTGTGGGGGGGCTGGACCAATCGTCTTTAGGGTGCCCTCTAGCTCTCACACCCTACGATGCCTTCCTTCTCAAGGGCCTCCCTCTGAGATGGCGGTCAAGGGCAGCTGCCGCAGAGCCAGCGCTCTCGGCCTAGTCTCCGTGGTGCTTCTGCAGCCTCCGAGGCCGGGAACAGTTCCGCCTCTAGAGGGCAGAGCTCAGCCGCGGCCCTGCTGGCCCGCCAAGGTGCCAGCTGCAAAGCTCTTTCAAGGGAGCGGTTACTGGAGTCTAGTTAGGAGGGCCGCCCCCAGCGAGCACACCTCTACTGCCCCCGCCACTCATCCCACAAAGGGCGCTGTGGTCAGCCAGGCCCCAGGCCCGGCGTGAGGGTCCCAGCGACGGAGGCGGCCCCCGCCCCCAGGAGCTCCCAGCAGCCTGGGAAGGGCAGTGGTGGCGGCAAGAACGAGAGGAGCGCGTTGGAAAGGGTGTAGAGAAGAGCCCTCCCTCGTGCAGGGCAGGACAGCTTCTACAGAAGGCATATTTGCGTATTAACAGATACTTGGGAGGTAGCTAGGGAAGACAGTGGAGGTGGTGAGGAGAGGTACAGGGGCAAAGGCCAGAAGTGAGAAGGCAGGGATGTGCAGAACAGCACCCAGGTGGACTTCCCGGGTTCGAGAGGCTCTGTGTGTTAAGTTAGGGTCTTTGGCCTTTAACCCAAAGTGATCCACAACAGGCCGGTGGCTGCGTGGGCAGATCTGTGCTTTAGAAAGAGAGCTTGGGAGATACACTGTAAGGCAGAACTGAAGGGGCAACACACGTCAGGAAAACCAGTTAGGAGATTACTGCACTAGTTGAGAGAATGGAATCCTGAACTAAGGCAGAGGAAAAAAAGAGAATTTGGGAATGATGTGATGGTAACTGGGGGCAGCACAGCGAGGGGGGGGGCGGGGGGCTGGAGCCAGACTCTACTATGGGACTCGGGCAAATTACGTTTGTGCCTTGGCTTCCTCATCTGTAGAGTGGGAGTGACAGTAACAGTACCTGGCTCACAGTGGTGGAGGATTACAGGAGTCAGTACAATGTAAAAGCTCAGAGTAGAGCTTCACAACATCTTACTCAGGAAGGGCTAACTGCAGTTACGGAGCTCAGAAAAAAGAAGAAAGGAATGCCTAAGATGACTCCCAGCACTCTGGTTTGGAAACTAGGTCTGCAGTTCTCAAAGTGTGTTCCATGGATGTCTGGGGGTCTCAAAGACCCTTTCAGGGGGATCAAAAGGTCACAACTATTTTCACAAGAAAATTAAGACATTTGTGTTTTTCACTGTGTTAATGTTTGCTCTGATGACGAAAGTGCAATGGTATTTAAAACTGTTGGTGCCCTAGCACAGATCAAGGCAGCGGCACCAAACTACACTGGGAGTCATTGTACCACCACTTGCCATGTAAATCATGAAGCCAGTTTACTGAAGAATGTCCTTGATGAGGCAATAAAAGGAACAGTCTGATGGGCAATCCAGTATTAAAATTTGGAAGGATTTTTCTCCTATAGCTGTGTTTTGGCTAATAGGGATAATAAGCAAGTCTAATCAAACGGGGGGAAAAGTTTTATTCCTCTCCTATTACGTGAGAAATGCTGATTATCATTTAGCCACATTCATTTTTAACTTCAAATCAGCCCTATAACAATAAACAGGTAGTACCCTGACCAAAGGTAGAACAACGTGAGCAACAAGATGAAGATATAAATAAATCATTGAATGAGTTAATAAACGGCGGAGAAGAGACAAATCTCACACACAGAAGAATTCCAAATAAATTATGTAGATATTTCACCCTAAAGGAGGGGGAGCATAACATTCCACTCATTAGGAGTGGGCTGCACACAGTGACTTCCTTCCAAAGAGTAGGTATAGTATGGAAAGGGTAGGGGATGGGGGGCGACTTTACAATGGAGAAACCTGACAAACACTACCAGGTGATCAAGGTCAACGTCAGCAGCCATAAACCATGATGACCGCATGGACTTTTGATATGATGTGATGAAAATGACACTTTACCTCTGTGATCTTCTTCCTCCAAACCCATAACCATCTAACCATGAGAAAAACTTCGGATAAATTCCCCTAGAAAGGTATCCTACAAAATATTAATATTTGACCAGTACGCCTCAAAACTGTCAATATCATCAAAAACAAGGAGAGTCTGAGTGAGAAACTGTCACAGCCAAGAGGAACCTTAAGGAGACATGACTTCTAAATGTGGTATTGTATCCTGCCGCAGTAAAAAGACATTAGGGTAAAACCAAGGAAATCTGAATGATATATGGACTTTAATAATTATTATCAGCTTTGCATTATAATAATAATATAATGCATCGACATTGGTTCATATGGTAACAAATGCACCCCACTGTCAATAATGGGGGAACTGTGCTGTGGTGGGGAAGGTAGAGGACTACATAGAAGCTCTGTTCTACCTGCTCAATTTTTCTGTAAATCTAAAAGTTTTCTAAAAAACAGTTTATTAATTTAAAAAATCCTAACATTAATTGGGAATAATTTTCATCCATCACTCTAACCTTACAGAATTAAAGTTCTATAATGGGATATCCTATCCATAATTCAATGCAGTATTTACCAAGGTCCTATTATGTATGCATGCCTCTGAACTGGTGGGTACTGGCTATAAAAAAATGAACAAAACAAGGTCCAGGGCCTAGTTGGAGATAAAAGACATTTTATTTGGTAATTATTGTCCTGGGAGGTGAGCATGACTGAAAAGCACAGAGAAAGAGGTCTGGGAAGGCTTCACAGAGAAGGTATGGCACAGAAAAGGTGCAGAAACAAGAAATAACTGGGCTGGGCCTGATTTATTTTAAAAAAATCTGTCCTTCTAAGAATCTTTTTTTTTTCTTTTTCCTGAAAATGAGAGCACTGTAGAGGCCAATACTTTATTTACCATGGTGTTTTAACTTTGCATCTTCAATGGAGAAAGTATACTTTAGAAAATGCCAAAGTTTCTAAAATTATTACAAGTATGAAGGGATTTCAAAGTAAGTGAATTTTAAAACTGGGATGAGTAGAAGAAGAGGGAGCTAAAAATGAACATATACAAATATGAAACAAAGACAACATATTGAAAGATGATACCTAAAATAGGTACCCAGAAGGACAACTACAAGAACAAAACTCTGGGAAACAGCAATTTCATAATTCAGCTTCCTGTTTTATTCAGTATCCTTAAAACTACTTCTTAATCTCTATGGGTATAAATTAATAAGGGGGGTGGATAAGAGAGTGAAGATAGCACTTGGCATCTGCTCTATGACAGGTACACATGCAAGAGAGGGTCTCTATACACACTATAAAATTTAATCTTTGAAACAACCCTTGAAACGAGTGTCTTATCTTTTCTAGAGGAAATGCATGCTCAGAGGGATCCAATAACTTACAGCCAGAGCAAGATGGGAAGTTCCCTCCATCTGAAAGGTAAGCACATGTTCTTTTTAGTCCCAGTTGACCAGTGACCAGGTACCTGTAATACGGCAGAATTCACTCTGTCCGTTTCCACACAAAGCAGTCTTAGGATTGTTTTTAATTTCTCCTTTACTAGGATTGCACCCTGTTCATTTCATAGTCAACGGCATTCTCCAAAGAACACTTCTAATCACGGTGTCTCAGTTACAAGTAATCTACGAGTCGGCCCAGTGATGGGCATCAACACTGTAAGCTTGGTTTTCGGTTTGACTACCAAATTCATTCATGGAGGCCACCAGTTTTGCTTATGTTCAGGTCACCCGCGCTTGCTGGAAAGCCTCCCATTTCTTATTATCACGGTGTTAGCTCTCTAAGCTTTACACCGGAACAGCACGGCGTTTTGAGGTGACTACAAAAAAGAAGCAATTCACCCCTCCGAGAAAGCCGTCAAAGCATCATAAATAGTATGACGTTTCTTGGGACTGACAAGATTCTGGGTCTTTTCTGATTCCATGTCACCTTGAGCAAGACTCTTATTTCCTCATGCGTAAATTTGGGAGAAAATTACTTTGCTGGTGCCTCGAGACTGTGGAGGGAAAATCTTGAAAGAGGACTTTGCCCAAAGAGCACTCGTTATTTCTAGGCTCTGAGCCCCGCACGGGCGGCGCGACACAAAAGCGCAGGGCGGGGACCCCGGGACGGTCCCCCCGCCGCCTCCTGGTGCATCTCGGGAAGGGCTCCCGCCTGGGCCGCAACGCCGGGTCGGCGCAGGCGGCCCGGTTTCCCCAGCCTCTCCCAGCGGCTCACTCGAGTCAGGGCAGAGAGACAAACACGGCCTGCCCGCTTCCGGCCCGAGCTGCCGCGGGTTCAAGGAAGCCTTCGCAAGGCTCCTCCGCCCCGGGGGTCTTTGTTCCCGCCGACGTCCCCCAGCCCCACTGCTCCCGCCGCAAACCCAGTTTGCGGAGTATCAACGGCATGGAGATGTCCAACCTTGGTGCGCACTGGAGCGGGGCGTTAGTAGAGGCAGCGAGGGAACCCAAATTTTGGATACGGGGGAAGAGGAGGGAAACGCGTCGGACCGCCTCCTCCCATTACAGCTCGGAGGCGGTCGGCTCCCTCCCGCGCTGACGGCTCGCGCGGGCTCTGCAGGGCGCGCTGGCGGCGGCGGCGGCGGCGGGGCGGGATCCGAGCCTGCACGTGGTGGGACCGTTCTCCCCGCCCGGCGTGACCCCCGGAGAGCCACTGTTCTCTGGCGGAAGGGGCAGTGCCACCCTCGGCCCCGCTCCGGAGAGATGTTTACCCTTGGGGGCCCCAGAATTGGAGGTTGAGAGGAGAGAGGGAGCGCGCGGCTTGGCGCGAGCGTTTCCTGCGCTGGAACTGCTGAGTGGGAAGCCGCCAGGCAGTGGCAGGGCGGCGGGGTGCGGATGACCCACCCACGGGGAGGGTAACCGGCTCGGCGGAGAAGAGAGCGGGAAAACAGGGTTGATACGTACCTCGGTCGGCGGGCTGGAGCAAAGTGCACAACAGGCATCCCTGAGCATGGCTGCCCTGGGGTGCCACAGCCGGCTGCCGGTGGTCCCAGGGGACTAGGTGGCGCGCGGGAACACACATGGCCAGCCGCGCGCCCGGCTGTGTTTACGTTCTGCAGCCGCTCCACGTTGTGCTGCAGTCCTCGCCTCCCATTGGCCAGCTCGCCAGCCAACGCTGCGCTCCTCCCGCAGGGGCGGTGGTCCCCGAGTCTCTTCAGAAAACCCGGGTTCTTGGAGGCCTAGGCGGGACAGCCAGGGTGCGCCAAGGCATGGCCACTTCCTAGCCACGCTATGCTCGCCCGAGCCGCCTCCACCTGGCCGTACGCCGGGGCCGGGCCGCGGCCTGACACCCCCGGCGTCCGAGAGTTGAAAGAGGGAGGGGACAGAAACTACTGGCGGGAGATGAAGCCGAGCGGCGGGGAGCCGGGCTGCGGAGGAGGAGCCTCTGCGAAACTCCCTCCCGCCGCACAGGCAGGTGAAGTTCAGGTGACCGCGGACCGAGGGCTTAGGCGAGGCGGCTGTGCGGCCCCTCGAGGTGGGCGGGCGCGGACTCACGGCAGGGCGCGCCGAGCGGGCCTGCGGACTGGCGCGCGGGGGAGGGGAGCGCACTGTCCGGAGGTGTCAGTCTGAGGCGCATGCGTGCGGGGCGGGCCTGGCCCGGCCTATATATTGGGTTGGCGCCGGCGCCAGCTGAGAGCCGAGCGGTAGCGGGTCTGGCGGTGAGGAGGTGCTTGGGCGTAGGGCGGGATGCGGGAGGAGAGAAAGCCCCCCCCACCCCTCAGGGCCGATCCGTCCCGCGGGCGGGAGCCTAGGGGAGGAAAAGTGGGAGGGGTGAGAACTAGGCATCTGGGGGCGATGGGTCCCCGCGATCCGTCCCTGTCAGGACCCTTGGCAGGGGGCCTGGGAGGCGGCGGTGGATGGAGGGCTGCCCCTAAGTGGGAGGCCACGGAAAAGCCCCTCATTCTAGGGGCTTCACTCTGCCATCCCCATTTGGGGAGCTATCCCGCAGGAGAGAGGATGGGGGTCTGGGTCTCCTTCACGGGGAGAAAAGTTCCCCCACAAGCCCAGTTTTCCCCTTTATTAATTGAACTCCCTTTCCATCACTCCCATCCCCCATCTGTAGTCGGGGTCCCGGTGCCCCTCCAAGCGATGGGCAGGGTCCGGTGGGGCTGGGAAGGAGGGAAAGCAGACTGAAGGACGTGACACAAGTTCCCTCCGCCCCCTGCTTCCCCGCCACCGCCGCTCTCCAAATTGGCGCGGAACCGGCTTCTCCACAGTGTTTCGCCTCCACAACCCCCTCTCCCCGCGGCTCGAGCAGGATGGGAGGGGGGAAGTAGGGGCGCTGCCCAAGCCCCACTCGGGCTGTCCGGGGGAGAGACTGCAGGACGCAGAAGAGACCCATCTGCCTCCCTGCGCTTTCCGGGCGCTGAGGGTGGTTTGCAAATTTCTGAAGACGCTCTCATCCGGGCTGTTCATTTCGTTGAGGAAATGCAGGCATGTGTCCAAAAGCATGAGTCCGAAATCATGCACTAATATACTGCATAAGTCATCGTGGTAAGACGGCTCAGGTCATCTCCTGAGGGACTTAGTTATAACCTCTGAATGGCACTTGGAGAGTATGGATGACAATGTATTTGACTCTGGTTTTTCCTCTCGCCTCCAGGTTTCATACACCTGAAAGAAGAGAATGTCAAGACGCAGGTAACGTTATTTGTCTTGGAAATATGTTTCAGAGTTGGCTGCTGCCTTTGAAATGCGTCACTTACTAATTAAACTTCCTTTTTAAAAACTCTATAGTAGCCGTTTACAAGCTAAACAGCAGCCCCAGCCCAGTCAGACGGATTCCCCACAAGAAACCCAGATAATTCAGGCCAAGAAGAGAAAAACGGCCCAGGTGAGTTAAGGGGTGGGGGGAAAGAGAGAGGAGAAAGAGAAAATTCCTTGCAGGGACTTTAGTTTAACAATGGCCTTTTCTATTTTCCAGGATGTCAAAAAAAGAAAAGAGGAGGTCATCAAGAAACATCAGTATGAGATTAGGGTAATGCAGAACTGGGCTAGGTTTGGGGGAAACAAATGTAGGACAAAAAAGAATAGAATTGTGTTATTGCTTTGTGATAGGAAGGTTCCTCTGACACTTTTAATGCCCCTCGAGGTCAGCAGGAAGGCGCTTGTCTTTGGGTGGTTTTTATGTCCTTGAATCCTACTACAGCTACAGAGTAAGCCTTGACGCAGCTGGTTCCTCTTTGTAAATCCCTCCCTCTAGGAGCTGCCTGGTGCACCAGGGCCCGCCTAATCTGTCCAATGGACTGCTCTTTGTTCCCTCTCTGACTATAGTGGAGAGTCTTGATGGTTGCTCCTAGGGCATAAAATAGGATGTGAGGTCACTGACAGACTGGCACCCAGCCCTTTGCCACCTATTCTTCCTATGTGTTGTACAGAAGACACTTTGGAAACAGTGGTTCTCTTTGAAACCAGCAGTGACTGGAGAAAGTGTCCTTTAAGTATTTAAGTAATTGTTTCCACTTTTAAGGTCTTGTCTTCCTGTATTTGAAAGTAGTGGAAAAGGCCTTAACGAGTGTGGGGCGGGGGTAGCTGTCTATAAAACAAGGTGCCCTGGCCACTATTGCTAAATACAGGGGAAAATTTTATAATCTTGAAAGCGATTAATATTTGACTACACACGTGTTTTGTTGTTTCTCCTCTCCCTCAGTACCTAACGTCTTGTATTTCCAGAATTGTATTTTGTATAAAACATCCTACCTGTTACTCTTTATGAAGATTGAAATGAGCTATATGGTTTATTTATAAAATATGTATGTCAGCTTAAATTAGTCAGCAATGTTACCTAATGACGGTGTTTGGGGAAAAATGTAGACTGTTTAGAAGTATTAGCTTTCATTTATAAAAGATCCAAGACAAAAGCTGGTTTGTCTATTTCACAAAGATATTCTTTTTATTTTTTTTAAATGACAGAATTGTTGGCCACCTGTATTATCTGGGGGGATCAGTCCTTGCATAATCATTGAAACACCCCACAAAGAAATAGGAACAAGCGACTTCTCCAGATTTACAAATTACAGATTTAAAAATCTTTTCATTAATCCTTCACCTTTGCCTGATTTAAGGTAAGAAAAATTTCAGTAATTTAATGTCAAAGATTAAAATTTACTGATGTAATATATGGTGCTATTTTGAGGTATTTTTTGCTTTCATTATCAGAAAAACTTGTAGAAAAACTGTTTTTTTTACTAGTCTTTAAGCATATATTATTTTATCTGACAGTAACGCTATTTGCAAATGACACGGGTATTTAAAACATTGATTCTATAACATTATTTTCACTTGCTTGCTGAAGACTGTAAGCCTTATCAGAAGAACTCAATCACCTTATTTATTTATGATTTATTTATTTTTGGCTGCGTTGGGTCTTCATTGCTGCGCGCGGGCTTTCTCTAGTTGCGGTGAGCGGGGGCTACTCTTCATTGCTGTGCACAGGCTTCTCATTGTGGTGGCTTCTCTTTGTTGCGGAGCATGGGCTCTAGGGCACACAGGCTCAGTAGTTGTGGCTCACGGGCTCTAGAGCGCAGGCTCAGTAATTGTGGCGCACAGGCTTAGTTGCTCCGCAGCATGTGGGATCTTCCCAGACCAGGGATCGAACCCGTGTCCCCTGCATTGGCAGGTGGATTCTTAACCACTGTGCCACCAGGGAAACCCTGAATCACATTTTTAATGGAGTTTAAATAATTTATCTAAATTGCTAACATGGAAGTATTTTAACATGTACAGCATTTTCATTTGATAGATCAGCTATTTTTCTTTCTTACCAAGCCTACTTACTAAGGTCTATACTTTTTCTAGTTAATGAATGACTAAGAGGTACAACTTACATAAAATGTGTAGTGTAATAATTTATATTTGGCTTTAATAAGCAAATTAATGGACTCATACATTTAAACTCACCAGTCTTCCTCTTCTCCATACTGTCCCACCTTAACCCCACTGTAATGTAGTGATGATCTATTTGGAGGTGATTGAGACTGTCTCTGCTGGGATCATATGCTTTAAATATTTACTTTTTTAGTGTTGCTCTTGAGAAAACATCGTTATCTTAAACAGGTGCCTTTGTAAATTATAAATAGATGGGGACTAGAAAGCACTCTTGAAATCTGTCAATTTAGATTCTCATAATCCAAGTTCTTGCTGTATAATTTCATGCTAAAGAAATGGTTTCTAAAAGTAGCAATTTTTCCTGATTTACTTTAAGAGGTTGTCCTTTCAAATTCTAATTCAAAGTTGGATTTCAGTGTTTGAAAGTTGAGTTTACTGTATGTGAAACAGGTAGCTTGTATATTATGTAGGTCACACAATTATTTTGCCCCTTTCCATAGCTGGGGATGTTCACAGGATGTTTGGCTAAACATGTTAAAAAAAGAGACCAGATATGTTCATGACAAACATTTTGAAGTTCTGCATTCTGAATTGGAACCACAGATGAGGTCAATACTTCTAGACTGGCTTTTAGAGGTATGTTCCAGCAATACAAATTTCCTTTTTTGTCTGTATGATGGAAAAACATTTAGACATAAATATGCTTTCCATGTGCCTTCATGGTATATTACCTATTGCCAGGAGCCATTCGGGGGGGCTACTCACTGTAGCTGAGGATACCAAAATGGAAAATGACTGCTTGATAAGAGTAAAATCATGAGGACACAGCCACTAGGTCCCATACAACCCAAACCCAATTCAGAAATTGTGGTATCTGAGTATCGCTGTGTACTAGGCACTGTGCCTGGAGCCAAGGATACTCAAGATGAACAGAATTTGACAAGGTTTTGAATTTTGCTATGCAATGTAAAGAACCAGGACTAGGCTTCAGGACCCTCAGAAGTCCTTTTCTTCATCACCAAAATGAAATTATGATTTGGAATCCTAATTTCTATATCCTAAATGATAAGGAGGCTTTGAATATCCAGTAGCCCTAAGCCCTCGAGGCTCCATGTAGCTTGCTTTTGTTATCCCTCTATTCCTTTCAGAAATGAGCTGTACCATTAATCTAAAGGAATAATAGTGATCCAGAAGTCCCTAAATGCCTGTGCCCTAAATATCTGTGCCCTCTCTTGTTTAGGCCCATTCCCTTTCTCTGGATAATAATTCTGAAAGAATCTCTAAAATTATTGAAATGATTATTTATATTGATAACAAACTAATTTTACCCCAACCCCTGGATATTTGCTCTGTAGTTTCCCTGTCTTTAATATAGATTGAGACAATGAACTCCAAGGGGGAACTACCACAGGCTTTTTGGTGGAGAAACACACGGCAGAATAGATCTCAGAAGCTATCAGAAAAGTTCGTTAAGACTGCAAACTGTTGTCCTTTTGAGTCAGGTCATCTTATTCCTTATTCTGACTAGAAGGGAAGATTATGTTTCAATCGTGTGTACAAGAATGTAGTTGGATTTTGACTTTTCTGAATATCTAATGATCACAGATGCAACTTAAGCACAATTATGTTGATGTTATTTTATTTTGCCTTTTTATGTTACATTGATTTTTATTCAGTGGTTGTCTATCAAATTTATCCCTATTTTCCCTTAAATATATGATTATATATACAAAACCAAATATAATAAATCAAATCCAGCAGAGAATTAAACTCTACTTTGTCTTAGTATTTCTTTCAACCTAGGAATGCAAAAATGGTCCAACATTTGAAAATCTATTAATAGTTTAAGGGAGAAAAATCATAAGGTTATATATCATAGATGTAAAAGATATTTTTTGAAATTCAGTATACATTCCTGATTTTTTAATATGCAATAAACTAGGGATAGATTTCCTTAACACATTAAGTATTTATTAGAAACTCATGTATGTCTGTCCCTCTGTTTCCTCCCTACTTCATGAAGTTATTTTGAGAATTAAAAGCTTTCCCTATATTAAGTGTGGAAATGACAGATACTACTTATTATTAATAACAATAGTGAAACATTAGGGGAATCCCATTATAGTCAGAAACAAGGAATAAGATAAAAATTTTGTCAATCACCATTGTTATTCATTCAGTTTTCTTCTATAATTCTTAAATGATGTAAGAACATTGAAAGGAACAGAGTTGTCATTTTGTAGTTAAATGTATATCTAGAATGATGAAGAGAATCAGTTGGAACTATTAGAGTATAAACTAAGCATAAAAACTTACCCATTTGGCATCAATAAAAATTAGATGACATATATACACTATTGACACTATGAATAAGATAGATAACTAATGAGAACCTACTGTATAGCCAAGGGAACTCTACTCAATGCTCTGTGACCTAAATGGGAAGAAAATCCAAAAAAGAGGGGATATATGTATACGTAAAGCTGATTCACTTTGCTGTACAGTAGAAACTAACACAACATTGTAAAGCAACTATACTCCAATAAAAATTAATTTAAAAAACATTAGAAGCTTAATAGGAAAAAAGTACTCAGCCATAGTCAGCAAGTGTAAATGTATCTGGGAATAAACACAGTAAGTCTATGTGAAAAAAACCTGTAAAACTAAGAGGACTGTAATAGGTTTATCCTATTAGCATATGTTAATTTTTCCCCCATTTTAGCTTTGGTATCCTAAAAAGCAAGTTGGACTTCAGAAAGTGTTCTGAAATCTGGTATGCTAAGAGGTAACTTTCTAATTTGGAGAAATTAATGGAATAATATTTAAATGGATTCTTCTCTAGGTGTGTGAAGTATACACACTTCATAGGGAAACATTTTATCTTGCGCAAGACTTTTTTGATAGATTTATGTTGACACAAAAGGATATAAATAAAAATATGCTTCAACTCATTGGAATTACCTCATTATTCATTGCTTCCAAACTTGAGGTAAGTTCTCAAAGTTTATCCATGGATATATTTACCGCAAATTTTTTTTGTCTTAACCAATGCATTAATCCCAGAGAATACTATGTACCACTTTTGATATGTTAATCCTTAGGAAAGATGAGTGAGTTTTTTCCAATACATTTTCTGAACACTATGATTTGGGTGGAAGGATAATTATCATGGTTCCCTTCAAAGTATCTGAGCCTATTATAAGTCCCTGGTTTGATCCTAGAACTAGTATCTAGGTGAAATGTTCCATGGCTAACTGTGCCAAACAAAATGACCAACGCTGTCTCTCTATACCTAGTTATAGCACTTGGATTCAATAAAATGGTCTCTGAAACCTAATTAACCAATCAAATGCAATAAATGCTATGTTAGGTTAGAATAATGGTCTATATCCAGCCTAGTATTTTTATATCTGATGATGGTGCTAGGATAGAAGGAAACACCTTTCCTGCCTGAGATTTTCCTTCACACGATCTCAATCTACTTTTCTTAAATTCAACACATAAGGATATCGTTAGTACCTTCATCTGAAATTTTTGAAGCCTGTATTGTTTTGAGGGTAGAAGAGGGACTGTGAATCATGCATTAATTTCCTTAATGTATTTTTCTCCTCTTCCACATTTTTCTTTTCAGCCTTAAGGGCTATCCCCAAATTCTGCCAAATTTGATGAATAAGTTTGTATTCAGTATATCCTTACCTGAAATCACATGGTGTGTTTCAGATACCTTTCTAGACTGAAATCTTGATCTTTAGCCTGTTCTCATCTTTGGCAACATCTCTTCTACTCCTCTGGTCATTCTAGTTGTTATTCTCTGAACTGTTAAGACAGACCTGTCATCAACGAAACTGCACAAATTATTGTTTGAATAACCATACTTTTGTACTAGGATAAAGTTAATGTTTTCAATTTCTAGACCTTATTTGTTGAGTATCTTGTTTTAGTCTGATATACTAGGCAATCCTAAAACAAGTTTGGCTTTTCGTTTTAACCAGTCACTGAAATGACTGGTTAAAATAGTCTAATTGTTTATTAACTAAGATTCAAAATCAGTTCTATAAAAATGTTTCAATCAATATAGTTGGCTAATTTAGATACCCAGGTATGAAAAATATTTTTAAAGGTAAGGTTGCTTTGGCTATCGTAGAATTATTTTATTAAGATTTATAATCATTTTGTCCTTTAAAAATGAAGCCTAGATTGGTTTGTATATAATTCTTTTGTTTTAATCTCACTCTCAACTGTGCTTGATACTAATTAAATCTATTTTAAAGGAAATCTACGCTCCTAAGCTGCAAGAGTTTGCTTATGTCACTGATGGTGCTTGCAGTGAAGAGGATATCTTAAGGATGGAACTCATTATATTAAAGGTAATAATATATCTTTATTATTTCTAGTTGCAATTTAATAACTGTAATTTACTAAACTCAAAGACTACAATGTTAAGTAGTCAAAACTGAGATTTTAGTATTAGGATCCAGTTCTAAGATGGGAGGGGAATTTGCTTAACCTGTAAACTCTATTTTTCTGTATCTCTCAATTCTCCTATATTGAGAATATTATTTCTTAATTTAAAGGTGTTTAACAACACTTTCGAAACTTACAGGTAGTTAGCATATCATGTGTATACAAATGAATTCCAACAGTGATTCTCAAATCTTAGTTCTGATTTTCCACTTCTTCCAGCAGGTGGAGAATGAGAATTATTTCACTGCCTTTTTTCTTTTCTATATGCATGGGAAAGGCTTTTAATAGAAGGGTAGAGGAAAGAAGCATTAAGATGTTTAATTGGAATTATACTCCAATAAAGATGTTAAAAAACAAACAAAAAAAAGAAAGTAAAGAGCTAGTTGAAAAAAAAAAGATGTTTAATTGGGCCTTGAATTAGAGATTAAAGGGTGAATGTTAGCTACTAGAAAGTATGTTATGAAATTTGAGCATCCTGGTTTTATAAATAGGACACAAGAAAACACAATCAATATGACTTTCATTTACAAGATTATCTATAAACTACATTATAATATAAATTTTTTATGTTTATAAACATTCAGATTGATAGCTCTGTAAGAATGGGATCTTGTTGGCATGCTGATATTCTTTTTAAAAGAAATTTTTTCATTGAAATATACTTGATTTTCAATGTTGTGTTAGTTTTAGGTGTACAGCAAAGTGATTCAGTTTTATATATATATATTTTTTCAGATTCTTTTCCATTATAGGGTATTATAAGACATTGAATATAGTTCTAATATGTTCTAGTAACAAAGTTATCCAGATTCAGACCTGAAGTATAGTATAAGGAGCATATATAATAGGAAGATGGAATCCTCTGGGTGGTCCTACAGACATTAAGACTCTCTGTTCTCTCCTAATTATTTTTGACTTCTTATAAATGGTAAAGTCCCAGGGCTTCATGGAGAGAATCATAAATTAGAATTTGTCTTTTTTTTAGCTTTTACATGTTGAACAGAAGCCATTATAGATCACATAAAGAAAAAGTGTAGAATCAGTTCTTCGGAGATCTGAATGGAATTAGCTGTGAAGTTATTGAATGAAATTAAAAGGGCAGTTTCAATAAAGAATACGTTTGGAAGATGAGGGGCTGCAAGAAATGAGAAAAGTAGGAATGAAAAATAGGTCCAAGGAACTTTGTCAATAAAGATAACTAGAGAATAATAAAGGGGTCTGTATCAATAATAGACTAAAACACAAGCAGCTTTAGATTGTGAGGTATCTATAGTTATGAAAATAGGAAGAAATATGCCCAAAGCAAAAAGTTTCTTAAATGACTATTTAAGGAGGTACCTATATAATGTGGTATATATACCTACATTTATTAACAGGCATTTTAATTTCATTAACAGGCTTTAAAATGGGAACTTTGTCCTGTAACAGTCATCTCCTGGCTAAATCTCTTCCTCCAAGTTGATGCTCTTAAAGATGCTCCTAAAGTTCTTCTACCTCAGTATTCTCAGGAAAAGTTCATTCAGATAGCTCAGGTATTGATATTTTTATTGAATATTTGCTAATGTTTTTAATTACAGGTTTTGTTTAGGGTATTTATAGTGCTAAATAGGCTACACAACAAAATGACAGCATACTGAATTAAATTCATTCCTTAATTGACTAGAACAAAACTTCTGATGCATAAAATTCTGTCCCCAATATTTACATTGCTTACTGAAAATTCTAGAAAACAAAGTTTTAAACCTTGCATTTAAATATATTATGAGCACTTTTTACTCTTTAGGAGTATGAGGTAGAGAGTTAAATACCTCTTTTTTTTTTTTTTTTTTTTTTTTTTTGCGGTACGCGGGCCTCTCACTGCTGTGGCCTCTCCCGTTGCGGAGCACAGGCTCCGGATGCACAGGCTCAGCGGCCATGGCTCATGGGCCCAGCCGCTCCGCGGCACGGGCACGTGGGATCTTCCCGGACCAGGGCACAAACCCGCGTCCCCTGCATCGGCAGGCGGACTCTCAACCACTGCGCCACCAGGGAAGCCCTAAATACCTCTTTTTGATGTAACATGGGGAAAGGTATTTTTCAGCCAGTTGTTTTAGGTTTTATAATAGTATGAAATTATTCTGTAAAATTATCTTACACTCGTATTTGAATACACAGGGAACCTATTTTATGTGTTAAAATTAAAATCACCTTAGTTATTATTTAAAACTTTTAAGTTTAAATTAAACTTTCCTAGGCCAGTGTATAACAAATATTCTAAGAAAGTAATTACAGGAGGAGGGTACCATTCTTTCCTGCCTGCTTCTCATAAGTAGGATCTTAAGGCTGCTGTACCTGCCATATATAAGTGAAGAACACCCAGATTCTTACTCTGTGTAGGATGTGAAAATCTTACACATGGAATTGAAGAAACTGTGGTACTCTGGGTGGGTTTAAGTAACCTACGTTGAAATTCAACTTGTGTTTTAGTAAACTCATTATGAACACTAAAACTGGAGAACCAGTAAATATATTAGAATTGGTTCATTTTGTAGAACTTTCTAATGAAGTCATATTAATTTTTTCCCTCAGATTTCCTAGCATCCCAGATTATCCTAGGCAGCTAAACGCTTTTGATAGGGCAAACCTTTGATAAGCTGATAAACAGTGTGGAAAGCTTCTAGAGGTATATACTAGTAATAATTCATTTCCAACTCCTCTACTCCTGTTTCTGTCTTCTGGACCCATGGGGACAAAAATAAGTTTTATTTCACTGGACAGGTATCACCTCAGGCCTCTGAAATCTAACCTTTTTACATAATTTCACTGATCATTGTTCAGATCTCTTATTGCCTGGATTGTACTACCTCTCAACTCATCTGTTTAGAAACATGTTCCCTTCTTGTGTTTCTGCTTCACCACAGTCTAAGGGATTGTTCTTAAAATGTAATTTCCCTGATTTAAAATCTTCTAGTAACTTCAATAATCAGTCAGAACTTTAAAGTTCTGACTTCTTAAAGACCCTTTATGATCTAACCTAGGCCATGCCTCTCCAGCAACCCCCTTTTTTTAAAATAATGAAGGAAAGATATTCCTTATGTCATATTTTTTACCTTATGTGTTCTGACTTGAGTGCCAAAGAAAAGTAATTCTTTCTCATTTATCTTTGTAAATTCTGTTTCCTATATCTAGAACACTCTCTACCTCCCAGTCTTCCTGGCTACCTTGTATTTTAAGACTCATTTAAGCAGAAGTCTTCCCTGTCTTCCCCACTCTGGATCAGGTGCGCTTCCTAATAGTACACATCATGCTATATCGTAACAATCCTTTACTTGTTTATTAACAAGATTGAACTTCCTGCAGGGTGGCAGCTTATTTCTCTTTGGATCCCTGTAGTTTTAGCAATTCTTGGCATATGGTCCACATCATAAGCAATCTAAAATGTTAGCTGACTGATGTTTAGTAGTGACATGTAGTACTCATCCTTCTCCTAAATTCTTATACTTTTTCCTCTGTTAGCTTTTAGATCTGTGTATTCTTGCCATCGATTCATTAGAGTTCCAGTACAGAATACTCGCTGCTGCTGCCTTGTGCCATTTTACCTCTCGTGAAGTGGTTAAGAAAGCCTCAGGTAAGACAGTATATTTTGTTCTCTTCTTACCCATTCACAAATTTTAAAGGGACTATTTTGAACTTAGCATCCTGCTAAACAAGAATTTAAAATTTTAATGGAAGAAAGCAGTTTAGTGATTATCTTCCCTTCTATTAGAAGTACTTTCTAATCCTCAATATATATCCACAAACAAAAAATAAGGTCAAATGGAACTTAAATCCAGTTGAAGTTAGTCAATATAATTATAGCTCCGCATTAAAGAGTTCTTTGGGTTTTGACAATTTCAATTTCCTATGTAGCAGGTACTGGCTAAGAAGCTCTAAGTCTTTTTCTCCCTCAAAATAGTCACATTATAAACATATTTGAGAGTGATAGTGTGTTTTGACTTGCTAAACTTGTTTTATTTTAATTTTTTTAAAGTATAGTTGATTTACAACGTTGTGCCAATCTCTGCTGTGCAGCAAAGTGACTCAGTTATACATATAGAGACAAGCTTTTTTTATATTCTTTTCCATTATGGTTTATCACAGGATATTGAATATAGTTCTCTGTGCTATACAGTAGGACCTTGTTTATCCATCCTATATACAGTAGTTTACAGCGCTAATCCCACATAAACTCGTTGATTTTGGTTTATATTATGTGCTTGTTTTGGTTTCCTTTTTTACATGAATTTTAAATTAACTATCTTTAAATTTTGAAGCACAAGCAAATAAGTAGGCATATGTTTCTGATGTAACCTTCACATTTTTCTAACTTTTCTTTATCTAGGTTTGGAATGGGACAACATTTCTGAATGTGTAGACTGGATGGTGCCTTTTGTCAGCATAGTAAAAAGTACTAGCCCAGTGAAGCTGAAGGTTTTTAAGAAGATTTCTATGGAAGACAGACACAATATACAGACACATACAAATTATCTGGCTATGCTGGTATGTTTCTTTCTTGTAGTTTTTTGGTCTTACTATTTGGTAAGTCACTGAAACTGATAGTAAGGATACTACGGAGTAATATTTCAAGCAGTTATATAAGATGGTAAGGGACAGAAAGTTCCAATGGGCACACTGATTTCAAAATGTAGAAAAGGTGGGCTTCCCTGGTGGTGCAGTGGTTGGGAGTCCACCTGCCGATGCAGGGGACACGGGTTCGTGCCCCGGTCCGGAAAGATCCCACATGCCGCGGAGCGGCTGGGCCTGTGAACCATGGCCGCTGAGCCTGCAGGTCCGGAGCCTGTGCTCCGCAACGGTAGAGGCCACAACAGTGAGAGGCCCACATACCACACACACAAAAAAAAAGTAGAAAAGCTAATAAAATAACTTTGAAGTCAAAGCAAGATTTATGAAGTGTCTCAAGATTAATGCCAATAGTCCAGGTAAGAGTTTTTAAAAACACAAGTTGCAGGCAGTTGAACCTCTAAAATATGACTAATCACAGTTGCAAACACATAAAGAGAGGATTATATTAGGCCTAAGTAGCCTCAAATTAGTACACAGAAGTCTTGTTTGACTTTGTTTTACCATATCAATGCTTTATCTTAGCTGTTAATCTCTGCATGATTTCTTCACATGTACAGGATGAAGTAAATTATATAAACACCTTCAGAAAGGGGGGACAGTTGTCACCAGTTTGCAATGGAGGCATTATGACACCACCGAAGAGCACTGAAAAACCACCAGGAAAACACTAAAGTTAACTGAGCAAACAAGTTGGAAGTGATGAAGTGCTGCGTAGCATTTCATAGAACTTAACTACTTAAGTCTTACAGGAAAATAGTGCTGTGGCTGTCCTGGCTGATTCAGAAGTTTCACTGGCATTCTCTGATTTAAAAAACCACTTAAAATTGGCACTAAGGAGGAAATTTAATTCCTATATTCGCTGTTTAAAGAAACAGCAGGACTTGTTTACAAAGATGACTTCATTCCCAACACTGACTGGATAGAAGCCAGCCATGATTCATGACAAGAATTTCTTTCATACGGTGTTACTATGTTTATCTTGATAAACTAGGAATTTCATCATTGGAGTTTTTGACTAGATAAGTGCTACCTTACAGGGTACATTAAGTGATACAGTACTTTGAATCTAGTTTTTAGATTCTCAAAATTTATAAACTCTTAACTAGTGCAATTTGGTTCTTGAAAATAAAATTTAAACTTGTTTACAAAGGTTTAGTTTTGTAATAAGGTGACTAATTTATCTATAGCTGCTGTAGCAAGCTATTATAAAACTTGAATTTTTAAAAATGGTGAACTTTAATCTGTTTGACTATGTTTATTTGCCTTGCCATAACATTTTTAACCAGTAAATCTTAGATGAACATGGTGTTTAAACTGTGCTCTAAACAGTGGGAATGCCAAAGAAATTATAAACAAGATAAATGCTGTGGCTCCTACATGGGGCTTTGACGTATAAGTTGCTTTATAATAACTTTTTCGTACATCACAATTTGGGCGAAAAACTTAAGTACCCTTTCAAACTATTTATGTGAGAAAGTCACTTTATTACTCTAAAAAAAAAATCTTTAGGGTTATCTCAATTTAGTGTGACTAAGGCTTTATTTATGTTTGCAAAACTGCTAAGGTCCTTTTTAAATTCCTACATTATGAGTTAAGGACAGTGTCAAAGTGATAAAGCTTAACACTTGACCTAAACTTGTATTTTCTTAAGGCAGAAAAGCAGTAAATGTATACGACTCCTAGAAATCTATTTATTTAAAAAAAAAAAACAAAACCTTGACATAAGAACTTGCTGTATATAGCTACTTCTACATAAATATTTTAGTTTTTTAAAAATGAAATTTCAGCCTCAAAAGTGGATTTGATTAGAAAAATTATACTAGATTACTAGTTTATTCTATTACTGGACATGTGAATCTCTTCTTCCTTTGAAGAAATTATAAATTTAAGCTATTGTTATGGTGTGAAGTCTTCTGTAGAGTTTTTGTTTTTAAACTAATATGTTTCAGTATTTTGTCTGAAAAGAAAACGCCACTAAATATGTAAATATGTATTATATAAACTTAATCTTTTAATACTGTTTATTTTTAGCCCATTGTTTAAAAAATAAAAGTTAAAAAATTTTAACTAACTGCTTAAAAGTAAAGTTTTGCCATTGCTTGAAGAAACTTTTTTTTCCTTCTCTGCGCTGCCAGCTGTAACACTTCTTCTGGGTTGCTCGCGTTCAATTCTGTCTGGCCGATGGCTTTGATCTTCCAAAACAGAAAAGTGATGTTATCAGAGGTCTGGTCAAAAACAAAGTTTTGCTAGTATACAAAATATAAAACTACCTACTTGCTAACGATGATAAACTGAACCTCTAATTGTAGATGCTAAGAGGTGTAGAAGAAATTAACAAAGACTGACTGGAGCCACTCAAGGAAAAGATCAATTACTGAACCATAGTTTGTGGAATTATATTCAGTAACATCAAGTAAATTCATGTAAATTTATTTGACTAAAAATACCAGTAAAGGGACTTCCCTGTGGTCCAGTGGCTAAGACTCCATGCTCCCAGTGCAGGGGGCCTGGGTTCGATTCCCTGGTCAGGGAACTAGATCCCACATGCTGCACCTAAGACCTGGTGCAGCCAGATAAATAAATAAAGTATCTTAAAAAAAACAGTAAATAAACTCTACATGTAATCTGACACATTTTTACAATTAAGGCTCCTACAAAATAACCTGAAATATCAAAATTCATGTTTCAGGGCTTCACTTTTTTAGTACGTAAAATATATCTAGTTTGCTCAGCACTATAATATATAGTGACCCTTCTCTTTCATGATTAGAAATACTTGAGCCTGATAAAAATCCATAATAGTATTCTGCCATGGAGTGTTTTGTGAGAGCATGTTTTAGGACCTTAAAATTATCTTTTGTTTAAAGAAGTTCCTATATATATATATATATATTTTTTTTTTTTTTTTAAACAACAAAAACTATTCTGATAGGTAGCTTGAAGGGAGCTAAGACTATCCAGAAATGATCATCAGTTAGGTTAGTGGGTAGGAGGAATTGCGGATGATGCCATTTCCACATGAAAGAATACACGTGGAAAAACCTAGTAGTGGGGTATAACTAAAGAGTTATTTCAGACAAAATATCCTGAAGACGACTGGCTATAAAAGTTCAAAGTATAAGACAGAAATTGAAATAGGAGCCAGATATTTGAGAGAAATAACACATCCTAGGTGGGTAGTGGTCAAAACCATGAGGGGATGAGGTTACCTAGGGAGAATGTAGGGCAATCAGAAAATACCCAAGGACTAACTTCTTGGGAAAACCAAGTTTAAGGGGTAGACAAGTTTAAGGGGTAGACAGAGGGAAATACCCACAAAGAAGAAAAGGCAGAAGAGTCAGGGAGAAGAAATGAGTAAAAATGCCGGGGAAGCCAAAGGAATAAAGAATTTCAAGAAGGAAGGAGTGTAAACAACAGGATAAAGAGTGAAAAGTATTCACTGGCTTCGGCATTTGGTGACCCTTGAGAACAGTTAGAGTGGGGATGGCAGAAGTCAAATTGTATTGGACCAAAGAGCTTTAAAAAACTAGGCAGAGGGCTTCCCTGGTGGTGCAGTGGCTGAGAGTCTGCCTGCCGATGGAGGGGACGCGGGTTCGTGCCCCGGTCTGGGAAGATCCCACATGCCGCGGAGCGGCTGGGCCCGTGAGCCATGGCCGCTGAGCCTGCGCGTCCAGAGCCTGTGCTCCGCAACGGGAGAGGCCACAACAGTGAGAGGCCCGCGTACTGCAAAAAAAAAAAAAACTCGGCAGAGAAGGGATGAGAGAGAGGTGGAGTACAGTCCAGAGAAGTTTCTATTAAAGATGAAATAGTTTATAGGTATGGGAGTGGTTGACAATATAGGAGAGGAGATAACTAACTGAAAGGGACAATCACTGAAAGGATAGAATCAAAAGCATAAAAACTTGTCTTCATCAAGGAGTAGCATAGCTTTTACTGACTAAAAGCGTGGACTTAACAATGAATACAGTTGTCAATTATTTTGAAGGTGGAAAGCAGGGACCTGAAACAGGAATGTGAAGCTGGCACTCAAGGGGCCACAACTCCCAAGACTATAACTTTCACAAGGACGGAGGCTGATCAGTCTTTTTTTCTGGTCTACTCCAAACAGACAAGGAAGTTACTGAAAATGGAAAAGGGAGAGAGGACAGGGGCTTAATAGGGTGAAAGTCTAAAATATTCCCTAAAAAAGAATGCAGACCACTGACCACTGGCAGGTAAACAAAAGAAATGAGCGGCCAGCTAAGGTTGGAGGCCATGGTTTGGTAGTGGCACAAGTTTATACAGTTGTAGGATTTTTTCCAACAGAACTCAGTGGCTCAGGGGAAAAAAAGCATAAATTTTTGAACTGATTCAGGGCTGGGACTTTTCCAGATGAAGCAAAAGACAAAAAAGCAAAGATGCTGAAAATATTAATCAGAGTAGTCCCGACAGTCAACCATAGATAGAAGGGGTTCCCAAATCTGGTTTATAATCAGAACTACCTGGGAAAACTTAAAAATTGGATCCCAGGGTCTCATCTCAGATCAAATGAATCAGTATCTCTGAGAGTACACAGGCCAGTATTTGCTGTACTCAAGGTCAGTAGGGAAGGAACAGAAGTTGGAAAAGGGCTGACAGACTGGGGAAAACTTGGTCATGAACTTGAACATCTCACTGATGATGAGGAACATGGGAGCCCGGAAGTAAGAAAGGGATAGATTACTGGCACAGAGATCTTATGTAGAGCAATTCTGACAAAAAGGCCTGGCCATAGGTGGCTGATGAAGAGTAAAGGTGATAATGGAACCTGGAGTGCCAGGGGTGTTGGATAAGTTGATCACATGTCTTTTGATGCATGCACAGGAACATCCAGGTAGTTGTTTAGATGAGCTAGTAAGGAGGCAGGTGTAAGCTTCCAAGGAGAAAAGGCTTAAAAAATGATACAAGTAGAGATAGTCTAGAAATGCCATCAGGGAACTGGGAAATTTTCAGCATTGCCTTCCAGCCCTGGATAAGTTGGAAATGGAAGAATGAGTAGTCTCCAAGTAAGTGGAACTGGCACCATGTTCTTTTTCCTCTTTTTTTTTGAAAGATGCTGCTGTTATTCTGTTTCCTCTAAATAATGGCCATACAATTTAGTCCAAGTACAAAGCTTTAAAGGACACTTAATAAACGGCATATACTTTTATTAATGAGTGAAAGAGCAAAGAGAAAACATATATGGGTAATAGTGACACAGCAAATGTTAGGCTTGTAAAAATGACCATGAATTTGTAATGTTTTGGTTTATAAGTCAAATTTAAATAAATAATTCATCCATCAAGTAACTACTGAGCATCTATTATTTGCCAGGCACCATTCTAGGTATCAACTGTGACAAAACCAATTCCTACCTCATGGGGAAACAGCCAATAAGTAAGTAAATATACAGTATGTCAGTTGTAGATAAGTGCTATGGAGAAAAGTTTTAAAAGGGAAATGAGAATAAGAGTATTGGAGGGAAAGGGGGAGAGACATTGCTATTTTATAAGATGGTCAGGAAAGGACAATTACTTCTTAAGAAGGTGACATTTGAGAAGAGACCTGAGGGAAGTTAAAAGAATGTTCCTGAAAGAGAAAATTTCACAGGCCATTCGGCAGTGAATGTTCTTGGCATGTTCAAAGAACAGTAGGGGTACTGGTGTAGGAGAAGTTGCAAGGGAGAGTCGAATGAATAGCTAGAAGTCAAGTCACATGCGGCCTTGCAGGCCACTGTAAGGATTTTGATGCTGTATGAGACAGGAAATAGTTTAGTATTAGGGAAATTAAGCACATCATTGAAGAATCAAGGCATAAAATAACTTACCGCAATTTGTCTTTTATCTGTTTCTCCTCTTTTGTGATGAAGATCTAAATGAATCAGTTAAGAATAATAAAATTGATACTATTAAATATCACGATATTCTCAACTGTTGTTTTTTATTTAGAAAATACAAAATATTAAATACTTCTTTAATTTACAGAAATGAATTGTTCTAACATCACACACATATGTTGATGAAGGATACAAGTCAAGTATTCCAAAATGGTAACATCCCATATGTAGTCATAGTAGGAGTCCATAGCATCATGACTGAAAAACAGAACTCAGTTACTTCCTCTTTCTTAAGCAGAAAAATTTCAGCTTCATTTTATTTCAAAAACCATTCATACCTGTTTTGTTCCTGCAGTGATTTAAAGGCTGTTTTGTAGTCAATCTCTCTGAGGAACTGACATAAAATTGCCACCTACATAAAAAAAGAATTGAAAATGGTTTCATGTAACTAGTATCAACAATGACTACTGGTTTTGGAGGGGTAATTTTTAATGATTTTCATGTCAAGAGTATATTACTTAATTTAAGAGGCCTCGCAGATCAGGCTGAGTGGATCAGCTGATATGTATGGAATCCATCCAATTATAATTGTAAAAAACCCTTACACCAGGCTTCCCTGGTGGCACAGTGGTTGAGAGTCCGCCTGCCGATACAGGGGACACGGGTTCGTGCCCCGGTCTGGGAAGATCCCACATGCCATGGAGTGGCTGGGCCCGTGAGCCATGGCCGCTGAGCCTGTGCGTCCAGAGCCTGTGCTCCGCAACGGGAGAGGCCACAGCAGGGAGAGGCCCACGTACCGCAAAAAAAATACCGAAAAAAAACCCTTACACAAGTGTCTGTCTGCCCAATATTTTCTTCCCCTGTGACCTAAATCATAAATTTTTAGAGCTTTATCTGAATGAGAAGCTGGCAAAAAGCCAGTTTAGAAAACTGAAGGGAATGGAAAACTGCCAAACAAAAGTGTCAAACATTCAAGGACATATAGAACATCCAATTAAACCTTTCACAGCTGGCAAGTACAGAAGCTCATTTTGGCAAAATGTAGGCCAGTCTGCTTAACATTGAAAACAGATCCATTTCAGTCATGTATGTAGGTCATAATGCTGATCTCTTTTTTAAATATTTAAAGATTTTTAAATTGATTATTATTCACATATCATAATGTAAACCCCTTCAGAGTAAAAAATTCAGTGGTTTTTAGAATATTCAGAAAATTGTACAATCATCACCGCTTTTAAGTCTAAAACATTTCATTACCTGCCTCCCGCAAGAAAACAAAAAGCTCCATACCCATTAGTAGTCAGTCTCTATTCCTCCCCTACCTCTCCACCCCACAGTCTCTGGCAACCACTGATCTACATTCTGACTCTATAGATTTCCCTATTCTGGACATTCCAAATGAATGAAATCATACAATACAAAGCCTTTTGTATCTGGCTTTTTTTTACTCAACATAAAACTTCCAGGATTCGTCCCTGTTGTAGCATGTATCAGTACTTCACTCCTTTTTATGGCTGACTAATATTCCACTGTGTGTGTATATACACACACACACACACACACATACACACAACACACACACACACCAAATCTCGTTTATCTGTTCATCAGCTGATGAACACTTGGGTTGTTTCCACTTTTTGGCTATTATGAATAATGCTGCTATAAACATTTCACATACAAATTCTTCTGTGGACATACGTTTTCAGTTTTCTTGGTTATATACCCAGGAGTGAAACTGCTGGGTCATACGGTAGGTAATTCAATGTTTAACTTCTTGAGCAAGCACCAAATTGTTTTCCAAAGAGGTTGCCCCATTTCATATTCCTACCAGCAATATATGAGTGTTCTAATTTCTCCACATCTTCACCAATACTTGTTACTATCTTTCAGTTACAGCCTCCTTGTGAGTGTGAAGTGACATCTCATTGTGGTGTTTACATTTCCCTAATGATTAATGTACATATCTACTTTTAAATATAAGAAAACATACTTGAGAATGCTTTTTCCATTTATAAGGTTCAAAGACCAATGCCTTCTAACTCATACTTTCATTTTAGTTAAAATTCTGTAAACTATTTTTAAAAAATTTAAAGAACATGCAAATTCTTAAATACCATAAATTTAAGCAATTATGATACGGAAAATAAAAGCTACTTCCCAGTCCAATGCCTTATATTTATCATAAACTCTAATATTCATGAAAACAGACCAGCATCATAATATAAACTAACCTGTGTGTGGCAATTCAGCAAAGAACAGCACTTTATCATTCGTTTTATTACCTACAAAAACAAAATTCTGGTTATTTTCAAAAACTAGTTAATGTCAATTGTAACAAATGTACCACTCTGATGTGGGATGTCAATCATGAGGTAGGTTGTACATGTATGGGGACAGGAGGTACATGAAAACTCTGTATTTTTCACTCAATTTTGCTATGAATCTAAAACTGCTCCAAAAAATAGAACTTTTAAGTTAAAAAAATCTAGTTATTAAAAAATTTTAAATCTTATTTCAAAAGCCATTATTGTAAATATTAAAAAATGCCATTTATTAAATTATGATATTGGTGGCCTAAACCAGAGGAAAGGGTAATGCATATTGAGAGAAAATTAACAAAATTTGAGATTTAGGAGGCAGAATCAATATGCCTTGAAGGCTGAATGGATGTTGGTGGGAGGGTTAGTAAAGAAAAGAGGATGACAGGATTTATGCTTGGTCAACTCAAAGGGCTAAACAAAGCTGACTGCTATTTCGGTGGGGTCTTCTGTTTTTGTTTTTGTTTTGGTGTGGGAAGGTCATCAGGAGGAGAGACTGGTAGAGTAAGACGCTGAATCAGGGAACTTCCCTGGTGGTCCAGTGGGTAAGACTCCGCGCTCCCAATGCAGGGGGCCCAGGTTTGATCCCTGGTCAGGGAACTAGATCCCACACACATGCTGCCAACTAAGAAGGAGTTCACATGCCGCAACTAAGAGCCTGTATGCTGCAGCGAAGAGCCTGCAAGCCGCAACCAAGACCCGGAGCAGCCAAAATAAATAAATAAATACTAAAAAAAACCAAAAAAACAAAAAAAAAACTGCTGAATCAGTTTTGGACAGGTTGAGTTTCAGGTGTTTTTGGGAAATCAAAGCAGCAATAGCTGTGGGCACTGGAAATATGGAGAGCAATCTGGTCTAGAGCAATCAATTTGGGAGTTACCACCATATACATGGAAATGAATAAGCTCATGCAAAAAGAGGCCCAGGAAGAAGAACATTTAAAGCCAGACAAGAAGCAAGCAAGCCCGCAAAAACAACCTACCTGGTCTGTATAAACATCTGGGGGCACAGCCTTATTAAAGAAATCAGAACACACCGCTCCTGCCTGGAGGTAATAGTGAAGAGCTGCCGAATACTGATTTGTTGCTTGAAGTAGAAAAGAGAGATAAAGAATTACCTGCCATTAAGTACACAGCTGGAAAAATAGGGCCTCTTTTGTGAAGAGTCAGGTATTATTACTTCATGTTTGACAAAAGCAGATTCAAACCACAGACCTAGGGATAACACTTAGCCAGGCCAACCATGAGAAAAATTGGCTTTATTTTTTCAACCACTTTAAAGTAGTTGTATAATAGAGTCTTTCCTTCTCAAACTGATTAGCCAAATATTCAGCTCAGATTCCTTGTCAAACGTACTGGTACAGAATTTAGTATTTGGAGGTACAGCCAGTATTTTGTAGTGACTATCAATGGAATATAACCTTTAAAAATTGTGAACCACTATGCTGTAAACCTGTAACTTATGTAATACTGCACATCAACTATACTTCAATTTAAAAAATGAAAAAAATAAAAATGACTTAAGGCTGCTTGCAATAAGTCACTTAAAAAAAAAAAGCTGGGTGGCAGACACAGGAGATACATGGGGATTCATTATACTATTCTCTCTACTCTTACATTTTGAACTTTCTCTTTAAAAAAATCAACTCCTAAAAAAGTGACCCAGAAATGACACCAGTCAGAACTGTAATTTGATCTGTATAGTAATAGAAATATTAGAAATTCCCTATCAAGTTGGAAAATCTATCACATACACCGGGGGGAAAAATTAGGAATCTATTTTCAAGAACACAAATAATTATCAAGAGTGCCTGGACATATTTTAGAACATTTAAAGAGCAATTTTGTAAACTAAACTTTAACCTCTTTCCTTAAGAATGTTTTACCAACTTTTTAGATGACCGTTTACTATTAAAAAAAAAACAACACAGAGAAAAAGTAGTCAACATAAAACTAAAAGCATCTGAATCAAAGGCTCAGAAAAATGCATACATATAACAATAAGTTACTTTCAATTTTATCTAGGAAGAAGAGTTAGAGAATGTCAAAAACAAGACTTAAGTTTAATAAAGTATTGTAATAACAAGTGTAATATATTTATTTTCACTTCTAAAACTGCTACGAAAACAAAACACAAAGCAACCATACATCTCACTTACCAAAATAAATGTCTGCCTGAATAATTAACCAGGAATGGTTGTTTGGGTTTATACTGAGGGAATACCGAACTAGCTCTTTCACTGTGATAGCCACGGCTTCAAAGTCCACGGACTGGAGGCTATATGAAAGACAATAAACATAATCTCTATTTTAAGAGTCAACTTCAAATTCCATACACACATTTATTAAAAACAAAAAGGCTTCGTCAAAATGTAGGTGATCATAAACACAATGCTAAATATTACTAGGAGTAAATATTTTAAAACTACCAAAACAACTAAATCTGAGGAAGTGTGATCAGCTAACTTTTTATGAGGGGCTGAAAACAATCTGATTTTTGTTTCCTTTATTTTCCCAAAATGCCAAAGAAGGCCACTCTAAAAAGTATCTTTAAATATTCGACAATATAAAGCACAAAAAAGGTCATAGGATAAAACCCTGTCTCCACTTTTTATGCACAATTTACAGGCAACAAAATTACAAAGAGACAGACTCATAAAATTTTTCCAAATGATTTTTAAGTTCTGTTATCTAGAGGAAGCTACAGAAAACAAGGGCTCAAACACTAACAATACTGCTACATGGCCTTAAATTCACCTTGTGGCTTCTTGTAAGGGTTAACTAACTCCTCTGGATTAGATGTTTCACCGGGTTGGGGCGAGCCATGGCAAGGGTATCACTGCAGCTCATTTGCAAGCAATGAAGAATCCAAAAAAGAGTACGGAAGGGGGCCAGCTGCTCTGAGCCTAGTTCAGCCTGGAAGTCCTGAGATGCAGAATTAGGAGGTGGAACTGTGAGGATAAAGCCAAGCAAACGCCCAAGAAACACGCTGACAGCCCCTACGGCGAGACCCAGCGGGGGAGAACGAGCTTCGGCTTCAGAAACACACCGAGGTTCAAGTCCTGGCGCTATCATCTAACAAGTTGGACAAAGTACTCCTGTTGCCCTGAGGGGTCAGATTTTACCATAACTCACCGCTGTTCCCAGTACAGTGGGAAGGTATTGTGGTGCCATTAGTAAACACCCAACTGTTGATTTACAACTAATTTATTTACAATTATTTAAATGAGTTACACTGGTTTATGTTTCCTAGAAATTATAAAATGTTAAGTCTAAGAATTCTATCTACATAACAAACAATCAATTTTAAAATAGTAACACTTAATCCATGCCATCCTCACACTATTCTTGGAGTCAATAAAGACTCCTCTGCTCAAGAGAAATATCTTTTCTGGTCAAACATTTAGTCACATTTTATTTTCTCTGGGTTAATTTACATTAAAGTAATTTTATCATGAAAACAATAGTTAAGCCTACTACGTGGCAGCCCTTATTCTAAACACCTAGCTTAGAAAGTTTATTATTTAATCCTCATAAGGTAGGTACTATTCTTATACCTGTTTTACAGATGAGGAAACTGGCACAGAAAGCAACTAACCCAAGGTCATATACCTGAGAAGTGGAGAGGCTGGGACCCAGTCTCTCTGAGTCTGGCTCAGAACCTCTATAATAAACCATTCTTTTGCCCCATTTATAAACACACACTGAAAAAAATCAATCATTAGTTTACAGTCTAAACTTAGGCCAAAGAAGTAACACCAAAGAGGTATTACAACCATCAATTAAAAAGGCAAAATGACCTCTACCTGATTCTTGGATTGCTATCTAATATACCAAATTTTATGTAAAAATCTGCAGTTATTTGCTTCAGGAAGCATAGTGCTTCTGTGGGAACTACGGCTCATAAGCGGAGGGAAGGGTCGCTCACCCACTTTAGACTCTCCGAATCCCTGTCAGAGACAGAACGGCTTCCAGTCTCTAAGACTGAGACGGAAGCAAATTGCTCTCATTCTACTGCCTGCTTACCTACCTACTACAATCTTTTCTTCTTCAAAAATGCCACTAAAAGCAATAAAATAAGGTCTAGATCTGCCCTTCAGGCACAAAGAAGATGACTGGCGGGGAAGGGAGAAAAGGAAAAGTAACTTTTGTGAGGAAACAAATGGACTCTCCTGAATGAGAAGTTGCTACGTGTGGGAAGAGAAAAATATAAATGGTTTCTTCTTCCAGAAAAGGAACCTTTTCTTCTTCCCCCCCAAAAATTTCCCCATCCTCTTACTGTGATTCTCAGGTGATGAAAGTTAAGAGAGAAGATTTCTTAAATTACTTAAAGAACTTCTTAAGGCAACTAAAAAGGGTTGGGAACCTCCGACAATCACTGTTAGAAAAACCTGATAGAAAGTCATTCTTTAATTAGCCTCAATTTTCTAATTCTACCACTGACAAGGAATCAGGACTACTGAGAGACTGTCTAGGTTCTACTTAAGGCTACTATACCTTAGCTCTTAACTTAGTTATGCCTTATCCATAATTTTTAGGAAGATTATTACTGTTAATAGAGAAACATGAAGTTGGCTATAGAGTCCTAACAAATTGCAGCCTTTTGATCAAATTATTCAAGGTTATCTATATCAGTCAGGATGGTTTCTAAATATATAAAACAGTTTAATAAAATGTAAGCTGTAATACTTCTTACTTGGGGATGGAGGATGGCCAGATAGAAATGTGTTCAGCTGTAATATCATTCACAATGTCCTCCTTATTTAAAAAAAAAAAAAAAAGCATGATTTAAAAGGAAATTTCTTCCAAAGATTTTTTAGATGAAATTATAAAATACTTACCCGAACATTGTGAAGTTTCACAAAGAGTGATAAAATAATAGTCAAAACCAACGGTTCCTATGAGAAAGAAAACACAGAATCCTTAAATATTATATATACTTTAGTATCTCTCCCATCTACTTCAAGGACACCAAGTATTTTCCTTCAAAAGATTCTTACGGGTTTGAAAATTACCACCTGCTCTAGTTTACAGCACACTAAAGATCAACTTTATTTTTAATCTCATGAAAGAAATGACAACACACAATTTACACAGAAATGACCAAATTTAGGTGTCTGTCCTCACGTCTTTTGAAATTGAGTAAACAGACCTCTTTCCAACTAGTACTTCCAGCTACCTCTAGAAAAAATTGACTTTTTAATTCCTTAAAATAATAAAGGATGGAATTTAAAGAGTGGAATCTATGTCCAATAAATAAATATGACGTTAATCCTATCAAGAAAAATTAAAGTTAGGCTTCACCTATCCAGCCCTATTATGAAGAATTCTTTACAGTTTAAAAAACACCTGTTCTATTCACTAAAACATGGTAAGGTAAATGCAAAACAAACTTCTCCATTCAGACTATCCCATCCTCAAAAAAATGATCACTGAAGCTAAAAAGCACATTAACAGATTACTTAAATAATCAGCGTTTAAACACTCAATATTTTTTGTCATATTCTACAGGAATCAGCAATAGTAGTTAGATCAATTTTTATAAAGCTTACCCGTAATTTTTTGATAAAAGAAAGCAGTTCACTCCTACAAAAAACACAAATTGTGTATATGCATTTAATATTAGAAATCAAAAATAAAAACAAGAAAGTAAATTATACGTGAAGGTTTATTCCCAACTTTCCAGTCCTGCATGTATAAAAGAGTATAATATTCTACTGTTGTACTAACCTAATAAAATGTCTTTCCTGCTGTAATCACATGTGACATCTTCAGTACCATCCAACCAAAACTGTTGACTTTGAACTCAGGTTTGATTATATTAAATGATTAATAAGTAGTCTCTTAAAGTAACATATAAGCAAGGTATTTCCTAAGGTGGCCATATCAGACAAGTCCATTGGAGATCAGCACCACAGAATTCTTACATTGCCCATCTTTATGATACACAAGGATAATGGTAGGTGTTCTTACAACAGTACAAATAGTATAAATAAATAAACAAACTGATAGAACATACCGATACATTATACCTAATGTAGACTCCCTCTGCTTTATTAAACTAATTCTGCCATCATTTCCTCGTTTGTGTTGACTGGACACACTACAGATCTGAACAACAACTTCCCAAAGGTCTTTAGCAGTCCGCCTACTTTCTTTAGGGCCTGGAAGTTCTTTGCATGTAGCTGCTAAAAGCTGTCCAAGCTATAACATGAAAAACAGACAGAAAATACACAAAAGATAATCTGTAATGTCATACATGCTATTTCTATTTCTATGAGGAACATTTGAAGAAAGATAAATAACTGCCCACACATACGAAGCACAGGTATCTTATGCTGTGCCTTCTATCCAACCGCTGAAGAACTGAGAGCTCACTGTCTACCGACAGATCTGAATCCGATCTGGGAAGGGAATCCTCTAGTCCCACCACATTATAAACCTCCTTGTTTCTAAACAATTATAGTCTAATGAGAAGAAAATGAGACAATGCAAAGAGGTATGTGATCTATTCAGTGGGAAAAAACAAAACTGCTAAATACACATAGTATGATCCCACCTTAAAGAAAAGCCCAAAATGGAGCATATACACTACAATGTTAACTGCCAAAGCCCCGAGGTGAGACTAAAATAGGGGTTAAGTTTCACTCACACACACAATTTTTTTTTAATTTTAATGGAAAAAATGAGGAAAAAATATGGACATTGAAGTTGGCAGAATAAAGGAACAGGATCTAGAGCAACTTTTCTCTAAGAAAAATGATAGCAACTGGGGATGGACCTACTGCTGATGTGAGGAGGTAGAATTAGGAAGGACAGATTACTGAAAGCGACTGATCTGAATAAAGGCAGCCTTCAGGACCAAAGGTGTAGGAAGGACCCAGAAATAAAGACTGGAAGGGCTGAAAGCAAAAGGCACAGAAAAGACAGGCCCAAAATGTAGAGAAAGAAATAGGTTTATGTGCCAAATCCAGCACGTCTTTCCCTCTATAATTTAAGCAAGAGAGAGCCCCTCTGTCCTTTCTTTTTAGTAATTCTTATACATCATTTCTCTTTAGAGGGTAAAGTAGCCAAGGATAATTCACGTCCATCAGGAATCCCCAGTTCCCTGACTGGACCTAGAAAAGGTTCATAATGGGGTCCCACTGCTTAAAGAAAGAGGCAGGATTATGACAAAGGTGAAAATAGTGCTTTCCCCCCAAATTTCAAACATAGAAAAGTTGAAAGTACAGTTCAATAAATCCCTGAACACTTGACTTAATTTACAAGAATTCTGGTGCTGCCTAAGGCTAGTGACAATGGTGTTGGAAACCCTCGCTACGCTACGCGAACGGGAACCAGGGTCCCTGACCCAGGAGGACATTTCATCCTGCGTGCCTACTGCACGTACTCTTCTCTAACAACTAGGATCACAATATACACAAGCTATTTACTGCAGTTCTCAATTTCATTTTCTGTTGTCAGAGATCACATGCTTGGCTGAAGGTTACTACATTAAGCAAGTAAATTCACTTAAAAGTAAGAATTTTCAGAGGTATTAGGCCCCAAGTCAATTGAATTCCACAAACATTCTTGAGCATCTCCTATGTGCTGGGTATCAGGCAAAGCACTGAAAATATGAAAATCAACTGTCCTCAAGAAGCTCACTGTTTTACAGGGAAGACAGACAGGTGAACAAATAATTTACTATACAGTATAAGTGCAACAAAAGAAATATGTCCACAGTACAACAGTACAGAAGTAACAAGAACAGCAAGTTTGCAAAGAAAAGAATTATGGAAAGCTTCAAAGAAACTACACAAACCGGCAAAAGTGGGAAGAGCATCTCGGCCAAATGAACACACAGAAGTGCAGAAGTGCGGAAGCCTGAGAAAGCACTGTGTGAACAAGGGCCATGAGCACTCTGGCACCACAGACAGAGCTGGCATGACAGGGAGGGAGAAGGAGAAGCTCCCACACCTTAAAAGGCCTTGCAGGCCACGGCAAAAGCCATGGTCTTTGTCTTATACCATCATGACTGTTAGCGCCAACCTCTCCTCCTCCCACTAGCTAGTCTCTTATAATCCAAGCGCCCATAAATGCTATACATTTTCCAATATACTACACTACCTCCCATACTGATCCAAGGGAGAGGCTGGACTGTTTTTCTTATTTCTAAAGGTCATATTTAGTCACATGCGTAAGACTTTTCCCTTTCCTTTTTCCATTCCTAAGAGAATGGAAAATAAAATTGATTAAAAATCACTTAAGGGCTTCCCTGGTGGCGCAGTGGTTAAGAGTCCGCCTGCCAATGCAGGGGACACAGGTTCATGCCCCAGTCCGAGAAGATCCCACATGCCGCGGAGTGGCTGTGCCCATGAGCCATGGCCGCTGAGCCTGCGCGTCCGGAGCCTGTGCTCCACAACGGGAGAGGCCACACCAGTGAGAGGCCCGCATACCGCAGAAAAAAAAAAAAAAATCACTTAATATTTCATTACCCAGGGATAATGACTATTAATATCCTTCCAGACTCTTCCTTATGCATCTGTATATATATTCCACATCAAATTCAAAGTTTGAAAGCTGCTCTAAATTGTCTAATTTTTAATACCTGATCCCTTACTCTAGACTTCTTAATCTGATTACTTTCTCCTCTACGTTAACAAGGGAACAAGGGGCCAACTAGGGAAGGAGACACACAAAACCCTAATCCAGATGAGACGATGAGATGCCTCAGTGGTCCCTGCAGCAAGGTCACCTCGTACCCTTCCTCCTCTGTGGCCAGATCAAGGGGAAGTGCAGGAAGCAGTGAGCTAACCTAGCCCAAGGTTAGGCAACCTACAACACAATACCCCGTGCCCTTCCACACTGCAGGCCCTCAAACATGCGGCCAGCCTTCCTGGTGCACAGGAATTCACAGAATTCACAGCTAAGAGAAGCAAAGAGAAAAGCCACTGCACTGTCACAATACTAAGCAACAAGCTACCGTTCTAAGTGGAAATGATAATCTTGAAACAAAACGGTCGTCTCATCTGAGAGTTTACTAAAGACAGGAGACTGCTGGGCATAATCAGACAAACACCCTAGATATTAGGAACTCCTATCTCAGAAAGTTCACTAAAAAAACAGATATAATCCAATGTCTGAAATTCCAAAGAGAAGGATGACTTAAGTATGACAATAAATTTTTATGAACGACCATAAACAAAAAGGAGGAAAAAAACAAAAGAAATCAGTAAGTCTTCAAAGGGTTGAAGTGAAATGAGCTCAGTTTTTTAAAGGCCATACATGAAATAAGGAGGAAGAAACAAATAACCAAAGGCAAACGTAAAAACTGGTCCAGTGTTGCAAGGTTTCCAGATAACCATCCATTTAAGGGGCTGTGTACTGAAGATGAGATGACGGCAGGTAAGAACAAAAGGTAACACAAGCATTAAGAAAAGAGTAAGGAAATCTGAAGGACCAAACATATATTAAAAAAGTGGTAAATCATGAAATGTTTTGTTTTTTTTTTAACTACAAGACCAGAAAGGGAGAAAAGTTCACTGCTTATTCAGGGTAAACGTAATATTAACACATGAAAGAAAGAATCTTAGGGAAGACCTCCCGTCTCTCTTTATTTTTGATGTTTTCTCCACCCAGAAGCATTTCCAGTCGTGCAGGGTAGGTGTAATTAAGAAAGGAGAATAAACAAACAACATACCATCAATTCATTGAATGAACAGTTTCATATGGAACTAATCACTAATAACAAACATGTACCCTAATTAGAATCAGGTATCAACTTAGAGAGTTTAACAGGCTTTGAAGAAGGGTAAGGTGCTCAAATGGAAAATGGGTGCAGCTCATCCCTAGCGCCCCCCCCAGTTCAACCCAGCTAGACCCGGGTATTCCAGAGCTGAACCCGGGGTTTGACTATATCAATCAAAGCAAGAAAAGCTGACTAACTTCTCACTACTTTAGGATTATACCAAAATGTTGTCTATTAACGAAATAATTTTTGCTTGCATTCTCGTAACTATAGGGTAGAAGAAAAAAATATTAGAGAGGGCAAACTCAAGTGCCTGAATTATCAAAAACTATACTTTTACCTACAAACCAACAAGCATTTGTCCAAACTTAGACTGAATCTTAGAAACTGGACAAGCTCCCTAAGTAGTACAGATCTAAAGAAACTGGTCCAATAATCCCACCCTAATAATCCTTTTATTTAGATAAACATGAATTACCTTTACATATGGATTACTCTGAAGCAGAAATGCAGGAACTTGCAGGGTAAGGTATTCATTTTCCCTCCAGTTTAACATAAAAGCAACACACTCCTCGGCAATAACTTGACGAAGAGGAATATCTAAAAAGCAAAGAAGAAAGTAGTTGGAGTTACCATCATAACATTAAAAGAACAAAGCATGGGACTTCCCTGGCAGTCCAGTGGTTACGATGCTGTGCTATCACTGCAGAGGGTGCAGGTTTGATCCCTGGTAAGGGAACTGAGATCCTGCAAGCCGTGCAGCGCGGTGTGGCAATCAATCAATCAATAACAAAGCAAATAGTTGCTCAGATTCCAGCTGAACAAACTAAAAACAAGTTACAGATGAAAAAATAGAAAAACACTAATATTTTATACTTTTCTCTATAAAGTTTAAGGTTTCCCAATAATAGGTTGCCACAGTCCCCACTATTAATCAACAAAATTCTCTACTAAGAACACCTTAAGATGCCTAATACTGTACTGTGGAAGTCTAGGAGTTGGTACCCAGCCTCTACAAATTTATAATTTAAATGAGCAGAGAGGGACTTCCCTGGTGGTCCAGTGGTTAAGAATCCGCCTTCCAATGCAAGGGACGCAGGTTCGATCCCTGGTCAGGGAACTAAGGTCCCACATGCCATGGGGGCAACTAAGCCCACATGCCGCAACTACTACTGAGCACGCAGGCCACAACTAGAGAGCCCGCATGCTGCAACTACAGTGCCCACGAGCTCTGGAGCTCACACGCCACAACTAGAGAGAAGCCTACGGGCTGCAACTAAGACCCGACGCAGCCAAAAATAAATAAATAAATGAGCAGAGAAGAACCACACAAACAAAACAAATATATAATGGTATGGTATAAACTTCTAGCTATTTAGAGCACAGAAATAGGTAAACCATGTTTAAAGCTGTAATAAATCCATGTTAATATGTTTTTCATTTTTTAAAATAATTTTTCCTGATTAAAACATGATATTCATAAGAGACAAATCATTCACTCATTCAAAAAATACGTACTATACCTGTAACAATTTTAAATAAAAAGATATGAAGGAAAAAAATCACTCAGAATTGTTTGACCATTATTTCCTTTGAAATAAATAATTATTAAATATACCTTAATATTAAATACATTGCGAATTTTTGTAGCTCAAAGTATATAATACTCAGGTTTTAATGTATTTCAAGAAAGAGGAAAAGAAACCCAATGAATACTAAATAACAATGTTAAAACTTAAAATGGGGAGAGCTATTAAACTTCTTGAGTACCTATATTTTTCAGTCATTCTAAAAAGTCTTTGCCTGTGGCTGTTTATATCTCACTTTATCCCAAAAAGCGACTGGAGACGACAAAAAAGAGGCACAGGAACACACCAAAATTAAGTAAAAATACATTATTTGCATCATCTTCTTAAAGAAGGAGTGAAGATAGAAGTAAATTTAATATCCCAGCGTACAACATGTCACTGCGCGTTATGCACCATACACTTTGCCAAAGGAAGCCCAGACAGCATTTGGCTCCAGGGCGTCCTTTATTCACTGGGCATCTCATTAGTGAGTCCACAATGGTTCTTAAAGAAGAATCAGCATCTAGAGAGTGGGGTTCAAACGTTTTCTTGTTCTTCCTAAGAGTACATCCTTTCCTTCTCATTTCAAACACTGCTTATAACACAAACTATGGGACAAATAGATGCACATTCAGTAAGTTAGGGGAGAGAAGGAAGAATGGAGGGAGGGAGGGAGGGAGGAAAAGGTGAACTTCAAACTACTCAAATGCCAAAAAGGTAGTACAAAGAGACTATAATTACTTGAAGGCATTTCCAACCATTTCAAAGAGTAAAAGCACAGGCTTAAGTTGGCCTGATGAGTTCAAAACACAGTTCCGTCTCTTCCTTCATGACTTCGGCCAAATTCTTTAAACTTAGTTTCTTGATTTACAAAACGGGGATAATTAAATAAGAAGCTACTTCATGCAGCTGCTGCGAGGACTAAAATCAGTTATGCACCTAAGCTCTGAGAAGAATGTCTGACATGTAGTTAGCACTCAATAAATGTTAGGGTTTTTTAAATTCTTTTTGCTTTTCATTTTAGAGAACCAATCTTCAACATTTAAAAAGAAAACACTCTGGGGAATTCCCTGGCAGTCCAATGGTTAGGACTCTGCGCTTTTGCTGCCGAGGGCCCGGGGTTCAATCCCTGGTAGCGGAACTAAGATCCCACAAGCCGCGCAGCATGGCCCGAAAAGAAAAAGGAAAAAAAAAGAGCTTTAGAAAACACTCTGTTGACAGTTAGTATATATTAATGAGATCAATTTTTATTGTGATACTGAAGGGCAATGATGCATTAAAACTCAAAGGTATTCTATCTATAGAGTGCTAAAAAGTTGTAATTTTTTCAAGAAATCACAATGTTATAACAATTAAATTAATTCAAAAGACCCCAGAGGGCCAGCAGCCATTTGTTTGGGTACATTATTAGGACCTTGCTTTATACTTCAATTTTACTATTTATAGTATTAAATGTGTACAGTATGATTGAAATGCTCTAAATATTATTAAATCATGTAAAAGTAAGAAACTGCTTTAACTAAGCAAGATTATATGTAACAGATAATTCTTATGATAAAAAAACTTCTTATGATAAGCTTCTTTTCATAATAAGATCTTTACATTTAGAACTGGACAGTCAAAATCTGTTCCTAAAGTGACCACAGTGACTTCCTGACCCACAGGCAATCATGCTGAGGGCTGTCTATGGCAGCTATGAGGAAATAAACCTTCAACATGCAGCTTCAAGAACATTTTGAATCTTTTAACATAGTATCTTAAAATTGCAATATGGTTTTTGTAGTGTGTTGAATGCTGTCCCCTCAAAATTCATGTACACCTGAAACCTCAGAAGGTGATCTTACTTGGAAACAGAGTCTTTGCAGATGTGGTTAGTTAAAATGAGGTCATACTGAATTAGGGTAGACCCTAAATCCAATGACTGGTGCCCTTACAAGAGGAGAAGACATGGACACACACACACACACACACACAGAAGGCCACATGAAACAGGTAAAGACTGGAGTGATGCAGCTGCAAGCCCAGGAACACCAAAGGCTGCTGGGAGCCACCAGAGGCTAGGTAGAAGCAAGGAAGCATCCTTCTCTAGAGCCTTCAAAGGGAGTGTAGGCCTGCAGACCCCTTGATTTCAGACATCTCATCTCCAAAACCATGAAAAAATTAATTTCTGCAGCAATAAAGACCCAAAGCAGCCAAAAATAAATAAATAAATTTTAAATAAATAAATTTCTGTTACTTATTTATGGCAATCCTAGGAAATTAATAATTTCCTACATTTTCCCCAATGTTTTCAAGTGAACTCCACATCTGAATTGTTTTAAAAGACAAATAATTTTTTCATAGATGGTAAAAAGTCCAGTAAATATTCTTTTAGAATATTCCCCACAGTTAACTTGAGTACTAAATTTCTGAAATTTGGCTTTGTGAAAAAGTCTTACCAGGAAGCCTCATTTCCAGATATCCTCGCACCCTACTAATAAGATCAGAAGGCGGTCTCTCTCCAGATTGCCCTGTTCCAGCTTCATGTGTATGAATATCCAAAAGCAGCATCTCATTCAGCATGACCTGACGAAGTTTTGGTGAGAATTCTGTCACCAACTCCAAACAAGCAGCAAATAGCTGTTTAGCATGGGTAAAGTCCTATAAAAAGAAACAGCAGAATAGCCTGGATCACCTTTCCTCTGGAGTCAAAAAATATGTCTTTAAAAGTACAGAACAAAGAGAAGAATTAATTTAAATGGTTAACACAGGTTATCTTGGGGAGTGAGGCTACACTATCATCTTTTTATCATCTCTGCATTGTTGATTTATTCCAATAAATACTTAATTCTTTTGTAAATTTTTTTTTTTTTTTTTGGCTGCACCACACGGCATGCAGGATCTTAGTTCCTCAAACAGGGATTGAACCCGTGCCCCCTGCAGTGGAAGCACAGAGTCCTGACCACTGAACCGCCAGGGAATTACCTGTAATTTTTAAAAAACATCCAATAAACAATCAATATAATATACATGCTATATTACTAAACAAGTTTTACATAAATTATAAAATAACAAAACTAGGGGACTTCCTTGGCAGTCCAGGGGTTAAGACCCCACGCTTCCACTGCAGGGGGCACAGGTTCAATCCCTGGTCTGGGAACTAAGATCCTACATGCCACACAGCGTGGCCAAAAAATAAATAAATAAAATAACAAAACTAGAAGTTTTATATAAATATTACATACATATATCATACAGGTATAAAATTCCATGATTAAACACCCTTCTCCCCCTAAGATAGTCAGAATTAGACCTTACCCCCTTCAACAAGGTTCCACATTCCAAAATTTTGCACACAACCCTATTAGCCTATATAATTGACTAATAAATAAATCAAATCAGCTATGATCTAAGCCCTTTCCTACACATCTCTTTCTAATTTTTCCAAAGAGTAGCCTTCGCTTACTCTCTCCACATGATTCTTTCACTCGTACAATGTGGCTTCTATCCCCCACATCATGAAAAAGAAATAGCTCTTACTAAACAAAGATCTTCTAATGGCACAATCTACTCAATACCTTTCAGTTACCTTACTGCACTTAGGGGCTGCAACCCAGTGCTGTCCATTCCCTTTTCTTGACAACCTCTATCCCCTTAGCTATTATGACCCCACAAGTCTGGTCTTCATACCAGACTTTCTCACGCCACTCTTTTTGGACCTGTGCTGGATCCCCTAGGTTCTGAATATTCTCCCAGGGTGATCTTTGATGATTCCCAAATCTGTATTTCCATCCCAGACTACTTCACAAATAGATCCTTATGTAAAATCTACAGAAGTAATTTTAAGGATTTTTGGTTTTGTTTTCTTTAGCTTGGAATACAATCTTTACTAACTGAACCCTAAATACAAAAGAACTATTCATGCTCTCTAATTTTTTAAAAGACATAGAGTAGTAGCCATATGTCCAAGACCATTTTCGTATAGCTATGAGGGTAAAAGGAGAAAGAATAAACCAAAATGCCTTTTCAAATATCCTCCTAGGCCTACAACTATGATTTTAAGATCAGGAAAACACAACTGATTCTGATTCCTGGCTTCATGCTAAATTTACAAAGCATATTCTTAACCAGACGTCAATGTATGCTTTTACTCACCTTAACAGTACTGCAGTGTAAACCTTTGGCCATTAGAATGTAAACCAAATCTCTTGTTAAATTGTCTTTGATTCCCAGGATAACACCACTATAGACAGAAGGTATTTCCCACTAGAAGAAATAAAGATCCACAAATACACACACATGAAACCAAATCTAGATAAGAACCTTTCAGTAATAGTCAACCCCATTTAAAAAATCATTCAAAAATCATTTTTGAAAGAGAAAGGAAAATGACAGCTGTATTGAAATGCTAATCAAAATGAACATAATCACTACAATGAGCTAGTAATAAATAATTAAATGGATTGGAACTTTCTGAAGAATAGACTATAGAAATAAAGAAGGAAAAAAAATTCTAGGAGTTTAATACGTATTAACTCATATGATCCTCCCAACAGTATTACGTAGGTACTATTATCTCCATTTCACAGATGGGAAAACAGAGACACACAGCAGTCAAATAACTTGCCGAAGACTATACAGCTAGTTAAGTAGAGAGCTGGCATTCAAACTCAGGCAGTTAGTACCAGAACTCCCGCTCTTAACTATTATGCTATATACTTCCTCTCTATATAAATGAACACAAATAACAATGTCAATGCTAAGAAGCCCAACTAAGGTTCAGACCAATTTTTCATTTCACTGCACTTTTACGTTCAAACCCCACAAAATATACAGCAATTCTTGCTTCTTTTTATTACATATTCAGCAGAGGAGGAGTATGCAGTTAAATTAGAAGCACTACCACAGTACTTTAATTTCTCCTGTATCTGTGGACTGCTTCCCTTGTATCTCAAGCTACATTCCACTGAAATGTTTAAAAAGCTATTTTCATTTGCACTTTCCACACGGGAAAACTTAAATTGACAACTTCAGAAACATTAGCTTGGCATTTTAAAAAGAATATCTAAAGCCAAAAATGTTCTAAAAGAAGTTTTAATGAAGTGGTTCTAAACTGTAGGCTTTAGACTTCAAGAAGATAGGAAAAAACTAAACCAAAAATACTCTGTAAGCACACAGCAAGTATTAGCTCCAGACTGCATAAATATTATACCTTACACACATATTAACAGCTATACTGAAAATGCATGTAGGTGTTATGACAACAAATGAAATATAAACTCATTTTTTGTTGTTACTGATTTAATAGTGTCGAATTAATAACCTTTTTTGGATATTTCAAATTTTCTCTGTCAATGGATGTTCAAAGTGCAATTACTCTCATGTGCAGGTACTTCACATTGTTGATGAATTGTTGACAAATAAAGGGGGTTCTTATTCCCAAAAAGGTCAGGGAACAGCTCTTCTATGAAATTACATCAGAAAACAAGGGTAATTTTCTTATCTGTTCTTTTTTTTTTCCTGGCTGCATTGGGTCTTCTTGCTGCGCGCAGGCTTTCTCTAGTTGTGGTGAGCGGGGGCTACTCTTCGTTGTGGTGCGTGGGCTTCTCATTGCGGTGGCTTCTCTTGTTGCAGAGCACGGGCTCTAGGCACGCAGGCTCAGTAGTTGTGGCTTGTGGGCTCTAGAGCACAGGCTCAGTAGTTGTGGCGCACGGGCTTAGCTGCTCTGTGGCATGTGGGATCTTCCTGGACCAGGGATCAAACCCATGTCCCCTGAATTGGCGGGTGGATTCTTAACCACTGCACCACCAGGGAAGTCCCTTCTTATCTGCGCTTAAGAGAGGGTCTTCTTACCTTATTAGACACTGTCCAGAATTGGCGCTCTGAAGTCATACCATGTAATTCAATTAAAATCTGTCGAATCCTCCAGGGATCTACTGACAATATCAGCTGATGCTCCAACTGGCCAATGTTGACACTTGCTGAGGCTAAGAAAGGAAGGAGAGGTTTCCATTTAAATAATGATTTGATTCAAAGGTATACATAATCCTATAAATACGAGAATGGTAATTTACTGAGAGAAATTGTGCATGTTCATAAGTATTGTAAGTTAAAAGCATCTCTCATCTTGAAAACTTATTTATGCAACTTAATGCAAATTATGTTTTAACTTCACTCTCATGTAGAAAGCCTAACACAATTTTTATTATGTCTTCATTTAATAAATGAATGCATTTAACAAAGATAATGAAAATAAAAACATAAAAATCAGTAGCTGGTACATGGAAAGAATTATGTGGGATATATGGAAAAATTTAACTTATATAGACAGTCTCCTACTTTGGAACATACTGTGTTATTTAAAAGCACATATAAAACGTTTTGAGCAATAAACATTAAGAATGTGTTTTCTGAAGGGGAGAATGAGGAGGTGGAGGCACTGCCTTCCCCAGAAAACCAAGAATTGATCATTAAAATCCCTCACTACAACTCGGCTTTCAGATATAGTCTTCAATAATGCATTTCCAGCATTTTATCTGTGTTAATATTATTCTTTCCCTTTACACCTGGACTGTTAACGCAGTTTAAATCTAATGAGGGTCAAAGCAGCTAAAAGTTCGTTCAGCCAGCTGAATTCTGTCTCCCCTATATTAAATGTTGAAGCTTGTATTTCTCATTAATGAGCAGCACTATATTTTCTACTTATATTTACAAAATAAGAGAAAAAAATGGAAGAAAATCATCAAATAAATAAGGCAAAAATGGCAATGGTGCCAAAGCTGAATGTTTAGCTAGAAGACAGTATCACGATGATGATATACAGGCTGAAACGCATGCAAGCCTGTACCTTTTATCGTTCTCAACCGCTCCCCTCCCCTCCTGTTTTTTACCTTCAAGAACACAGCAGCAGAGTTACGTGGGTCTACTCCCACAGCTAAAATCTTTTATGTATCTAGGCCTATATCTCCGTGAATCAGAGACTCAGCAGAGTCCCAAGACTTAACTGCTTAGACAGAAATATGACTACAAAAGACAGGTAAATGTCTATTAATTACCAGCATTCGTGTAATCTGAAACAAATTAAGAGGATATCCTAAATATACTGAGGGGCAGAATGTGCCAACATTTTAGCTAGCAGAGCTAACCTGGGATATCATAAAATGAAGTTACTGGTTTAATGCACAGATTTACTCTAGGGGATCTCTTCCTCATCTGATCAACCAGTAGCTTTCGTTCTTCATCTTTCAACAATGTAATGAAAAGCTCATGTGAAGAAATCATGAAAACATACTGCAGGTCTTCCAACCCCAGACACACATTCCTAGATCAGTAAGAAATATTATAAAACAAAAAAGTGTATAATTTTAGTTTGGGGAAAACAATCATATTAACCAATTTTTATTAATAAACTGTTTAAAAAACCACCATTCAATAACTGCACAACAATCATTTGAAACAGCTTTTAAAATTTCTTTTTGGTCCTTATTTAAAGTTTGTGATTTCAATGCTACAATATACAAAAGGAGTAACTGACAGAATCCTAAGTTTTATGTGGTTACACGAATCCAAACCATAACTGTTCTTAAATACCAATTACTGCCTGGTTATAAGATAGGCAGGGCAAATCCAAAACGATAAGGAATAAAAGATATTTTTCTCACAGGACTAAGTTCAAAATTAAGAAAAAGAAAAGAAAGGCACTTACTTTAGAAAAGCAGCCATGTTTCCTTTCAAAGAATCTGAAGCTTTTTCTAAATTTATTGATCTTGAACATACCTAGGAATTTGAGTAATTTTTATTTGAATATGGGTACTTTAAAATAATTATACTACAGTCTGAAAAGTTTAGATTTAAAAACAACTGAATTTTCCTTTCAAACATTATCAGTCAGAGATCTGGTTAAGAAATTTAAGAGATGAGACCAAAGAATATGCAGTAAAGAATAATCCATATAGCATACGAAGAAGTCCTGCCGAAATTTACAAAGTACGTTGCCAAATTAAATGGAGTGATAACTTTAAGAATCAGTAGTTCCTGTCAGAAAAGTGAGAAAAGGGTCATCTTAGATAGTTGAAAAGAATGATCGATAATAGTTAAAGTATATAGAACCAATGGTTAAGAAGATAACCAAGGTTTAAAAACTAAACAATGAAAATAAAGAGTAACAGAAACCAACTATGAAAATATTAGTTATCTAAAAATAATATCCTTATAATATTATTCTGAGTTTATTAGGTTTCCTCCCCACATATTATTTACAAGAAGTCAAAAAGAATATATTAGTATAAAAGCTCCCTAACCTTAAGAAATTGTCAAATATTCTCTAATATGTTGACACAAAAATTAAATTATATAATGTTTATAGCAGCATTATTCATAAGAGCTAAAAAGTGTAAACAACCCTAAAGCCCATCACCTGATGAATGAACACTCAAAACAGACACTGAAGAGCATATCCAGTCAATGGGATACTATTCAGCTATAAAAAAGAATGAAGTACTGATACACACTCCAACATGGATCAAATTTTTCAGGTTTTCAACATTAAGTGAAAGAAGTCAGTTATTTATATGACATGTCCAGAACAGGCAAATCTACAGAGACAAAAAGTAGATTAATAGTTGCCTAGGGTTGAAGAGATTGAGGGAAAATGGGAAATGACTGCTAATGGATAAGAAGTTTTGTTGCAGATGGGCAGAGAGGAATGAAATGTTGTCAAGCTGGCTGAGGTGATGGCTGCACAACTCCATGAACATACTAAAAACCACTGAACTGTACATTTTAAATGGGTGAATTGTATGGTATGCGAATTACATCCCAATGAAGCTATTAAAAGAAAAAAAAGAATAATAGTATTTTTAATTACCATGCTCAGAAACAGTATCTTGAAGGTACTTTGCTCAGATGAACAGTTTACGCTATCAGTATATAACACATCTGAGCATCTTGGAGTACGTACGACATATTTACATTCTAATAATTTTGCCCCACTGTATGCATAAATTAAGTTTGCTACCATATGTAAGATCTTATGATAAATAATATTTTAGTGTACTTTCATGAGATTGTTTATTCAAATATAGAGATGCATTGTATACGTGTCGTCATGTGTTCGGGAATATGTGGTAACTCCTGATAAGCAACGTAACAAAGATGTTATGTGAATTCACCTCAACTTTTTAAAACTGAAAAATATGAAATAGGTGACATCTCTACGATGCTATAAACACTGAAAAGATAACTAAAAACATTAATATTAATCAACTTAAAAATTTAGATAAAGTGGACAAATTCTTAGAAAAGAACTTCTCAAAACTAATCAAGAAAAAAGAACAGCAGATGAAATCACTGAAACTGAATCAATGCCAAAGATCTTCCCCCCAAAAAAATCTCCAGGCCCAAATACATCATTGGTAAATTTTACCAAACACTGAAAAAAAGCAATGAGTCCATTTTCTTTTCCAGGCAAAAAGAAATGATCCACACCTCAATTTATTTATGAGGCACACATGACCTTAGTAACAAAATCAAAGACAGGACAAGAAAGAAAAAAAACTGATGCATCAATCTCACACACGAATGTAAAAAAATCTTAAAGTATTAGCAAGCCAAATCCAGCAATATATATTAAAAACAATCATAACATGACCTAAAACTAATACAATGTTCCATGTCAATTATATCTCAGTTTAAAAAAAAGATCACAACCTAGTTGGGTTTATCCAGACAAGGTACTTCAACACTTAAAAATTAATATACTTCACTACATTAACCAATTAGAAGAGAAAAATTACGTGCTTATCATAATAGACACAGAAAAAGCATTTAATAAAATCTAAAAATAATTCATGATTTTTTTAAAATAAGCGCCTTCAGTGAATTAAGGATAAACAGAAACTTCCTTAATCAGATACGGAGTAACGATAAGAAAAACCTATAATAAACATCATTCTAAACGGTAAAAGAGTACAAGCTTTTGAGACTAAGAATGAGACCAGGAAGCCCATCAGAGCCCTTTCTACCAAACATTGTACTGGAGATCATTGTCAGCACAGTAAGAACAAGTACACAGAAATAAAAATGAAAAGGCCAGAAAATGAAGAAAACAAAATGCATTATTTACAGATAAAGACTATTTAGAAAAACAAATGAACCTACAGATAAACAGAATTTTTAAAAGTTTAGCAAAGTAGCTGGAAACGAAATCATATACAGAGTTCAACTATACCTCTATACCAATGCATAAACTATTTTCAAGTTCATAAAAAAAATAAAATAAAAAGACTTCTATGGAAAAATTATAAAGCTTTAAAGGGCATTAAAGAACGTCTAAATAAATCAAAACCTATACCAGCTCACAGATTACAACACTCAATATTGTAAAGATACTAATTTTTCACAAATTGACTTTTAAAGGTAACGTAGTTCCAAACAAAAATCCAACAGGCTTATTTGTGAAACTTGACAATGAGTCAACTGTCTACAAGAAAACGCAAAAAGACAAGCATAACCAGCACAACTTTGAAAAACAAGGTATGTACTTCAGATGGTATCAAGACAGGGATACTGATGTATGGGTAAACAAACAGAAAAGTGGTACAGAACACAGCCCAGAGACAGGCCCACACACGTATGGATACTTGGCATTCAAGAGAGGTAGCACTGGAGATTGGCAGAAAAAAGATGGAACTTACAATAAATGGTACTGGAACAAGTGAGGAAAAAAATGACATCAGACCCCCTACTTCATGTTAATACACAAAAATCAATCATAGGTGGATTAAAGACCTAAATGTGAAAAGAAGGCTAAGCTCTAGAGCTTTTAGAAGGTAAAATATAGGACAATTTTCACGACTACAGGATATGAAAAGCTTTCTTGAACAAGACACAGAAATCCATTAATCTTTTCCTTTATGGAAAAGATTGATAAATTTTATTATATTAAAATTAAGAACTTTTAAAATAATAAAAAGTTAAAAGAGAAGTGAAACGCAGAAAAGATACCTGCAGTATTTAAAACTAGTAAAGGACAGAATATATAAAAAATTCCTGCAAAAGAAAAAAAAAGACAATTCAACAGAAAAATTAGGCATACCACTTGGAATGGGTACCTCAAAAGACAAAATCTAGGGCTTCCCTGGTGGCGCAGTGGTTGAGAGTCCGCCTGCCGATGCAGGGGACACGGGTTCGTGCCCCGGTCCGGGAAGATCCTACATGCCACAGAGCGGCTGGGCCCGTGAGCCATGGCCACTGAGCCTGCGTGTCCCGAGCCTGTGCTCCGCAACGGGAGAGGCCACAACAGTGAGAGGCCCGCGTACCGCAAAAAAAAAAAGAAAAAGACAAAATCTGTATGTGCAAAAAATAAATGAAAAGCTGCTAAATTCCTCAGTAATAAAGGAAATGGATGTTAAAACCTCAATGAGATACCATTATACCATGAACCTGGCAGGAAATCTGACAATACCAAGTGCTGACAAAGATCCTGACCAACAAGAACCCTCCTGCATGCTAGTGGCAAAAACACTTGGAAATTATATAGTAATATTGCAGATAAACCTTCTCCAGGAATGTAACAGATAAATCGTATGTGGGTGCACCAGGATATGTGTACAATATTTTCCAAGAAGCACAACAGCCACAAATTGTAAATAACACAAATGTCCATCATCTTAAGAATAAATAAATTGTGACATGGTCATATAATGTTGTAACACCTTACAGCAATGGAAAAAAAAAAAAACTGCACTTGCATACAACTTGAAAAAACATCTCAAGAATGTTCACTGAGAGACAAAGAATTTATTTTGTATGATTTCATTTATGTAAAGTTCGAAACAGGCAAATTAAAGAATATTCTTTAAGGGTACATACAAAGGTGATACAACTGTAATGAAAAGCAAGGAAATGATTATCACAAAACACAGGACAGTGGTTTCCTCAAGGAGAGGCAGAGAGGGTTTGGTAAGGAGCATAAGAAGGACTTCTAAAGCACTGGCAGTGTTGTATGTTTAGAACTAAATGGTACTAATTGTACTCTATGCACTCCTCTCAAGGTTTATTACATTAAGACTATAAAGAAAGAGAAAGATCCAGTAGAAACACAGATTCTGGAGCTCACATGAGAGGCAAGAAGTATGATCCAAGGGTTTTTAGTAAGCAGGTGATTGAGGTTTTGGATGAGAATAAAAAGTGATATGAGAAGTTGAGTGAGCCAAGGACAAAACTTTCGTAAATAAAAACATTAAAGGGAGAGCAAAAGAGAAGTCAATGGAGGACTATGGAAAACCCAGTGATGAAGGAGAACAGGGTTGGAGACCGTGGTCTATCAGTAGAAACAACTATCAGCCAGAGAGGCAAGTCAGACGAAGACAGAAAAGAGGGCACTGGATTTGGTAGCTAAGAGATCATTGGTAAACTTAAAGCAAAATTATAAATCAAAAGGGGAAAAAACGTCTTACCTCAAGAAGAAAGTCTATTTTCTCTTTATTAGGTCTAAGAAATAGCTGGTTAAATTGAACACCAATCGCTCTACCTTCCAATATATCACGTACTGTGTTACAGGCACAGACTTTAAAACAGATTTCATCTAGAGCTTCATTTCTGTAGAATACAAAAGCAGATACACTAATTTTTTTTAATAAAAAGGAATATATTGCAAAACTAAAATCACAAGAATAAGCCATTTACTCTTGAGAGGTAAGATCTTACGATATTCCGGCACGTTAGTAAATACCTAAGTCATGGGAAGGTCTTGAATTTGTCAAGGGACAATTTAGCTATACAGATTAGGTAACAGAATCAAATTCTGCTATGTAAATTTTTTTCCCCAAGCACTTTTAAAATGGATTAGATGAACATTAAAGTGGCTCCTCTGGCCATGTTAACTTCCCATATACTAAAAAAAAGTGAAAGTATTGTGTCAGACATACAGGTAGTTTGGAGGGATGTTTTTGGTAAATCTGAAATGCACTTACCCTTTTATTCAAAAATCAAAAAGTAATTCACTTCCTTACCCCTGTTGAGCTTTCTGAAAGAGCTCTCTTAGGACTGATTGCCGGAACTGCACAGGTAAACTGAAGGTTAAATTGTCTTCAGCGAAAATCTTTGTTACCTCCTAGAACAGAGACACAAAATTGCATCCATTTCAAAAATCATGAAAGAATCTTTCCAAAAAAAAATTTTTTAATAAAATTTTAAAAGTCTTTCTATAATAGAAATTACACAGTGAAGAAAATCATTAAAACACCTTGCTAGGAAAAAAAAAAAATCTTGCTAGGAAAATCTTTTCTTTCTAAAATTTTAAAATTACGTTACAAATAGCACCCCCTCACCCTTTTTCAAAACTGAAGATCAAAAGTGAGAGGTGAGAGAAGAATCAATGAATAAGAAGTAATTCAGCTATGTTATTAGAGAGAAAGTTTTTAAATTCTTCTCATCCACTTTAAATATGGGTTCAGGGACTTCCCTGGCGGTCCAGCGGTTAAGACTTTGGGCTTCCACTACAGGGGGACTAAAATCCCACAGGCCGCGCAGTGCAGCCAAAAAAAAGGGGAGGGGTTCATACAACAAACTTTTTAAAACACTAAAATAATTAATTAAAAATAATTCATCTAAATATAACATGTTAAGAAACTATTCTAATCAATTTAAATGGTTTAACATATATTATTTAGTGAATTACAGAAACATCCACATTATTAGAGTCTTTTTCTGTTCTTTATCAACTCTTTATCTCGATAGTGTGGGGATTTCTTGAAACAGCTAAAGCTACTCAGCTCTACCACAAAAGCACTGACAAAAATGGCTTCAAAATTATAAAGCAACCACTGTTTCACCTCCATAGCAAAACACAGGCTACACAGGGGAAAGTAAGCCACTTCCTAAATGTGAGAAGACATATTTGTTACAACTGTTCAATAACTACTTCATCAGAACAAAACAAAAATATATAGTTAATACAAACAGAATCTTATTCCAAAAAAACAAAAAAGGTAAACATGATTTCTAAGATACTCCTGCATATATAACTGAAGTGATAAATTTCAGAGGTGCAACAAAATTGCTCTTTCCCCTTTCCTAGCTACCCATTACACTACTTTCTGAGTGACACATTTTGGCACTTTATTGTATTCACAGTAATATGTGCCTATTTATGACTAACATTTCCAAGGTCTTCTTTGCACAGGTCTTACCATTCCAGGGACCGTTATAAAGATTCTATATCTTATCATAATTGATCCCCACCCTCCATAAGCCTGTACTAGGAATACGTAACTGAAAGATCTCTAGTGTTTAATAACTTCATCTGTATCTGAAATCTATCTTCAAGAAAGTTTAACTTTCTTCCCTAGGGCAAAGCAGAATTTGCAAAAAAGAGGCCAGAGGGAGGGAGAGGAAGTACGTATCCCCTCTCTTCTATTTTCCCTGAAAAAAAATAAACTCTAGTTGAGAAGACTGAACTAAAAACCTAGGCTAAAAGTCCGTTTGGAGACACAAAACTGAAGGTATGCTATAGCTTTGTCATTTCATAATTTCTGTTTTGAATTAAATAACATGAAGGCACTGTTCACTTCCTAGAATGAAGGCTTTCCAAAAAAGATTTTAAAAGTACAAATTCTAATTCCCAGTGATTTTCATTACAAAACTAAAGATATATACACAGAGGGTGCAATAAAAATCTCAACAGACTAATTTAAGCCCTTTTCATGATTAAAACTGACATGATGACCAGACTCCCTGGCAAAATGGGCTATGTAATACACTACCCAAACCTACCAAAACCACTCTGCTCACTTTCTCCTTCAGTCTTAATGTTTGCAGTGGCTAATAAGGCAGGGTTACAAGGCCATACTTTCAGATCAGACACAAGACTTTAGGCTCCATAAAACTGAAAGTTCTCTACCTGTAATTTTAAAAGTTCTACCTACAGAGTTTCTTACAGAATGCACTTAAAATGGGCAAATTCTATACCTTCAAGAAAGGAGAATATCAATGAGTCAACATCTGTCCAGTGCTTTGCCTTAGAGTTTATAAACTATAACTTCTCATTTGATTCTCATAAGAAGCTTAATTATTAAAACTATTTTACAGGCCAATCTGACAGTCTGGCTTGCCCTAAACGGCACAACTGTAAATGGTGTGTCAGGATATGAACTCAGCTGTCTGGATTCCAGTGCTTTTCGATTACACTATTGTATCCCATCACACATCTTACCTGATAGTTGCCAGATCTCAAACAAATATGGACTTGACTATATGGAGTCAATTGCTGAGATGCACTATCAGAAGAAGGTACAAGAACACCACACGCTTGACAATAGCCAGCTAACCGCTTCTCATCTATGGTACAATGAAGAGATAATGAACCTATCTGTAAAGTAAGAGGTATATATCATTATTCATCAGTGTAATAGAAACAATAGTCTAGCACCCATTTAGTACATTTTAACAGTACAAGAAAATGCTAATGGAAAATTCAGGGCTGGAGGAACCATAAAAAATTAAAAGGTTTACAGCAGGGGTCAGCAAAATATTGCTCACAGGCCAAATCCAGCCCATGGCTTGTTTTTATAGATTTCTTGACCTAAGAACAATTCTTAGGGTTGTAAAGGGGGGGAAAAAAACCATAACAACAAATTAGACTATACCACAGAAACTGTATATGGCCCACAAAGCCTAAAATATCTATTATTTAGCCCTTTACAAAAAAGTTTGCTGACTCGTGGTTTAGAGTTTTCAGGCCAACGTAACGGTAGACATTATTATTGCTCTATGTAAGTATGAAAATTAAGATACTAACAAAGAGTGAACACTGTTAAAAACGAGCTTAAAATATTTTAAAATACATATACTTGCAGAGATTTAAAGGGGGCAGCAAAGAAAACTCAATCTTCACTCAAGTGGAATAAACAGAAATGCTTCCACCAAAACAGAAAAAAATTTTTTTAAGAGACACACTTTTTTAAAAAATTAAAGTTTTAAACTACTATACCTGAAATGCCATCAAATTAGAAATCTGATGAGTGCCCCAGGCAAAGTAAAATGGGGATTCCCAATAAAGTAAATCTCTAGTACATTTAATCAATGTCTCTGGTGAAGAAAGGAAAGATTGAAGTGGCAATTTTTCTGGGCACCAGGCATACAGAAACCTAGTTATATACTTTAAAATTAAGTTTTCTGAATCACAAAAAGAAAAATGCAAACAACAAACACATGAAAATGTTTACCCTACTAGGAACCAAGGAAATGCAAATTTTTTAAAGATATTCTAGATCACATCAAATTAGCAATTTAAAAAAATTCACTGCTGATTGGAGTGCCTTCGGAGAAATGTACCTAGCAAGCAATTTGGCTTTACATATTACATCCTTTAAAAAAAATAATGACCATTGACATGGTAATTCTACTTGCAGGAATTTAACTTGAAAGTATCTAAAGTCCAAACAAAAATTTATGCTTGGAGATATAAATTTTGCAACTTTATAATAAAAACAGTAAACAATCCAAATGCCCAAACATTAGGAAAATGAAATCACAGCACAACTATATAACAGAATACATTTAAAATATCTATTCAAATATTTAAGCAAGATACAAAATAGTATATTACAGCATGAGCTTAACTGTATAAAAACATAAAGAATAAAAACTGGAAAAAAATAAGCTAAAACCACAAAAGGGGTATTACAGATTTTTTTTGATGTTTTCACTACTTTTTTGAACTACCAAATTTACAACAATGAACACTTACTGGGTTTTTTTATCATCAGAAAAATTCAAGCCAAAAAACATATAGATGTTTTAAAGAACTGAAAATCATATGCCTGTTATGACTGTATTTACCTCTGCAATTAGTTCTTTGGTTCTAAAAAATTTTTCTCTGGCATTTTCATAGACAGCTGGATTTGTAGAGCCTTGCTGGAAGTATGCTGCACCCAAATCATAACACACCTAAAATGGTAATGAATACCAATTTGCTCAGTAATTTTTCATGAACTTAAGAGCTGACAAAACTCAAAGGCAAAACACAGGTACACATACAGCCAAAAAGAAAAAACCATTTCAACGAGCAGTGAAACAATCAATGTTCTTAGTCACGAGCAACAGAAGTCAACTGACTGAATTAAGCAGAAAACAGATTTACCCTCAGGATGTCAGGTGGCCTACAGATTTATTGGGAAAGCCAAAGAATCAGGCTTGGAAAACAAACAGGGGAAGGGAAGCAAGCAGCCAGAACAAGAACCAAAACTGATGCAGTGAAACACCACTGCAGCCACCTCAACACTAGACTCCACAGATCATGTCACCTGCAGCCACCAGCACTAGACACTGAGAGCAGCAGCTCCACTTCTGCCAGGGCTGCCCCTGGAAACTAGATTTTACTGTCACTGTTGCTCTTGGCCCACCAGCACAATGGATTATCTACCCTCTCCACTTCACTGACTTATGAGCTAGCTCCTAATTCAGTCTAAACTAAATGTATCTGTCTGTCACACCTATGTGACACACTTGCCCTGGAGCAGGATAAGGGCTAGAGAATGCTAGTGTCTGGAGTTTTCAGTTTTATTATAGGAAACAGGCTCTGCCTCCCATCAAGTCTCAGAAGGTACGGGGTTCTTCTAACATAGAATAGGGGGACAGCCACCGGGGTGTCTCTCCAAAAGGGACAGAAGGGGCAAATGTCTACTATCACAGAACTGGCCAGAATAAAATATTGAGAAGTTTGAATTAATGACTATAAAACGATAGTGCATTTCCAGTTGTCCTTTTCTAATAGAACTTGTATATTTTTCCAAGAACGTTCATAAATTGATACCTAGATTTACTGAATGCAGAACTCAAAGACTGAGTTCGACTTGGCCATTTTATGAACAAGAACACTAAGGTCCAGAAAGTAACATCTCTGCTAAAGAGCATATAACCAAACACTGGCAGAGCCCAGACTTAAAGCCAGATCTCTAGGTTCCTAATACTCTATCTCAAATTTACTCTACACAAGGCTGACTGATCTGTCTTCTCAATATGACTTTCTTAAAAAGCCTTCAAATTATTCCCCCAGGTAAGAGAAAGTTCAAACCCCAAGGCCTGATCTTCAAGGGTCTCAGAATCTGGACTAATTTCTCTCTCCAAACCTCTCTATTCTCCTCTGTTTCAATCACACCAGTTTTCTCAATTCCCCATTCACATCAGATCTACAAATGAACTTCATTCCACACCCCGTATTTCCATTTACACCAAACCAACCTTAGCCAACAGATACTCATTCCCCCTCTGAACTCCTAAGCTGTAATAGTCTCTGGTATTCATGACTGATCTACTCTTTACTGATATGCATTACAGATGCTATTCTGCCCTGTTCAACAAATCAAAATTAATTCTTCTCAGCCTCTAGAATACTGCTTTGCACTATTTAATCCACATTTAATGTTGGGCTGATTTTCATTCTAGAGCGCTTCCTTCCATCTAGGGTAAAAGAGTGCTAAAGCAATTTTTAAAAATAGTATGTGTGTGTATACATAATAGAGAAAGATTTAAACACACATAAACACACATACATATGCATACATATTATAGTTACATATAATTTCCCTTTCCAGGCAGAGTACAAGATACCAAAAAGATACTTTCAAGTATAATTATACTGACTAGCCATTAAAACGACTTTAAATTCTACAGTTAAGATGTGGTCAATAGATGAAAACAAAACAAAAAAAACCAAATCTGCTAATGAAGCTGCCCTGAAGGACAGTAATACTTATGGTTTAACTAAGGAAAAATTGAAGATTTTTCTTTTGAGTCAGGTAAATTTTAGTAACATAAAGACTGCAAATGCACTTTAAACATTAACATGCCAGGAAATGAGTATTAGTACTAATTTGCTATTCAAAAAACAGAAATTATGGCTCAGCTATGTAATTAAAAGAATATTTGATAGGGTTTACCTAGCACATTTATGTAAGAGTTCTGTTTTTTCAGGTCATATCATCCACTACATTGTGAAAATCAGACATGTTACCAAGACTTTTAAACAGACTCAGTGAGTATAAGATATGACAGTACCAGAAACCTCCTCCATGGAAGTTTAATTGACCATTTAAAGTGGTTGCCAACTGTCAATGCCTCTTGACTCCTCCTCCTACTGTACAAGACTCCATCTTAACAAGTCTTGAAAAGGGATTATTTTCACCTCCAGAACCAGCTAATCTGAAAAGGTACCTCCAAACCCTTTAAAGTCAGAGCTATTTCTGCCATTTCAGGATTGGGAAATAGTGATTAAAGAAGTCATGCCAACTCACACAATGAACATAAAATGTAAAAAGAACACAGAATGTAAAAGGCTAGTGGCCCTCTCTAGGCAATCATCAAATATTTTAAAATTTTTATTATACTCAAGAGTCTGTGCTGGAAAGTGAGAAAGAGGCAAATATATTTAAAAAAGAGACCTCAAAGAGTTTACAATCCAGCAGGGAAAAAGAAGACATCAATACAAAAAATATCTAACAACAAACAACAACTGAAAGCAACAAAGGAATTACAGCACAGAGTTACAGAAAGCAGGCAACCTTAAGATCTTTGAAAAACTAGGTGTTTCTCTAGTAGCCCACATTTTTCAAAGTCTAGTACAATATTAGTTTTGTTTTGTTTTTTTGGTAGGATTAGATTTCTAATAATATGAATGAACTGTAAATTAGTTACATATTCATGCATTGTCAGTCTCCTAAATACAACTGGGAAACCAGTTCAGAGACAAAAGATCAAATGAAATTTTCCTTGCATTTCTTTTAGAAAAATTTCAAGTGAGGTCTTATAAAATTCACAAATTAAATGCAATGCGAAGTCTTAATAGCATCTGAAGTCAAAATCAAAGGGACAAGGGCAGAAATAAATTCTAATTAAAAATAAGATTTTCCAAAAATTTGCCATGCGTTGATTAAATACTGAAATAAATACCTGGCACTGCATCTCCTCGGTTTTGATTTTCAATCCAACAGTGGAACTCTCAGTCTCTCCATTTACCACGCCTGGCTCCATGGCCAATAAATCTAGCGTTCTCATCGTGTGGACATAAAGATCCTTGTTTAATTTAAGGGCTGCCTCTAGTACCAAGACAGAATCAGAAGCTTGTTCTTTTAGCTACAAAAGTTCAATAAACAAACTATTAAAATACAAAAATGGCAGCACTGGACTATATTAACCAAAAGATACTTACAGGATACTTAGTAGTGTTAATACTTAGTGTATTAATCTATTTTAAAAATGTTTCTAACATAGCAGGAGTGCAATTATATTTGTTAAAATTACCTTAAAAAAAAAAAAGAGGGACTTCCCTGGTGGTCCAGTGGCTAAGACTCCACGCTCCCAGTGCAGGGGGCCTGGGTTTGATCCCCGGTCAGGGAACTACATCCCACATGCCGCAACTAAGAGTTTGCATGCTGCAACTAAAGATCCTGCATGCCACAACTAAAAGATCCTGCACACAGGGGCCTTCCCTGGTGGCGCAGTGGTTAGAATCCGCCTGCCAATGCAGGGGACACGGGTTTGAGCCCTGGTCCAGGAAGATCCCACATGCCGCAGAGCAACTAAGCCCATGCGCCACAACTACTGAGCCTGCACCCTAGAGCCCACGAGCCACCACTACTGAAGCCCGTGTGCCTAGAGCCCGTGCTCTGCAACAAAGAGAAGCCACCACAATAAGAAGCCCGCACACCACAATGAAGAGAAGCCGCTGCTCACCGCAACTAGAGAAAGCCCGGGCACAGCAACAAAGACCCAGCACAGCCAAAATTAATTAATTTTTTTTTAATGTACTATTTAGAATATTACCAAACTATGTTCTAACAAGTAAAAATGTAAATGCCACTGCATCTAGACCTTGCCAACTCTTATATCCCTAAGATTAGAAGAAGCACCTACACATGCTCTAAATATGTCCCAGAAAGGTTAGAGTATAACTGATGCCAATACTCACCACTTTCAAAATATTTTCTGTTAGCTCTTTCTCCTGTTGCATCTGATTCATACTAAAAGAGAAATGATTGAAGAGTATCAAACATTACTTGAAAGACTGAAAATTCAAAACTTAAAGATAATTCTTGAAAGTGAGGTTGAATTTAAATAAAAATGTTTTTAATGCTACTTCTTTTCATGCTTAAAAAACAAACAAAAACTCAATGCTGATGCTCCTTTACCATTATTTTCTCATTTACTTTGTATTAAAAAAAAAAACCTCTCAATTTTTTTTTTTTTTACTTCTTCATTTATTCATTTCCTCAGTTTTTTGGTGTTTAAAAAGTAACAAAAGATAAACATCTGCATGGTTATACAGACATGCAAACAAACAAAAATATAACACAAATGCTAAGCATCAAAACATTACCCAGAAAATGATTTTCTAATAATGAGATATATATACTTTAATTTATTTTTATTTTTGGCTGCACTGGGTCTTCGTTGCTGCGTGTGGGCTTTTCATTGCAGTGGCTTCTCTTGTCGCGGAGCACAGGCTTCTAGGCCCACGGACTTCACTAGTTGTGGCTTGCAGGCTCTAGAGTGCAGCCTCAGTAGTTGCTCAGGCTCAGGTTCAGTAGTGGCGCACGGGTTTAGCTGCTCCACGACATGTGCGATCTTTCTGGACCAGAGCTCAAACCCATGTCCCCAGCACTGGCAGGCGGATTCTTAACCACTGCGCCACCAGGGTCCCTCCACTCATGATATTTTTAGATGACATTTGTAGGTAGCATTACAAAATAATGTTGCCTAGAAATAATGATTTCTTCCATTTATTCATTTACTTATCAGATATTTCTTAGGCATTTAAACTGTGCTAGGGAGACAGGGGAAAGATGGCAGAGGAGTAAGACCCAGAGATCACCTTCCTCCCCACAGATACACCAGAAATACATCTACACGTGGAACAACTCCTACAGAACACCTACTGAACGCTGGCAGAAGACCTCAGACCTCCCAAAAGGCAAGAAACTCCCCACATACCTGGGTAGGGCAAAAGAAAAAAGGAAAAACAGAGACAAAAGAATAGGGATGGGACCTGCACCAGTGGGAGGGAGCTGTGAAGGAGGAAAGGTTTCCACACACTAGGAAGCCCCTTCGCGGGCGGAGACTGCAGGTGGCGGAGGGGGAAGCTTCGAAGCCGCGGAGGAGAGCACAGCCACAGGGGTGCAGAGGGCAAAGCGGGGAGATTCCCGCACAGAGGATTGGTGCCGACCGGCACTCACCAGCCCGAGAGGCTTGTCTGCTCATCCGCCGGGGCAGGTGGGGCTGCTAGCTGAGGATGGGGCTTCGGTCGGAGCGCAAGGAGAGGACTGGGGTTGGCGGCGTGAACACAGCCTGCAGGGGGTTAGTGCACCACAGCTAGCCGGGAGGGAGTCGGGGGAAAAGTCTGGACCTGCCGAAGAGGCAAGAGACTTTTTCTTCCCTTTTTGTTTCCCGGTGCACGAGGAGAGGGGATTAAGAGCACTGCTTTAAGGAACTCCAGAGACGGGCGCAAGCCGCGGCTAACAGTCCAGACCCCAGAGACGGGCATGAGACGCTAAGGCTGCTGCTGCCACCACCAAGAAGCCTGTGTGCAAGCACAGGTCACTATCCACACCCTGCTTCCGGGGAGCCTGTGCAGCCCGCCACTGCCAGGTTCCCGGGATCCAGGGACAACTTCCCTGGGAGAACACACGGCACGCCTCAGGCTGGTGCAACGTCCCGCCGGCCTCTGCCACCACAGGCTCACCCCGCAACCGCACCCCTCCCTCCCCCCAGCCGGAGTGAGCCAGAGCCCCCGAGTCAGCGGCTCCTTTAACCCCGTCCTGTCTGAGCGAAGAACAGATGCCCTCCGGTGACCTACACACAGAGGCGGGGCCAAATCCAAAGCTGAGCCCCGGGAGATGTGTGAACAAAGAAGAGAAAGGGAAATCTCTCCCAGCAGCCTCAGGAGCAGCGGATTAAAGCTCCACAATCAACTTGATGTACCCTGCATCTGTGGAATACATGAATAGACAACGAATCATCCCAAATTGAGGAGGTGGACTTTGAGAGCAAGATTTATGATTTTTTCCCGTTTTCCTCTTTTTGTGAGTGTGTATGCGTATGCTTCCGTGTGAGATTTTGTCTGTATAGCTTTGCTTTCACCATTTGTCCTAGGGTTCTATCCGTCCTTTTTGTTTTTTATTTTTTTAATTTTTTTTCTTAATAATTATTTTAATTATTTTATCTTACTTCATTTTATCTTATTTTATTCTCTTTCTTTCTTTCTTCCTTTCTTTCTACTTTTTCTCCCTTTTATTCTGAGCCGTGTGGATGAAAGGCTCTTGGTGCTGCAGCCAGGAGTCAGTGCTGTGCCTCTGAGGTGGGAGAGCCAACTTCAGGACACTGGTCCACAAGAGACCTCCCAGCTCCACGTAATATCAAACGGCGAAAATCTCCCAGAGATCTCCATCTCAACACCAGAACCCAGCTTAACTCAAAAACCAGCAAGCTACAGTGCTGGACACCCTATGCCAAACAATTAGCAAAACAGGAACACAACCCCACCCATTAACAGAGAGGCTGCCTAAAATCATAAAAACTCCACAGACACCCCAAAACATACCACCAGAAAGACAAGATCCAGCCTCATCCACCAGAACACAGGCACTAGTCCCCTCCACCAGGAAGCCTACACAAGCCACTGAACCAACTTTAGCCACTGGGGAGAGACACCAAAAACAATGAGAACTAGGAACCTGCAGCCTGCAAAAAGGAGACCCCAAACACAGTAAGAGAAGCAAAATGAGAAGACAGAAAAACACACAGCAGATGAAGGAGCAAGATAAAAACCCACCAGACCTAAAAAATGAAGAGGAAATACACAGTCTACCTAAAAAAGAATTCAGAATAATGATAGTAAAGATGATCCAAAATCTTGGAAATAGAGAAAATGCAAGAAACATTTAACAAGAACCTAGAAGAACTAAAGATGAAACAAGCAACGATGAACAACACAATAAATGAAATTAAAAATACTCTAGATGGGATCAATAGCAGAATAACTGAGGCAGAAGAACGGATAAGTGACCTGGAAGTAAAATAGTGGAAATAACTACTGCAGAGCAGAATAAAGAAAAAAGAATGAAAAGAACTGAGGACGGTCTCAGAGACCTCTGGGACGACATTAAACGCACCAACATTCGAATTATAGGGGTTCCAGAAGAAGAGAAAAAGAAAGGGACTGAGAAAATATTTGAAGAGGTTATAGTTGAAAATTTCCCTAATGTGGGAAAGGAAATAGTTAATCAAGTCCAGGAAGAACAGAGAATCCCATACAGGATAAATCCAAGGAGAAACACGCCAAGACACATATTAATCAAACTGTCAAAAATTAAATAAAAAGAAAACATATTAAAAGCAGCAAGGGAAAAACAACAAATAACACACAAAGGAATCCCCATAAGGTTAACAGCTGATCTTTCAGCAGAAACTCTGCAAGCCAGGAGGGACTGGTAGGACACATTTAAAGTGATGAAGGAGAAAAGCCTACAACCAAGATTACTCTACCCAGCAAGGATCTCATTCAGATTTGATGGAAAAATTAAAACCTTTACAGACAAGCAAAAGCTGAGAGAGTTCAGCATCACCAAACCAGCTTTACAACAAATGTTAAAGGAACTTCTCTAGACAAGAAACACAAGAGAAGGAAAAGACCTACAATAACAAACCCAAAACAATTAAGAAAATGGGAATAGGAACATACATATCAATAATTACCTTAAATGTAAATGGATTAAATGCTCCCACCAAAAGACACAGACTGGCTGAATGGATACAAAAACAAGACCCATATATATGCTGTCTACAAGAGACCCACTTCAGACCTAGACACATACAGACCGAAAGTAAGGCGATGGAAAAAGATATTCCATGCAAATGGAAACCAAAAGAAAGCTGGAGTAGAAATTCTCATATCAGACAAAATAGACTTTAAAATAAAGATTGTTAGAAAAGACAAAGAGGGACACTACATAATGATCAAGGGATCAATCCAAGAAGAAGATATAACAATTGTAAATATTTATGCATTCAACATAGGAGCACCTCAATACATAAGGCAAATACTAACAGTCATAAAAGGGGAAATCGACAGTAACACATTCATTGTAGGGGACTTTAACACCCCACGTTCACCAATGGACAGAAAATGAAAATAAATAAGGAAACACAAGCTTTAAATGATACATTAAACAAGATGGACTTAATTTGTATTTATAGGACATTCCATCCAAAAACAACAGAATACACATTTTTCTCAGGTGCTCATGGAACATTCTCCAGGATAGATCACATTTTGGGTCACAAAGCAAGCCTTGGTAAATTTCAGAAAATTGAAATTGTATCAAGTATCTTTTCCGAACACAACGCTATGAGACTACATATCAGTTACAGGAAAAGATCTGTAAAAACTATAAACACGTGGAGGCTAAACAACACACTATTTAATAACAAAGTGATCACTGAAGAATCAAAGAGGAAATCAAAAAATACCTAGAAACAAATGACAATGGAGACATGACAACCCAAAACCTATGGGATGCAGCAAAAGCACTTCTAAGAGGGAAGTTTATAGCAATACAATCCCACCTTAAGAAACAGGAAACATCTTGAATAAACAACCTAACCTTGCACCTAAAGCAATTAGAGAAAGAAGAACAAAAAAAACCCAAAGTTAGCAGAAGGAAAGAAATCATAAAAATCAGATCAGAAATAAATGAAAAAGAAATGAAGGAAATGATAGCAAAGATCAATAAAACTAAAAGCTGGTTCTTTGAGAAGATAGAGAAAATTGATAAACCATTAGCCAGACTCATCAAGAATAAAAGGCAGAAGACTCAAATCAATAGAATTAGAAATGAAAAAGGAGAAGTAACAACTGACACTGCAGAAATACAAAAGATCATGAGAGATTACTACAAGCAACTCTATACCAATAAAATGGACAACCTGGAAGAAATGGACAAATTCTTAGAAATGCACAACCTGCCAAGACTGAATCAGGAAGAAATAGAAAATATGAACAGACCAATCACAAGCACTGAAATTGAAACTGTGATTAAAAATCTTCCAACAAACAAAAGCCCAGGACCAGATGGCTTCACAGGCGAATTCTATCAAACATTTAGAGAAGAGCTAACACCTATCCTTCTCAAACTCTTCGAGAACATAGCAGAGGGAGGAACACTCCCAAACTCATTCTACGAGGCCACCATCACCCTGATACCAAAACCAGACAAGGATGCCACAAAGAAAGAAAATTACAAGCCAATATCACTGATGAACATAGATGCAAAAATCCTCAACAAAATACTAGCAAACAGAATCCAACAGCACATTAAAAGGATCATACACCATGATCAAGTGGGGTTTATTCCGGGAATGCAAGGATTCTTCAATATACGCCAATCAATCAACGTGATACACCATATTAACAAATTGAAAGAGAAAAACCATATGATCATTTCAATAGATGCAGAGAAAGCTTTCAACAGAATTCAACATCCATTTATGATAAAAACCTACTTTACAAAGTAGGCATAGAGGGAACTTTCCTCAACATAATAAAGGCCATATATGACAAACCCACAGCCAACATTGTCCTCAATGGTGAAAAACTGAAAGCTTTTCCACTAAGATCAGTAACAAGACAAGGTTGCCCACTCTCACCACTCTTATTCAACACAGTTTTGGAAGATTTAGCCACAGCAATCAGAGAAGAAAAGGAAATAAAAGGAATACAAACTGGAAAAGAAGAAGTAAAACTGTCACTGTTTGCAGATGACATGACACTATACACAGAGAATCCTAAAGATGCTACCAGAAAACTACTAGAGCTAATCAATGAATTTGGTAAAGTAGCAGGATACAAAATTAATGCACAGAAATCTCTGGCACTCCTATACACTAATGATGAAAAATCTGAAAGTGAAATCAAGAAAACACTCCCATTTACCACTGCAACAAAAAGAATAAAATATCTAGGAATAAACCTACCTAAGGAGACAAAAGACCTGTATGCAGAAAATTATAATACACTGACGAAAGAAAGTAAAGATAGTACAAATAGATGGAGAGATATACCATGCTCTTGGATTGGAAGAATCAACATTGTGAAAATGACTATACTACCCAAAGCGATCTACAGATTCATGCAATCCCTACGAAACTACCACTGGCATTTTTCACAGAACTAGAACAAAAAATTTCACAATTTGTATGGAAACACAAAAGACTCCGAATAGCCAAAGCAATCTTGAGAACGAAAAACGGAGCTGAAGGAATCAGGCTCCCTGACTTCAGACTATACTACAAAGCTACAGTAATAAAGACAGTATGGTACTGGCACAAAAGCATAAAGACAGACCAATGGAACAGGATAGAAAGCCCAGAGATAAACCCACGCACATATGGTCACCTTATCTTTGATAAAGGAGGCAGGAATGTACAGTGGAGAAAGGAAAGCCTCTTCAATAAGTGCTGCTGGGAAAACTGGACAGCTACATGTAAAAGAATGAGATTAGAACACTCCCTAACAACATGCACAAAAATAAGCTCAAAATGGATTAAAGACCTAAACGGTAAGGCCAGAAACTATCAAACTCTTAGAGGAAAACATAGGCAGAACACTCTATGACATAAATCACAGCAAGATCCTTTTTGACCCACCTCCTAGAGAAATGGAAATAAAAACAAAAGTAAACAAATGGGACCTAATGAAACTTCAAAGCTTTTGCACAGCAACGGAAACCATAAAGAAGACCAAAAGACAACCCTCAGAATGGGAGAAAATATTTGCAAATGAAGCAACTGACAAAGGATTAATCTCCAAAATTTATAAGCAGCTCATGCAGCTCAATAACAAAAAAACAACCAACCAATCCAAAAATGGGCAGAAGACCTAAATAGACATTTCTCCAAAGAAGATATACAGACTGCCAACAAACACATGAAAGAATGCTCAACATCATTAATCATTAGAGAAATGCAAATCAAAACTACAATGAGATATCTCACACTGGTCAGAATGGCCATCATCAAAAAATCTAGAAACAATAAATGCTGGAGAGGGGGTGGAGAAAAGCAAACACTCTTGCACTGCTGGTAGGAATGTGAATTGGTACAGCCACTATGGAGAACAGTATGGAGCTTCCTTAAAAAACTACAAATAGAACTACCAAATGACCCAACAATCCCACTACTGGGCATATACCCTGAGAAAACCATAATTCAAAAAGAGTCATGTACCAAAATGTTCATTGCAGCTCTATTTACAATAGCCAGGAGATGGAAACAACCTAAGTGCCCATCATCGAAAGAATGGATAAAGAAGATGTGGCACATATATACAATGGAATATTACTCAGCCATAAAAAGAAACGAAATAGAGTTATTTGTAGTGAGGTGGATGGACCTAGAGTCTGTCATACAGAGTGAAGTAAGTCAGAGAGAGAAAGACAAATACCGTATGCTAACACATATATATGGAATCTAAGAAAAAAAAAAAATGGCCAACTTACACACTTAACTGAGGAGGTCCAGGTTTTGGTTGTTTGACAGGAAAACTACTTTGAACAATTGTCCTAATTGCCCTGTAAAAAAGACCAAAAAACCAAAAGTTAACACACTGTAAATATCACTTCAAGTTTTTTTTCAAGTGCTCCTTAGAAAACTTAAAAACTATCTGAAATTCTAATTGATATATAATAAAAACTTTGTAAGTCATCCACATCTTTATCAGAATTCTTTTTATCTATGCAGTCATAAATTTTCTCCACCAACAGATTCACTGTTTCCAAGATCCTCTTAGAGATCCCTAGAGTAGAAGGAGTAACTTAAAAGCATATCCCTGGAAGTCAGAGTGCAATTAAAGAGAGGCTGCCCAACACATTTCAGGTTTATGAAAACATTTACCATCTATTGTAGAGAAGTATAGCCATGGCAGTGGTTGGAGGTAAAGTGGCCAGATCCATGTCTATGTGCTTTGTTCCGGGAGGAACTTTACTGATGCACAGCAGTTCATTTAGTAACATATTCAATACTGGAACAGACAAACTTAAAAAGGAAGAATCAAAAGATATATAAGCTGTGTAACCACAAAATACACAATTCAGTATTTTCACTCAAAGTAATTATACTGTTAAAGGAGTAAATCTACAGACCATTTTATTAACCTGTTTCAACAACTTATATGAAAATATACCTATCAAATTCAAAAAGATTTTTTAAGCTTTCATTATGAAAACAATTTAAACATATACAAAAGTAGACAGAATAATATAATATAGCCCAATGTGCCCATCATCCAGCTTCAACAATTATCAACTGATGGCCAATCTTGTTTCATCTCCACTCCACCCACTTCCCTCCTTCCCATATTATTGTGAAGCAAATTCCCAATATTAAATCATTTTTTCCACAAGTATTTCAGAATATATCTCCAAAAAATTACCTCCTAACATAATGACAGTATAAATTTCACATCTAAAAAAATTTTAATTGCTTACCATCAAATAGCCAATCAATGCTCAATTTTCCAAGTGTAACACATACATCATGCTTTTTTGTACACACTGCTACCTGTTGATATGCCTCAAATCTATTAATGGATAAGTTTCCCCTTAGATTAAAGCATAAAACTTTTTTTTTAATTCTAATTTTAATGCTATAGAAGATATGGTGCAAAAACAATGTTTAAATACTACTAGTGTGAGTATAAACTAATACAACTCTCTTGGAATGCAATCTGGTAACATGCATAATGTGCTTTAAAAATGTTTATACCACTTGACCAAGCAATTTAACAATCTATACTAAGGCTGTAACTCGAAATTCAGATAAAGTTTATGGACATAGACATTTAAGGCTCTGTCATTAATAAAAGTGAAAAACTAGGGCTTCCCTGGTGGCACAATGGTTGAGAGTCCGCCTGCCGATGCAGGGGACACAGGTTCGTGCCCCGGTCCGGGAAGATCCCACATGCCGCGGAGCGGCTGGGCCCACGAGCCATGGCTGCTGAGCCTGTGCTCCGCAATGGGAGAGGCCTCAACAGTGAGAGGCCCGTGTACCGGTAAAAAAAAAAAAAAAAAAAAAAGTGAAAAACTAGAGAAAACTGTCAATGGAGGAACAGTTAATAAATTATCTATACAATGGAATAAACTCCAAAAAACAAAATGGGAAAATGTTCATGATATCCTGCTATATGAAATAAAACAAATCAAAACAGTATATAAGATATGTTCACAATTTTGTTTAAAAATAAATCACACAAAAATGTTAAAAATACTTCTCTCCCCTCCTCTATTATTTCTTATTTTCTGAATTTTCCCAAATGTTCTATAAGGTATTTCTTTTTCAATTGTGAGAAGGGGATGAAAACAAATCATTTTATAACTACGCCTTTGAAATTATTTATTTGTAAACAAATAACCACTGATTCTAATAAGACAGCTTAAGAGTTTGGGAGACAGTGATTGATTTATGCCCAGTAAAATAAACTGAATTATTCAATAAGGAATCATCCATACATTATGTACCATGCATCATTAATTTTTATTCATTTTCTTCAGATATGTAAAAGTAAACTGAACATTTAAAACTGTTTAGGCATGGACTTTCCTACTTAGCACATCAAAGAAAAGAACAATAATAAAATGGCTCATTATTGATAACACCAAGTTTATACTTTAAAAGGTTATTTAAATTCATCTAATAGTCGAATATTTTCTTACACCTTTTGAAAACTACTTGCATATTTTACCAAGAATGCAGAGAAAAATAATTTTCATTTTAAGGGCCAATATTATAAGAACACATATTGAAATAAACCAAGATATCTAACAGTACTAAAAATAAATTCATTTAAATCTTGTATACCTTTTCTCTAATATGTCTAAGTCCCACTTCAAATGTGCAGCAACTTTAAGAGCAAGAAGCTTTAAAATACGATTTCTCTTGTTATCAGGTGGAGGTTGAACTTGGTTCTGTTCATTAACTGAAGGTTTAGAAGCCTGTTCCAAAAACTGGACTATAAGTTGAACTGGTGCAGGATCTAGGATTTAAAAGAAAATAATTCTTGAACTTAAGTTCTAATTATGAAGATCCAAAGGATTCACTGTATTAGTTTTTGACCACAAAGGAATCCAAACAGGCCAACAGGCATGTGAAAAGATGCTCCATATCGCTATTAGAGAAATGCAAATCAAAACTACAATGAGGTATCACCGCACACCAGTCAGAATGGCCATCACCAAAATGTCTACAAATAATAAATGCTGGAGAGGGTGTGGAAAGAAGGGAACCCTCCTACATGATTGACAGGAATGTAAACTGGTGCAGCCGCTATGGAAAACAGTATGGAGGTTCCTTAAAAAATTAAAAATAAAGTTACTATATGATCCAGCAATCCCACTCCTGGGCATATATCTGGAAAAGACAAAAACTCTAATTTGAAAAGATACATGCACCCATAAGTTCACAGCAGCACTATTCACAATAGCCAAGACATGGAAATAACCCAAGTGTCCGCTGACAGATGAATGGATAAAGATGTGGTACATATATACATTGGAATATTACTCAGCCATAAAAAAGAATGAAATTATGCCACTGCAGCAACATGGATGGACCTAGAGATTATCATACTAAGAAAAGTACATCAGACAGAGAAAGACAAATGTCGTATGACATCATTTTATGTGGAATCTAAAAGTGATACAAATGAACTTATTTACAAAACAGAAATAGACTCACAAAGAAAACAAATTTATGGTTACCAAATGGGAAAGGGGGGGAGGGATAAATTAGGAATTTGGGATTGACAGATACATATAAAATAAACAAGGACCTACCGTATAGTACAGGGAACTATATTCAATATCTTATAATAACCTATAATGGAAAAGTATCTGAAAAGGAATATATATATATATATATATATATATATATATATATATCATAATCACTTTGCTGTACACCTGAAACATTGTACATCAACTATACTTCAATTAAAAAGAAAGTTTAAAAAAAATCCAAACAGTTGTGTAGGTAGAATAACTAAGGATTATGATTTATAAGAAGTGTGCCTGGGGATTAAAGGGAAAGATCAGGAAGGGTGTAAGGAAGAAAGGATAACAGATTCCTGCAGAAGAAAGCACTTTACAGGGAAGAACATAATGGTTATAGATTTCCAGTTCAGCAAACAACGAATGTCAATTAAAGGAAAGAGAGGTCATCTTTAGAATCACTGTTTTAACGCTTAATTAGTGGGGCCTGCATAAAGTTACCTCTGCACCTGTTTGTCATGCAAAATAGAGGATAATGCCACCTACTTCACAGGATTACTATGAAGACTGATTAAATGAGATAACAGATATGAAGCATTAAGCACAGTGACTGGCACGCAGAAAGACTCAACAAACGTTAGTCAAAATCAATTAATTAAAAGAACATAATATAATATAGGTGGTAAAACTGCCCAAGTGAAGTACACTAACTTCTCGCACAGCAGTCTCCACCAGGAGACTAAAGCCCGTCTATTAGACTGAACAAGCCACAACTGGATTCGAACTTTATCAGCAAAATATCATCCAAGGAACTTACTTTTTCATGCCAGTACCTCTTTCCAGAAATGCCTGGCGTTTTCCACCTTCCCTGAGAGTACTCATTAACTGGGATATTAATCATGATCATCATTATACAAGAACCATCTTGCAACTGTAGTTTTTTTCTGCTTTCAAAGATTTCTTCATTTTGATTTACAGCTTAACTTTGAAATATATAATTAAGAGTCGGTAAAGTCTCCTCGTTGAGGAATAAAACAGTTAAATAGGAACCTAAGATAGTTAACTAATTAGTGTCAGGATCAGCCCCCGAATCGTTGATTTCTCCCCATCTCCCCAAACTGTGCGGGGTTCTGTCAAGAGGAGGGTTCGAGCCAGCCTCCCCAACCCAAATACTCTCACAAGGCCATCTCGCAGGTGTTAAAACCCCGAACAGTAAAAGGGGGTGGATGCGGAAGCTCCTTTGTTTTGCGCCTTTCTTTGGCCTCCCACAGCAGTGCCCCCGCACTGGTGTGTTTAATACTTAGCCGGGGGCCTAGCCAGAGCTCGGCTCCGGTCCCCGCCTCCCGAGCCGCAGGTTCGTGGCCGAGAAGGCGCGGGATGGTGAGAGACGGGAGGGCAGCGCCGGTGACCGGGTCCCGCTCCGCTCGAGCTGCAGGCGCCGCGCTTACCCGGGCAGGGCTTGCGCAGATGTTTCTCCAACAGCGACTCCTCCAGCAGGAACTCAAACCAGCAGGTCTGCGGCGGGGTGCAGGGCCGGCTGGAGGTGGCCGCCTCCCGGTCCGCCGCCTCCGCGCTCATCCTGCCCCCGCCGCCGCTACCCCCTGGGACGTTTCCCGGCTCCAACCTGACACTCGGACGCGGGCCCTGGGCCTGTGATCTGCGGAACCCCCGAGACCTAGGACGCACTCGAAACGTCCCGGAAACCCACACAGTCCAAAATGGCTGCGCGGCCCAGCCAGAGCTGGGGATCCTGGATCCGCCTCCCGGCGCCACCGCCGTGCCTCCAAGCCAATCGTTATTTGAGTTGGAGAAAGAGGGCGGGACCTATCCTCAGACCACGCCTCCTCCCGGTTGCCTTGGGAGACGGCTTGCGGGTAAGCTGGGTCGCAGGTTGGTTTCCCCGGTTCCCTGGGAGTTTCTCAGCGAGCAAATGAAATAGCCTCATCAATAGGCCTCATTGTCTTCGTAAAAGGCAGTGAACGCTACAGGTTCAAACTGTAATCTAGGCAAAGTTTGTTTTCGGTGGTTTAAATTTTCCCACTTCATTTCTGAGATTTCCTACTACCTAGGTCCTCTCGGCGGATGTGCCCTCGTGTCTTGGGCGCCAGCGTCCCCGCCCCCTTTCCGAGACAGCTGACGGCCCACGTGAGATCTAGCTTTTCTGCTGCTTCTCAGGACTAGCTCTCAGTGTTTAGCGCCTAATTAACTCTCTTGATATCCCGGCTAGAGTTATTAAGCCCATTTTACATTTACCTTCATTCTATAATCTGGTGTTTTTTTTTTAACGAAGTTGAAAAAAGTGTATTCATAGATGGTGCACACGATCTATATTGAGTGCAAACTAACCTCTCTGAACCTTAGTTTTCATATTTGTAAATCAGGAATTATAATAGTGCCTATCTTAGGGTTGATAAGAGAATTAAAGGCAGAACTTGATAATACAGGTAAGCTTTTTAAACAAGGCCTGACATCTAGAAACATGGGCAAATGTTAGCAAATATCATATAGTGCTTTCTTCATATACATGATTCTAGTTTTCTCCTATAAACGACCCTGTTACACATGTTTTAACCAATGAAAACACTGAAGTTTCAGAGTTATCATTTGTCCAAGGTTTCCCAACAATCGAGGGGTGGGGCCAGAGCTTTAGTGATCTTTCCACTGTACTCAGGCTGCTTCCAACATTCGATAGAGAGGATAAGACTGATGGCTTATGGTCTTTTCCAGAATGAAATGGTAGAGCTTTGAACAGGTTTAGGAAAGATAAATGGAAGTAGCTCCTCCATACGTGAAAGTAAATCTGCTTCAGTGGCAACCATTGCCTTGTTCTCTTCCTGTGCAATCCTCTTTCTGGATTCTGCCATGCCTCTCTCCCGCTCTTTCATTCTGGTCCTTCCTGGGGTCCTGGCCTTAGTCCTCTTCTCACTGTAAAAACCATCCCTGCATCACTCCCCCCACTCCTGAAACTCTATCCTAGGCTCTAAAGAACACAGGTTGGAAATCATGTATTAGAGTAATAAAATCATGAGGACCTAAATTAATAAAATATCAATAGGAAGTCTCTTCAGCAAGTGGTGTTGGAAAAGTTGGCCAGCTGCATATAAATCAATGAAGTTTGAACACACCCTCACACCATACACAAAAGTAAACTCAAAATGGCATAAAGACTTAAATATAAGACAAGACGCCATAAAACTCCCAGAAGAGAACATAGGCAAGACATTCTCTGACAGATATCATACCAATATTTTCTTAGGTCAGTCTCCCAAGGCAATAGAAATAAAAGCAAAAATAAACAAATGGGACCTAATCAAACTTATAAGCTTTTGCACAGCAAAGGAAACCATAAACAAAATGAAAAGATAACCTACAGACTGAGAGAAAATATTTGCAAATGATGAGCCCAACAAAGGCTTAATTTCCAAAATACACAAATAGCTAATACAATTCAATAACAAAAAAACAAACAACCCAACTGAAAAATGGGCAGAAGACCTAAATAAACATTTCTCCAAAGAAGACATACAGATGGCCAATAGGCACATGAAAAGATGCTCGTCTTCGCTAATTATTAGAGAAGTGCAAATCAAAACTACAATAAGGTACCACCTCACACCAGTCAGAATGGTCATCATTAAAAAGTCTACAAATAATAAATGCTGGAGAGGGTGTAAAGAAAAGGAAACCCTCTTACAGTCTTGGTAGGAATGTAAATTGCTGCAGCCACTGTGGAAAACAGTATGGATGTTCCTCAAAAAGCTAACAATAGAGTTGAACTATGATCCAGCAATCCCACTCCTGGGCATATACCCAGATAAAACTATAATTTGAAAAGATGCATGCACCCCTGTGTTCATAGCAGCACTATTTACGATAGCCAAGACATGGAAACAACCTAAATGTCCATCAACAGAGGAATGGATAAGGAAGATGTGGTAGGGACTTCCCTGGTGGTGCACTGGTTAAGAATCCGCCTGCCAATACAGGGGACATGGGTTCAAGCCCTGGTCTGGGAAGATCCCACATGCCACGGAGCAACTAAGCCCATGTCCCACAACTACTGAGCCTGCGAACCACAACTACTGAGCCCATGCGCCACAACTATTCCAGCCCTACATATTTGTATACATACAAATATGTACACATGGACTGAAGTGGCATTGTCAAAGTATAGTCTGCCATCCCCAGAGGACCTCCCAGATCCTTTCAGAGAGTCTTTGAGGTCAGAGTTATTTTCACAATACTAAGATGCAATTTGCCTTTTTTGCTGTGTTAACATTTGCGCTGATGATTCAAAAGCAATGATGGGAAGAACTTGTAGCAACTCAGCATGCATCAAAGCAGTGACATTGTTTTTCACCAACATCACTTACTGGCAGTTTTAAAAAACAACAATTTCACTTATGTCCATGGTGACACAGTAATAAGTATTAATTTTATTAACTCTTGAACCTTGAATACGTCATATCTTTTTAATATTCTCTATATGAAATGAGAAGCACACATAAAGCACCTCTGCTGGATAGCAAAGTACAGTGGTTGTCTCAACTTGAGCTATTTGAGCTATGATCCGAGCTAGCAGCTTTTTCATGAAACACCACTTTTACTTGAAAGAACAAGGACAGACTAATTATGGTTATTCAGAGTTGGGTATTTGGCAGACAACTTCTCAAAAATGGACAAAGTGAGTCTGTCACTTCATGTAAAACAACTGACAGTATTTGTGGCTAATGATAAATTTTGAGTTTTCAAGTAAAAATTAGAATTCTGGACTATAAACTTGACAGCTTTCCAATGCTTACAGACTTTTCTAATGAAATAGGTGGTGATATAATTAGGGGTTTTTTTGATATTAGAATAAAATGTGTCAAATTTTGGGTGGTCATATAATTCAGAAAACCAATATTTTTATAATGGGTACAAGATCCATTCTTATTACAAGACAGAGCAATGGATTTTAATAGAACAGATTTCGAAAAGTCAACTGATACAATTGCAGATTCCAAATTGCAACTAACCTTTAAAAAACCACCACTGGGCTTCCCTGATGGCACAGTGGTTAAGAATCCACCTGCCAGTGCAGGGGACACGGGTTCGAGCCCTGGTCCAGGAAGATCCCACATACCGTGGAACAACTAAGCCCGTGCACCACAACAACTGAGCCTGCACTCTAGAGCCTGCGAGCCACAACTACTGAGCCTGCGTGCTGCACCTACTGAAGCCCACATGCCTAGAGCCCATGCTCCACAACAAGAGAACCACTGCAATGAGAAGCCCGCGCGCTGCAACGAAAAGTAGTCCCCACTCACCACAACTAAAGAAAACCTGCATGCAGCAACAAAGACCCAACACAGCCAACAAATAAATAAATTCATATATATATATATATATATATATATATATATATATATATATATATAAACACCACTTTCTCGAGTTTTGGTATAGTATCAAAGAAGAAAATCCACAATTATCTGAAAAGGCCCATAAAATTCTCCTTTTTCAACTACATAGCTATACGATCATCTCAATAGATGCACAAAAAGCTTTTACAAAATTCAACACCCATTTATGATAAAAACTCTCCAGAAAGTGGTCATAGAGGGAAGCTTCCTCAACATAATAAAGGCCATATATGACAAATCCACAGCAAACATCATTCTTAATGGTGAAAAACTGAAAGCATTTCCTCAAGATCAGGAATAAGACAAGGATGTCCACTCTCACCACTCTTACTCAACATAGTATTGGAAGTCCTAGCCATGGCAATCAGAGAAGAAAAAGAAATAAAAGAAACACAAATTGGAAAAGAAGAAGTAAAACTGTCACTGTTTGCAGATGACATGATGCTATACACAGAAAATCCGAAAGATGCCACCAGAAAACTACTAGAACTAATCAATGAATTTGGTAAAGTTGCAGGATAGGAAATTAATGCACAGAAATCTCTTGAATTCCTATACACTAACAATGAAATATCAGGAAGAGAAATTAAGGAAACAGTCCCATTTACCATCACAAAAAAAAGAATAAAATACCTAGGAATAAACCTACCTAAGGAGACAAAAGACCTGTACTCAGAAAACTATGAAACACTGATGAAAGAAATCAAAGATGACATAAACAGATGGAGAGTTATACCATGCTCCTTTGGAAGAATCAATATTGTGAAAATGACTATACTACCCAAAGCAATCTACAGGTTCAATGCAACCCCTATCAAATTACCAGTGGCATTTTTCACATAATTAGAACAAAAAATTATACAATTTGTATGGAAACACAAAAGACCCTGAAAAGCCAAAGCAATCTTGAGAAAGAAAAACTGAGCTGGAGGAATCAGGCTCCCTGACTCCAGACTATACTACAAAGCTACAGTAATCCAGACACTATGGTACTGGCACAAAAACAGAAATATAGATCAATGATACAGGATAGAAAGCCCAGAGATAAACCCACACACCTATGGTCACCTAATCTATGACAAAGAAGGCAAGAATACAGTGGAGACAAGACAGCCTCTTCAATAAATGGTGCTGGGAAAACTGGACAGCTACATGTAAAAGAATGAAAGTAGAACACTACCTAACACCATACACAAAAATAAACTCAAAATGGATTAAAGACGTAAATGTAAGACTGGACACTATAAAACTCTTAGAGGAAAACATAGGAAAAACACTCTGACATAAATCAAAGCAAGATCTTTTATGACCCACCTCCTAGAATAATGAAAATAAAAACAAAAATAAGTGAATGGAGCCTAATTAAACTTAAAAGCTTTTGCACAGCAAAGGAAACCATAAAAAAGATGAAAAGACAACCCTCAGAATGGGACAAAATATTTGCAAACGAAGAAACAAACAAATGATTAATCTCCAAAATATACAAGCAGCTCATGCAGCTCAATATCAAAATAACAAACAACCCAATCCAAAAATGGGCAGAAGACCTAAATAGACATTTCTCCAAAGAAGATATACAGATTGCCAACAAACACATGACAGGATGCTCAACATCATTAATCATTAGAGAAATGCAAATCAAAACTAAAATGAGGTACCACCTCACACCAGTTACAATGGGCATCATCAGAAAATCTACAAATAAATGCTGGAGAGAGTGCAGAGAAAAGAGAACTCTCTTGCACTGTTGGTGGGAATGTAAATTAATACAGCCACTATGGAGAACAGTACAGAGGTTCCTTAAAAAACTAAAAATAGAACTACTATATGACCCAGCAATCCAACTACTGGGCATATACCCTAAGAAAACCATAATTCAAAAAGACACATGTACCACAATGTTCATTGCAGCACTATTTACAATAGCCAGGACATGGAAACAACCTAAATGTCCATTGACAGATGAATGGATAAAGATGTGGTACATATATATAATGGAATATTATTCAGCCATAAAAAGAAATGAAATTGGGTCATTTGTAGAGATGTGGCTGGACCTAGAGTCTGTCATACAGAGTGAAGTTAAGTCAGAAAGAGAAAAACAAATATCGTATATTAACGCATATATGTGGAATCTAGAAAAATGGTACAGATGAACCTATTTGCAGGGCAGGAATAGAAAGGCAGACGTAGAGAATGGACGTTTGGACATGGGGGGAAAGGGGAGGGTGGGATGAACTGGGAGATTAGGTTCAACATAAATATACTGCCATGTGTAAAATAGATAGCTAGTGGGAACCTGCTGTATAGCACAGGGTGCTCAGCTCGGTGCTCTGTGATGGCCTAGTTTGGTGGCATAGGGGGAGGAAGGTCCAAGAGGGAGGGGATATATGTATTCATACGGCTGATTCACTTCACTGTGCAGCAGAAACTAACACAACATAAAGCATTTATACTCCAATAAAACAAAACAAAACAAAACAAACAAAAAAACCCACCACTTTCTCGAGTTTTGCTATAGTATCAAAGGAGAATCTACAACTATCTGAAAATGCTCATAACATTCTCCTTTTTCAACTACATAGCTATATAAGGCTGGTTTTTCATTGAAGATGAAAAGAAATTTTGATATTTCTACCAAAAGAACATATTGTAACAGTTTGAATGCTGAAGCAGATATGAGAATCCATTGTCTTCTATTAGTCATACATGAAAGAGATTTGGAAAAATATAAAACAATGCTGTTCTTCTCACTACATTTTTTAATGAAAATAAAGGGTTTTTGCATAAAAATTATATGTTAACACATAATAGGCCTGTTATTTTTAAATGAATTACATATTTAAGTTTTTCTCAGTTTTAATTTTTAATATGGTAAATATCAATAGCTATAACGTACATAAACAAAGGCTCTTAGGAGTGTTTAATAATTTTTAAGAGTGTAATGGGGTCCTGAGACTAAAAAGTTTGAAAAACTACTTTACTGAATAAAGTAGTTTTCTCATTCAATCCTTATAACATCCTACAAGGTAGGTATTATGACCCCATCTTACAGCTGAAGAAAGTGAGGATCAGAGAAGTTAAATAACTTTCCCAAAGTCTCCCAGCAAACAATCCTGGTGAAACCAGAATTTGAGCCCTTATTTGGGCTTCAGTATAATGGACCACCTTCTACCTGATAACTCTAAATGATAATTAGGCCGTATGCTGTATTTAAATTGATTTAAATGTTCCAACTGAAACTTTTCTTGGAAATACTTCACCATGTTAAAAAACAGAAAGAGAAGCAATCTTCTGCAGTACCAAAAAATGACAGTCTTTCTGTCATGGCCCACTGCCTGATGACATTTTCAGTATCTATATGTGCTGTGTTTTTTGTTTCTAAAGATGAGCTGTTTTACATTAGAATCTTATTCCTCACAAATAAAATTACATGCCAGAGGAATTATACTTAAGCATAAATTCCTTCACTGCAATTCATAAGCACTAACGATAATTTTTAAAAGTGAGCTAAGTCATTGTTCTAGGTTTCTGAAATCATAGTTCATCTTCATGGGCTATTTCTATTTTCTTTCTTAACATCTGTTTAACTAACCTACTCCTTTAAACTCTGACAATTCTACCCATGTAGAATCATTTGCTGCTCCTAAATGTGGCAGAAGGAAATATAACCCATTTCTGCATTAAAAATAATAGTTCATATACACTTGTACACTGGTGGTGAGACCGAAAATTGGGTGCAACCACTGCGGAAAACAGTATGGAGATTTCTCAAAAAATTAAGAATAGAACTATCAAGGACTTCCTTGGTAGTCCAGTGGTTAAGCCTCTGAGCTCCCAATGCAGGGGGCACGGGTTCAATCCCTGGTTGAGGAACTAAGATCCTGCATGTCACACAGCGTGGACCAAAAAAAAAAAAAAAAAGAGAGTAGAACTACTATATGATCCAGCTACTCTACTTCTGGGTATTTATCCAAAGAACATGAAAATACTAACTCAAAAAGATATATGCACCCTTATGTTCATTGCAGCATTATTTACAATAGCCAAGACATGGAAACAACCTGCAAGTGTCCATTGATAAATGAATGGATGAATAAGATTATATATATAATGGAATACTACTCATCCATAAAAAAGAATGAAATCCTACCATTTGCAACAACATGAATGGACTTGCAGGATATTATGCTAAATGAAATAAGTCAGACAGAGATAGACAAATGCCATACGCTCAAATGTGAAATCTGAGACAAAATGAAACAAATGAACAAACAAAATTAAACAAAAACATAAGTACTGAGAACAGATTAGTGGTTACCAAAGGGGAAGGTGGCTGAGAGGTGGGCAAAATGGGTGAAGGGGGGGACTTCCCTGCTGGCGCAGTGGTTAAGAATCCACCTGCCAATGCAGGGGACACTGGTTCGATCCCTGGTCGGGGAAGATCCCACATGCCGTGAAGCAACCAAGCCCATGCGCCACAACTACTAAGCCTGCGTTGTAGAGCCCACAAGCCACAACTACTGAGCCTGCGTGCCACAACTACTGAAGCCCGTGAGCTCTAGGGCCTGCGTGCTGCAACTACTGAGCCCACACGCTGCAACTATGGAAGCCTGAGCGCCTAAAGCCCGTGCTCCGCAACAAGAGAAGCCACCGCAATGAGAAGCCGCACACCGCAATGAAGAGTAGCCAACACTCGCAGCAACTAGAGAAAGCCCGCATGCAGCAACGAAGACCCAACGCAGCCCCCCCCGCAAAAAAAGGGTGAAGGGGGTCAACTGTATGGTGATGGATGGTAGCTAGACTTGTGGTGGTGGTCACTCTGTAGTATATACAGATGATGAATAATAATTCTGTACACCTGAAATATATAATAAAAAATAATAGCTCGGGCTTCCCTGGTGGCGCAGTGGTTGAGAGTCCGCCTGTCGATGCAGGGGACATGGGTTCATGCCCCGGTCCGGGAAGATCCCACATGCCGCGGAGCGGCTGGGCCCGTAAGCCATGGCCGCTGAACCTGCGCGTCCAGAGCCTGTGCTCCGCAACGGGAGAGGCCACAATAGTGAGAGGCCCGCGTACCGCAAAAAAAAAAAAAAAAAAAAAAAAAAAAATAGCTAATATAGTATTGATCATTTATGAACAAGGCACTGTGCCAAGTATTTTACATATACCATCTCATTTAAGCCTCATTACAGTCCTACAATAGGTAGGTACTATTAAGTGTGCCCATTTTATAGATGAGGAAATTGAGTTTCAAAGGAATTAAGTGATTACCCAGTATCACACACCTAGTTAGTAGTAAAATAGGGATTTGAGTCTCCATTTTATTGAATACCAGAAGCCAAACTCACCATTCTACTTCATCAGGAAGATGCCTTGTGGCACTTCCCTGGCACTCCAGTGGTTAAGGCTCGGCGCTTTCACTGCTGGGGGCTCAGTGTTCAATCCCTGGTCAGGGAACTAAGATCCCACAGCCACACAGCATGCCCAAAAAGAAGATACTTTGCTGTTTGTTTATTTGTTTGTTTTTTAAATAGTTGTAAACCTGCAGAAAAGTTGCAAGAACTCTCACAACCCTTTCACCCATATGTCTCAATTGTTAATATTTTACTACACTTCCTCCATCATCCTCTCTCCACAACATCTTCTCGGACCACCCTGCTTCCTTAGACACCAGTAGGGTGACCAGCTCATCCTGGTTTGGCCAGGACTGTCCCAGCTTTAAAAGTGAAAGTCCTACAACCCAATGACCCTGGCTGCCTTCAGGACAAGCCCTAACGCTAGGCAAGTCGCTGTGCAACAACAACTCCTCACTTTGCCCCAACTGCTTGGATGTTGGGTGCTGACATCTCGCCTTGGAGGAGGAATAGGGGAAGGAAAAGGAAGACGGGAAGGGAAGCTTGTAGTAATTATTAATGGCCTGAAGGCTGACACAGGACCTGAAAGGCAATGGAGTGTGTAACTTTAGGTCAAGGAAAACTTCACAAAAGAGATGGTACCAGATTTAGTAATATCATAAGAATAAGTGGAATTCTAGCAAACACTTTTACAATGTTGGTTATGTGTCACGGAGTATCTTGCAAGGTCCATATTCTGTATATGCTCAACAATTATTCAAGTAGGAGTTTCTGTTTTATGCTCATAATAAACAGCAGTAGCTGGTCATAGTCTCCTCATGACGCCTTCATGTTATAAGAAGACTTCATGAGAGTTTAAAATATTTTCTCTTATATCCTCCCAGCATTCTTGTTCTTCCAGTAAGTCATAAATTCTTGCCTTCTGAAATCTGGCCTCCCCCACTGACTACTACAGGAAAATAGTTATAATGAAAAAAAAAAAATGAATAGAGATATTATTACTATTGTGTACCCTAAAGATTCTTTTCATAAAGGGCCTCTGAGAATCACATACATATAAATAAATTTAAATGCAGTTCATTTATTTGAATTTTTTTTAAAAAGCCAATGGAATACAATTCAATTATGAATGTGTAATTTAAACTATTCAAGTATTTTGCTAATAGTTACACTGCCATCTTGTGGCCTTTTGGGAGTGGTATTCATACCTAGCTCACCTCTGATACTTCGCAGTGTGGAAGAAGGAATATAACATGAGGCTGGTGATTGGAGGTAATCTAGTCTTTTTTTTTTAAAATAAATTTATTTATTTTTGGCTGCGTTGGGTCTTCGTTGCCGCATGCAGGCTTCCTCTAGTTGTGGAGAGCGGAGACTACTCTTCGTTGCAGCGCACGGGCTTCTCATTGCGGTGGCTTCTCTTGTCGCGGAGCACGGGCTCTAGGTGCGCGGGCTTCAGTAGTTGTGGCGCGCAGGCTCAATAGTTGTGGCTCACTGTCTCTAGAGCGCAGGCTCAGTAGTTGTGGCGCACGGGCTTAGTTGCTCTGCGGCATGTGGGATCTTCCTGGACCAGGGCTCGAACCCGTGGCCCCTGCATTGGCAGGCAGATTCTTAACCACTGTGCCACCAGGAAAGTCTCAGAGGTAATCTAGCTTTCCTGCTGCACCTAACTGAATCACATCTTCGTAGAGACTTCCAAAAATAGATCTTTGGAGAGATATAATAAGTGAGTCCTATAGCTACCAAACATAAATTCCTTACTCTTCATTAACTTTCTCTGCAGCCTTCTCTGAGTCCTGTTCCGTGCTGCCACAGCACTGCACATCCACATCCTGGCATTCATCTCACCTCCTTGCAATTGCTTAACAGTCCAATATCCCTGCTAGACTCTAAGCTCTCAAGGGTAGAGTGGGAAGGAGCAGGTTAGCGGTTGCATTGTTTACCTAGTACAGTTCCTGGTACATAACAGGCACCCAATAAATATTCGCCAACTAAATAAGACATGTTATCGAACATGTAGCACCTACAGTTCACATACAGGCAAATGCGTCACTATAAACCAGAGCTGCGAACCTCTATCTCCTTTCTCTGACCTATAGCATTACTAAACTGCTCCTAAAACTCGTGATTCACTGCTATGTTCTAGGCTTTACAACCAAGCAACGTATTTAAAGCTCTTACAAGGCAGCATTCACATTGCAAACATCTGTCTTTGTATTACCCATAAATAATTCCCAGCTGAATGGGTAACTGAACGTAGATCTTCTTTACCTAATACAAGGAACAGGCACATGCTGATCGCCACGATGGAGTCAAAGCTGCGTCCTCGAGATCTTTCTGCTCCGACCTGGCAGCCTTACCCCACCTTCCTGTATAACCCTGTCTACAGTGGCAGACAACCTTAGTCAGGGTCTGGGCCAGACAGGTGCCTCCACTTCTGCATTTCCAGGTTTCACAGGAAAAGGCACAGCCCTCCTGACTAGCTGCTAGTCTGTCACATCCGGTCTATCAGCAGGGCATCTGGAGACAAGAAGTCATGGGAACTTTCATTTTAATCTCTCTTTCTGTTTTACTTCCAAGTTCTATATACCTCTACACTAAAGGCTTGAAAACATAAACATTTCTCTGCATACAGATAGACAGGACAAAAATTCAAGGTGTGCTTTCAGAATTGGACCCCAGAACTTTACTGACATTCTCAGTAGCTAGAAGAATTTTGTTACATTAACATATCACCCTGGGTGCCACAGGCCATATTTATTCTCAATTTCCTCATGCTGTGGAAGAATCATAAGCGACCAAGGCAGATACTCAGCTCTTAGCAAGCACTTGACTTCATTCAATCTCATGGCATAAGATAAGTTTCCAAAGTGTTATCCAGACAAGCTCAGAATTAGCACAGATGAGAATATGGTGGCCAACGATGTGACTGCTTCAAATCACCTGATTTCAGAACCCATACACACAAAGTCAGAGAACAGCGATGTTTAAAGCGTGGTCCACAGACTGGTGTCAGCCCGCAAACTGCTGGTTACCGGTCCGCGTCGAGCTAAGTACTGGGATTGAAAGTATGAGTTTGGAAATGTTCACAGTAAGTGGACATCATCCTGGCCTTCGAGCACATTCAGCAGAGTTTGGAGGCTGGGGACCTGCATGGCAGCTCAACGTGCAGTGTGAACTGGAAAACCACACGTCAGTCCGTAACAGATTGAAACTAAAACACAAAACAAAACTCGTTCTTCACCACGGGTGGTTCAAGAAGCACTATTCTAGAACATACATGAAAGGAATTCTCAGCCACGTTTCATAAGCCTGAAGTTCACTGTACACAACAAACAACAGAACCCCGGAAGGACCTTTATGAACGAAAAGTAATTCCGTTTGTCATTTAAGCCAAATCAGAACTGACCCCATTCCTTCACGTATTTCTCTGGGAGCCGCACCCCCTTGGTCTGGAGGCAAGGTCAGCAGCGAGACAGGAAAGGAGGATGCTCTGCACACGTGCACTCACGCTTTCCCCACAGGTCCACGCAGCAAGCAGGACTGCCAGGGCTTGGTGTGACAGCCTAAGGAGCGGCACCCGGCACAATGCCTGATCCGCCCATGGCCACCGCACACCCCACACTTGTACTGTCCAGAGGTAAAGGTCTTCCGTTCAGCTGTCTGTCACGTATCCAGACTACATTGTGAGAGAACAACACAGGACTTGAGATGAAGAGCCGCGAGACTGTCACGGGCAACGAGAAACCTAGATGCTGGAATGACTCTGACCCAGCAGCACTGACTGTCACCAAGAGCCACATGCCTTTTGCAAACGTGTGGGGAACTCAGCTCTCGGCTCTAACTAGCTGCAAAGCACTTGCGCTTTTGGTGACCTCAGCTGTGCTGATAATAGAAGCAGGTCATTTCTGATACCCTGCCCTGCTCTACTCTGACAGTTCAGGTGGTGCTGCCTCCCATGAGCTCCTGGGATAGCCAGGGACAGTCACTTACCCAAAGGCAGGCAGCCCCCTGGCTGGTCAGCAGTCTGTGACCTCTGCCACATGCCTTCGACGGATGAACTAAGGGGCCCAGAGACTAACGCTGCCTGTGGCAGGCTCTGGACCTGGACAATCACGAGGCCTAGGAGCTGGAAGCAGTCGTTCGTAAGCAGAGCAGGCGGGTCTACAAAGGGATGAGAATGGAGCAGACATACAAGGAGAAGCAGAGATACGAAACCAGGTTTAGCTCCAAGGAGAGAGGGAGTAACTAAACGCCTAAAGATTTTTTTAGTATCTATTTCAGGCCAGTTGCTGCAGATAGAATTAAAGAGACTTTAAGCAGTATTGTGTGTTCCCTGAGTTTCCTGTCCTCAGATTCCTTGAGATTTGTTTCTTTCCATGACCATGATGGTGTCTGTTCTTTGTAATTCCTAAAATCTCAGTATACCTCGTCGTTGCCAGTTCCCAGTTTGGGACACTGCATCACGTGAATGATTTGTCCCTGCGATCTCTTAATGATCCATTGTCACGAGGCAACCGTTGTACGATGCTGCATTTCACAGCGCACCCCTGGACAAGGTGTCTCGACCAATAGAATGGCGTTGCCTCTAAGCACCCGCTCTTAAGAGTCTGCTTTCTTACTGAAGGTAAGACTCATTGCCACAACACGATTTCAGCTTCTAAATGCTGATACAATGAACGCAACGAGCTGGTGTTAGCAACTCCAACGATGAAATTCCCATAGAAATGTCCTAGAACAAAGAACTAGAGTGCTTAACTTTGGACCAAGAAAAATTCACAGTAGAATTTGTAATTCTACCATAGATAGAGAAAGATGTCTTTCCTTGTTGGTCCGTGAAGGTGTCCATGGCCAAGGCTGATGGGTGTCTCATAATCTGTCTCTCAAAAGAAATTACAGGATTTTAAACTGTGTTACCTAGGGTGTGCAGTATGATCCAGTGGGATTGCCCGGTGGGCGCTTGAGTCTTACCAATATACCAGCAATGATCACCTTCTCCCCCAAAATCCACAAGGTGAAAAAGACTGGCTCTCTAGACCATGCCTTCTCTAAGGGAGCGATATTAGGCCCAAAGAGGAGAAAACTCGTTCTTGGAGGAGTGAAAAATTCTCTTTTTATGGATAAAGCACAACATACATTCAGGTACATAAACAGATATATACAGTATGTCTGTGGCATTAAATTTTCATGGGGGAAACCATTGCAAAAAGAATACCTGAAAAGGCTCCCTGGGAGGCCATAAGAAAAAAGAAATTGAGAAACATTTGTCTAGACTCACGCTAAATCCTGCGATTTCCACATGGAATGGTATAGAGTAGAGAACATCAGACAGAAGCCAGAAATTCAATTCTGGATTCAGTTCTGGTACAGCTGTGGGAACTTGGGGAAATCAATCCCTCTGAACCCGTTTTGTCTCTTCTAAAATGAGGATAACAATGACCCTTATAGCGTTGTCATCAGGCTCAAATAAAATGATGGATATGACTGTGTCCTGCCCTCATTCTTAAGCCCTTATCTCTACTTTTCTGACTCTTCAGGTCAAGTCCCCCTTTTTGTTTCCTGCTGCAATTTTATGTAACATGTCGCTGCTGTCAAGACCCATAGCATGGACAGTAGCTACTAAGGTATTAGGACCAGCACCTTCTGAGAGAAATATTTTAAACCAAAGTACAGAAAAATGTTCGAATACCATCATGAGTTTTGTTACGAGGACAGGAATCATTCAATCTTAACCATGAAACAAGCTAACTTACTATTTGTTAAGGGTAGATTCCTTGGGGCCTTTGTGATTTTTGGAAAAATTATTCTGGCTGGAATTTTACAATTTTATAAAAACGTAATCATCTTGTTTGATTACAGATGCATACACTTTCCAATGTCCATTCATTCTTTCCTCCACTTTGTTCTTAAAAGGATTTCAGGTGGCCTTATTCTCCAATGTATATCACATAAGGGCTGCTCATTAAGTATCCTCTCGTTCATGGGTTACTCAGAGTACTAATCCTTTCCACGTATTTGTGGATAAGATTCTATACCACCCAAGGATTTCTTGTGCTTGGAGAGGGGCATTCACTACTATTTGGACTTCGTTTATTGCTCACATAGTTAAATCCAATAAACACATTTTTGAGAACCAATGTTTCTTAAATATTTAAATATTAATTAAAATTTAATCTCGCAAACAATGGAACTACAATGAAAAAATTTAGCCTGGCTGATTCTGATTCAAATACTTTAAAAAGCAGTCAAAACCTAAAACAGTTACAAAATGTATTACTCTTTATACCTAAATCTATTCTAAAGTATTAACACTGTTGGTCTAATTAAATTATGGTGAATCCAATAATTACTGCTGCTGCTGTTAGAACACTTTAGGTAGTAACTAAACTGCATAATCAGTTCTCATTGATTTTCCAATTAAAATATTAGGTTGCTGATTCTACTTTTCTTAGAGAATGAGATTTAATCAATCATGAAATGTTTTCATTATTACTGATAATATTTAACCACAAGAGATCTGTGTTAGTTCCTCAGAGCTTCCCCCAACCCCCGCCAAAAAAAGACGTAATGGACACTTTCAAATAGTTATATCTGCACAAAACTGTGTCGTTTTTATTCTTCTAAAATTTTTATAATTTTTTGCCACTTTTTAAATTACAAGATCAATACATGTTTATGGAATTAGAACTAGAAAATACAGATAAGCAAAAGGAAGAAATTAAAAATTGCCAATAATCCTATCACCATACCATTATCAACATTTTGATATATAGGCAGTCCTTGCTTTGCACAGTAGGGCTGAACCATAAAAATGACCATGCAAGCTGAAATGATGCAAAAATGATCTCAATAATCAATGGAAAACATTGCTATTGTTTCATAACCTTTAAAAAGTTTTGTCAGAACATTAAAAGCTCTCTGATGGTTATAAATGAACAGGGAATTGAAAAAATAGAAAAACTAATGTTTATGTAGTACAATGTAATTTAAACATTAGAAATATTAGAAATTAAAATATTTTATTGCCTCATAAAAAATTTATTAGAAGTAGTGTCAACAGAGCTTGCCTTCTTCTCATAATATAACTCATGAGCTGGAGTGAGCATCTTTTCCACACCTTGGCAAATTCCCATACTTTTTTCTAAATTTGGATCAGCTTCCAAAATTTTATCTTTCGTGCTTTCAATGTCACGAAATATCTCTGAGAGGTCCTTTAATGTTAAGTTTTTTTTGCTGACGTGACTTCCTCTGGGACATCTTCGTCTTTCTTCATTTATAGCAATACATTCACGAAATTCCTCTGGTCGCATATCTAGTCTCTGAACAGTGACAACACTGATATACCCATGGTCAGGTATTTATTCCACAACTCCACTTACATTTGGTTCCAGTTTCATTCAAACATTATCACTTGTTCTTTCTTTCTTCCCTGTAGTTTTATTTTGGTTGGTCAACTCCCTCTTTCAATGATCCATTTCTGTAAAATGTCACTTGGGGTTCTCTCTGGGAGTCAAGGAATCAACAAGCTTTGCTGTCTGTGTGTGAACTGACTAAGAGATGTGCAGTTACCAATCACAGACTTTGAAAGAAGTGACCTAATGGGTCATCGATCATGACTCATCATGTATCTGTTATTTCCATAGTGACTCAGACTGAAGGCCTGGCAGCGAAGTTTATACTTTATTTGATTCCTTACAGTTAATAGACCATGGTAACTGAAATTTGAACTGTATTGTTGAGGGACTGGTGTTTTTTAACTAAACCAAGGAAAATGACATCAGTGTATACTGGAACCATGCAAAGCAAGGAAAGCCCATATGCCCTTCCCAGTCCTTTTCCTACTCATCTGTATGCACAATTCTTTTTAAAAATTGCATCATCCTTGTGGCATATATGATAAATTGGCTCAGCATCACTCATCCCAATGACCCTCTAGTGGCTTCTTTTCTGTAAGGAAAGCTAAAAATCAACATTTCCCAGAATCCCATCCAGAGCTCTGCATGTGACCTAAGGTCCAAGCAGAGGCGGTAGGGATTGTTCTAGAGCAGTTCCATGGTGTGGTTGTTGTTTCTTCTGCCTATCAGTCTTCCTGAAAATTCCTTAAGGCTATAAAGCTACAGTAATCAAGACGGTTTGGTGCTGATGAAATAATAGACAAATAGATCAATGGGACAGAATAGAGACCCACATAAATAGAGTCAACTGGTCTTCTACAAAGGAGCAAATACAGTTCAGTGGAACAAAGACAGTCTCTTCAACAAATGATGCTGGAACAATTGGACATCCATATGCAAAAAAAAAAAAAAAAAAAAAAAGAATCTAGACACAAGCTTTACATTCTTCACAAAAATTAGCCCAAAATGGATCATAGGCCTAAAATGAAAAATTATAAAATGTCTAGACGATAACACAAAGAATCTCTACATGACTTTGGGTATGGTGATGACTTTTTAGATAAAATACCAAAGGGCATAATCCATGAAAGAAATAGTTGATAAGCTAGACTACTAAAATTAAAAACTTCAGCTCTGTGTAAGGCAAGGTCAAGAGAATGAGAAGACAAGCCACAAACTGGGAGGAAATATTTGCAAAAGATATATCTGATAAAGGACTGTTATCCAGAATTGTACAAAGAACTTTGCCCTCAGGAAAAACTAGTTAACCACAGCTTAACAGCTGGGGCTTTATCAGAGCCTACGTGTCCTGGGAGAAGCGAAATACCCAACCCCAGACCACTCCAGCCATCCTTTCCCACCTAAGTGGGGGAAAGTGAGAAGCACTTGTGAAGTTCACATCCCAGAGGCACAGACTCACTAAAAGACCAAGACTTAATCATAGGACTAGAGACTGCTTCCCCTTCCCCCACACCTTCCCCCACATATGCTAAAGGCATAAGTACAGCACTTCCTTTTACCCAGTAGATTATGCCTACTTATCAAGAAAAAATTACAAGAGACACTAAAAGGCAAGCAGCATAGTTTGAAGAGACATAGCAGGCATCGGAACCAGACATAGCAGGGATGTTGGAATTATCTGACCAGGAATTTAAAAAAACTGTGATGAATATGCTAAGGGCTCTAATGAATAAAGTAGACAGCAAGCAACAACAGATGGAAAATGTAAGCTGAGTGGTGAAAATCCTACGAAAGAACCAAAAAGAATGCTAGAGATCAAAAGCGCTGTAATAGAAATGAAGGGTGACTTTGAGTGCTTATTAGTGGACTGGATGTGGCTAAGGAAGGAATCTCTGAGCTTGAGAATATATTAATAGAAAACCCCAAAATATACAAAGAACTCTTAAAACTCAGCAGTAAGAAAACAACCTCGTTGTTCTTACAAAATGGGCCAAAGACCTTAACAGATACTTCACCAAGAAGATATACAGGTGGCAAATATATGCTCCATATCACATGTCATCGGGGAAATGCAAATGAAAACAGTGACATACCACTACATACCTATCAGAAAGGTCAAAATCTGAAACACAGACAACACCAGATTTTGGGAGGATGTGGAGCAATAAGAACTCTCATTCATCGCTGGTGGGAATGCAAAATAGGACGGCCACTTTGGAGGACAGCTTGGTAGTTTCTTACAAAACAAAATCTACTTTTACCAGGCAATCCAGCAGTTGTGCTCCTTGGCATTTACCCAAGGAGCTGAAAACTTACAAAAACCTGCACATGGATGTTTACAGCAGATTGATTCATAACTGTCAAAACTTGGAAGCAACCAAGCTGTCCTTCAGTAAGTGAGTGGATGGAATATTATTCAGTGTTATAAAGAAATGAGCTGTCAAGCTATGAAAAGACATGGAGGAACCTTAAGTGCATATTACTAAGTGCAACAAGCCCATCTGAAAAGGCTACATACTGAATGATTCCAACTATATGACATCCTGGAAAACGCAAAATTATGGAGACAGTAAAAAAATCAGTAGTTGCCATGTCTTTGGGGTAAGGAAGGGAGGTGGATGAATAGGCAGAGCACAGAGGATTTTTAGGGCAGTGAAACTACTCTGTATGATACTATAATGATGGATACGTGTCATTATACAATTGTCCAAACCCACAGAACGTTGATTTCTTCTCCAAAATCCTCAATCCACTTAAATTTTTGCACCTTTTCTTCATGGGTATCTCAATTTTCCTAATTTTTTTTACACTGAACATGGATTGCTTTCAGTCTATACTATCTAATTACAGAGAGAACTAGAAGACAGAGGCAGCTCCGCCATTAGGTGATGTAGGTAATCAACCAGGGCCTCCCAAAGGCCAGCGCGTTGCTAAGTCACAGACTTCAGACTTCAACCAGGGCATTCTAGCCTAACAAGAAAATGTGAAATAATCTACCTGTTCTTGCTTCTCATCAATATTTTCCTGCTTCTCCCATAAAGTGAACCTTGTATAAAGCATACAATATAAAAGTCTCCTAATTTTCAACTATTTACGAAGGAGAGACATAGAATCTTGGAGCAGTTCATTGGCACAATTGGTTGAACTACACACTGTCAAGTATTCCCTAGAATAAATAAAACTATCATTTAAATATATATAGAAGATAAAAGATTACATTACACTTCGTTGCAAGTGCAATTATTCCAACAGTATTATCGGTGACCTGGGTTAGGATTAAGAGAACGTCAAGTCATTCAACCCACCAAACTCAACAATAACCATCACGAGCTGGTCAGAGAATCACTCAGCTGTCAGGGCTGTCCTGGTAACACATGGCAGAAGTGGATTAGCATTTCATTCGCAGCAAAAAAACAAAAACAAAACTGAAAAATAAAATCACCAGTGCTCAGTGGCTACAGGACATTAAATAAATATTAGATAATAGAATTATGCACAATGCAAACATGTCTAAAAATGGGAGAGAGAACATGACAAGGGCAGAAAATTTGAATCGGGTTGCAGAAAAAAGACTGAAATGGGGCATCATAGATAAACACAACTTACCTGCCTCTCGTTGACTCTGCCCAACCCCTCGGTGACTCCAGAGCTGCCTGTGCTCACAGGAATCCCCCATCCCATGACCACCACCACGATACCACCTTGAGGACCCCTTGTGTTCAACGGGCACTGACAACCAGGGTCTGAGAGATAATCAACAATACTGAGCTCATTGATGGCATTTCCCAGGCCAATATCCCTTTCCAAAGGGGTGCTGTAAATTTCATTGACTCCTCATAGGAACCGAGTGGATTTTCTTAGGGAAGTTAGCAGGTTGCCTAGCAACAGCACACTGTCGGGAACTCACACTGCCTGAGAAAATGTGGCACTTCGTCATCCACACTGGCCTCACAGAACTGGGTGGAGGTGGTACCCATCTGTGCGGGGTGCCCCTTGTCCATCGCTAAGACAACAAACTAAGTGCAAAGGGGCTGATCTCTGTGGCCTATAGGCCTGGGTCCCCTTGTCTTTGGCTTCCAGTTGGATTCACCCAATGGGAGGCACTGGCAGGAGAGGAGAGAAGGAGCGGGGGAGAGGTCAGGTATGCACTTCCGGCCCACCCCCACTGCCCTCCCTCGCTGTGGTACCTCACTTTGGGCAATGGCTCCTATCCGGTGGCCCCTCTTCAAGGCTACAGTTCTCCCCTGATTCTAATAACACCCCTGCCTCCTTTGCCTCTTCAGGGCTGACAGTGGCAGCCCTGGGTAATTTTCCATCCTTTGTGGGCCCCTTATGGCCGCCCATACCTCTCTTCAATTAACTGTTTGAGTGTGCTGCTCATCTGTTTCCTGCTGGGATCTTGACTGCTACACTTACGGCTCCTTTGCTGGTGTATTTTCTGGAATAAGAACACTGTGAATCACATTCATAAACTGGGGAGGCCTGGAACCCACCAAGATGGAGATGGATGCAATTAGGCCTCTGCAGCCATTCTTGTCAGTGGCCTGGACGCCGACCACATGATCCAGGTTCCAGGAAAGCAGCAGCCGGCGAGTTATGACAATGGCCCTTGAGGAGCCAGTCACCTTAAATCATACTTTCCCCCTCAAGAGGAAGTCAGATCCCGGGTTAAACTATCTCCACAGACTTAACACGGATGAGCTTAGTTGTGGAATCATAGCTGTTAATTTTAACTTTCCTATTCTTCAGCAGTTTTCACAGTTTTTTTAAAGACAAAAACATTTAATTAATATTTAAAGACAGTGCAATAGAAGAGTCTCAGGAATGTAAAATACATATATGTTTATTTTCTGTGGGCTCTTCTCAGTTACATCATGCTGGTTTTTTTCCTCCAGCTTTGAGAGATAATGGACAAATAAAATTGTATAAATTTAAAGTGTATATGATGATTTGATACACATATTTGTGAAATGATTACCACAATAAAGTTAGTTAACACATCCATTAACTCACATAGTTACCTTTTCTGTGTGTGGGGTTTTAAGACTTCCTCTCTTCGCAAATTTCAAGGACGTATCTAATTCAGCATTGTCAGCTACAGTCACCATGCTGTACATTAGATCCTCAGAACTCATTCATCTTCTGACTGAAAGTTTGTAACCTTTGACCAACGTTTCCTCATTTCTTTCACCCCCTACCCCTGGCAACCACAATTCTACTGTTTCTATGAGTGACTTTTTTAGATTCCACATATAAATGAGATCATGCACTATTTGTCTTTCTCTGCCTGTCTTATTTATTTTGTTTTTTTTGGTGGTACGCAGGCCTCTCACTGTTGTGGCCCCTCCCGCTGCGGAGCACAGGCTCCAGACGCGCAGGCCCAGCGGCCATGGCTCACGGGCCCAGCCGCTCCGCGGCACGTGGGATCTTCCCGGACCGGGGCACAAACCCGTGTCCCCTGCATCGGCAGGCGGACTCTCAACCACTGAGCAACCAGGGAAGCCCCTCTCTGCCTGTCTTATTTCATTCAGCCTCATGCCCTCAAGGTTGATCCATGTTGTCAAAAATGGCAGGATTTCCTTCTTTTTATGGTTGAATAGTATTCTATTGTGTGTGTATATATATATATATATATATATATATATAATGTACTACATGATGGACACTTAGGCTGTTTACATGTCTTGGCTTTTGTGAATAAGTCTTCAATGAATGTAGGGGTGCAGATATCTCTTCCAGATAGTGATTTCTTTCACATTAGCTATACTGACCATGTGCTGGGCACTATATTAAGCATTTTACATCAAACACTTGTTAAAAATCAACAATGAAAAGTAAAAGAGGTTTCATAAGAAAACCCTCTCAAATATTTTAAAACAGCAAGTTTGTCTCTATTTAGAATGGTTTGAAGTTTTGTCTAAAGACAGGAAGTCAGAATGGATAAATGACATGAGTCCTTCCCAAGTTTATTCATTAGGAGTAAGTTCAGCTGTGAGTGACAGAAAATCCAAAACAACAAGAATCAATGAAGACAGAAGTTCAGGGAATTCCCTGGTGGTCTAGTGGTTAGGGCTCAGCACTTTCACTCCTGGTGCCCTGGTTCAATCTCTGGTTGGGGAACTAGGATCCCACAAGCCACGAGGCATGGCCAAAAATTAAAAATAAAAATAAGAGGTTTTTAAAAAAATAAAAAGACAAAGTTCATTTAGCTCTTGTAGGAAAGAGACCCAGAGGTAATATGTCAGAAGCCCAGGCTCCTTTTGTCTTTGTAGCTCTGCTGTCCTCAAAGTGAGGTATTCACCTCATGGTGCGGGATGGCTGCTCCACCTCCAACCATCCTGTTCACATTCTAGCTGGCAGAGAGGGGTGGGGGATTGGACATAGCAGAGGACACTCCACTTCATTTAGGGACACACTAAGAAGTTGCACACACCACTTCTGCTCACATCCCATTGGCCAGCACTTAGTCACATGGCTGCTGTGCCTAGCTGCAAGGGAGGCTGGGAAATGTAGTCATGGTTCTGGGTAACCATGTGCCCAGCGAAAGTACTTGGAGGTATAGTAGTATCCTACTCTAAAGGAAGAAGGGGAGAATGGGTGTTGGGAGACAATTAGCAGTATCTGCCACATCAAACTGGAAAGAGTTTCTTCTCTACTCTTCCTCTACTCTCGTCCCTTGTCTCCATCCTCTTTGCTGCTATCTCTGCCTCAGTTAAAGCCCTTATCATATGTGACCTAATTGCTCCAGTGACCAGCTAACTGGTCCCCCTGCCTTCATCTACACACATCCCCTGCTCTCCTTAAATCCAGCCAGCATTCTGCTGCCATCGGATCTTTCTCTGACATTAATCAGATCGTTTTCAATCTCCCTAAGGATAAAACCCAAAGTCCCCAGCAGGGCATGCAAGACCTGCCAGACCTCGTCCATCTCTTTGATCTCTGGTCTTGCCATGGTCTCAACTCCTTACACCTTGATTCAGTCACACAGACTGATCTACAGCTTCCCAATGGTGCCACATACTCTTCTCTTCGCAGTCTCTCTGCTGGAGCTCACCTAGCCTAATGCAAGGCTGACTTAGAGACTCTGCTCAGACATGGCCTCTTCTGGTCCTCTCCCACCACTGGCCTGTCCGTGCCCCATCCTGTGCTTCCATGGCCCCCATCAGAACATTTACCACACTGCACTTAAAATGTATGTTTACTTGTCATCGCCAAATTTTGTCTCCCTAAAAGCAGGACTTATATTTAGTTCAAGAAAGTTTTCCTGGATGTCTACTACATGGTATCTGCTATGCTAAATAAGCAGCCTGCCGCACAAAGATAAAGACTGGCATAAGCATTTGCTGTTTTTTATGTCCAGAATACACTGAACTTTCTTACACCATTGCACCCAACTCTTCTCTGGAGAACCAGGGACTCAGACTTCACCCCCAGATTCAGAGCTGGGCATGTACTAGTGGAGGACACTCAAGAAGTCTTTGGAAAAGTCTCACATGGTGAGGAACTGAGGCCTCCTCCCAATAGCCATGTGTGTGAGCCATTTAGGAAGAAGATTCTCCAGCCCAATCATGCCTTAGATGACTATAGTCCCTGCCAACATCCTGATCGAAACTTCATGAGACACCCTGAGCCAGAAACACCCAGCCAAGCCACTATCAAATTCCCAATCTAGGGCTTCCCTGGTGGCGCAGTGGTTGAGAGTCCACCTGCCAATGCAGGGGACATGGGTTCATGCCCTGGTCTGGGAAGATCCCACATGCCACAGAGCGGCTGGGCCCGTGGGCCATGGCTGCTGGGCCTACGCGTCTGGAGCCTGTGCTCCGCAACGGGAGAGGCCACAACAGTGAGAGGCCCGCGTACCGCAAAAAAAAACAGTCAACGATTTTGAAGCGCTTCAGGTAAAAGTCCTGGCCAGTCTCTTCTGCTCTTCATTACCTCCTCTCTGAGGCCGGCCTTCACCCTCAGAAAGGAGTCCATTCTTTGATGCAGGTTATAGGTTGAGTTATTTTCCAGACTTTATTTACCAGACTTTGAACATCCTTGGAGAATACAAGCACACCTTCTTTTACTGAGCTTCACTTCACGGTGCTTCACACATAATGCTTTCTTTATACAAATTAGTTTGAGGCAACCGTGCATTGAGCAAGTCTATTGGCACCATTTTCCACAGCATTTGCTCACTTCGTGTCTCTCACATTTTGGTAATTCTCACAACATTTCAAACTTTTCCATTATTATATTTGTTATTGGGGATCAGTTACCTTTGGTGTTACTACTGTTGTTGTTTTGGGGTACCACAAAGCGTGGCCATAATAAGACAGTGAACTTAACAAAAAAAAAAAAAAAAAAACTAGGCTTCTTGCACCAAACAGTTAGCCAACTTGTGAATGTAAAGGAAAAGTTCTTGAAGGAAATTAAAAGTGATGCTTCAGTGAACACTCGAATGATAAGAAAGTAAACAGCCTTATTGCTGACATGGAGAAAGTTTTACTGGTGTGAATAAAAGATCAAACCAGCCACAACATTTCCTTAAGCCAAAACCTAATTCAGAGCAAGGCCCTAACTCTCTTCAATTCTATGAAGGCCGAGAGACGTGAAGAAGCTGCAGAACAAAAGTCTGAAGCTGGTTGGTTCACGAGGTTCAAGGAAAGATGCCAGCTGCAAAACATAAAAGTACAAGGTGAAGCGGCAAGTGCTGGTGTAGAAGCTGCAGCAAGTTACCCAGAAGATCTAACCGAGATAATTCATGAAGGTGGCTACACTAAACAACAGGTTTTCAATGCAGATGAAAGAGCCTTCTATTGGAAGAAGATGCCATCTAGGACTCGCATAGCTCGACAGGAGAAGTCAATGCCTCGCTTAAAACTTCAAACGGCAGGCTGACTCTCTTATTACGGGCAAATACAGCTGGTGGCTTGAAGTTCAAGCCAATGCTCACTTACCACTGAGAAGTCCTGGGGCCCTTAATAATTATGCTAAATCTATTCTGCCTGTGCTCTATAAATGGAATAACAAAGCCTGGATGACGGCACATCTGTTTACAACAAGATTTACTAAATATTTTAAGCCCACTGTTGAGAATTACACCTTAGGAAAAAAGATTCTCTTCCAAATATTACTGCTCATTAATGCACCTGGTCACCCAAGAGGTCTGATGGAGATGTACAGTGAGATTCAAGTTGTTTTCATGCCTGCAAACACAACATCCATTCTGTAGCCCGTCAAGGATCATCTGATCAAGGAGTCATTTTTACTTTCCAGTCTTATTATTTAAGAAACACATTTTGTAAGGCTATAGCTGCCATAGACTGTGATTCCTCTGATTGATATGGGAAAAGTAAATTGAAAATCTTTTGGAAAGGATTCACCATTCTAGATGTCATTAAGAACATTCATGATTCATGGGAAGAGGTCAAAATATCAACATTAACAGGAGCTTGGAAGAAGTTGATTCCAACCCTCATGGATGACTTTGAGGGGTTGAAGACCTAACTGCAGATGTGGTGGAAACAGCAGCAGAACTAGTATTAGAAGTGGAGTCTGGGGGGGGACTTCCCTGGTGGTCCAGTGGTTAAGAATCCGTCTTGCAATGCAGGGGACACCGGTTCCATCCCTGGTCAGGGAACTAAGATCCCACATGACTCGGGGCAACTAAGCCTGCGTGCCATAACTACTGAGCATATGAGCCACAACTAGAAAGACCTCATGCCACAACTACAGAGCCCACACGCTCTAGAGCCCACGCACCACAACTAGAGAGAAGCCCGCACACCGCTACGAAGAGCCCGCGTGCCGCAGCTAAGACCTGACACAGCCAAGAAATAAAATAAATAAATAAAATAAATATTTTTTAAAAGAAGAAGTGGAGTCTGAAGATGCAACTGAATTGCTGCAATCTCATGATAAAACTTTCACGGATGAGGAGTTGTTTCTTATGGATGAGCAAAGAAAGTGGTTTCTTGAGATGGAATCTACTCTTGGTGAAGACGCTATGAAGATAGCTGAAATAACAAAGGATTCAGGATATTACATAAACTTAGTCGATAAAGCAGCACCAGGGTTTGAAAGGACTGACTCCAATTTTGAAAGCAGTTCTGCCGTTGGTAAAATAGTATCAAACAGCATCGCACGTTACAGAGAAATCATTCGTGAAAGGAACAGTCAATCGATGCAGCACACTTCATTACTGTCTTATTTTAAGAAATCGCCACAGCCAACCCAGCCTTCAGCAACCACCATCCTGACCAGTCAGCTGCCGTCAACATCCAGGCAAGAGCCTCCACCTGCAGAAAGATTACAACCCTCTGAAGGCTCAGATGATGGTTAACATTTTTTAGCATTAAAGTTTTTTTTTTGTTTGTTTTTGTTTTTTGCGGTACGCGGGCCTCTCACTGTTGTGGCCTCTCCCGTTGCAGAGCACAGGCTCCAGACGCGCAGGCTCAGCAGCCATGGCTCACGGGCCCAGCCGCTCCACGGCATGTGGGATCTTCCCGGACCGGGGCACGAACCTGTGTCCCCTGCATCGGCAGGCAGACTCTAAACCACTGCGCCACCAGGAAAGCCCAGCATTAAAGTATTTTTAAATTAAGGTATGTATATTGATTTTTTTAAGACATGCTATTGCATATGAACTTAATAGACTACAGTACCACATAAACATAATTTTATTTGCACTAGGAAACCAAAAAACTCATGTGACACTTTACTGTGGTGGTCTGGAACTGAATACCTTCGAGGTATGCCTGTAATCTAATGAATTGAACCCAACCTTCCTTTCAAGAACAAACACCTCTCCTTTTGCTTCAGGCTGGATGGTTCAGCTTTGGCTATTTCACAGAGAGTAGAGTAGGACTTCTAAAAGGAGTTTGATATCATCCACATATTATACAAAAGTCTACCCACATAACTGGTATGAATCTCATTCAGTGTTACAGCTGACTCCAGACTCCATCCCGCCGGGCTGGCAGAAAATGTAACGCAGGTCATTCCTGGGGCTCTCACTCACCTTCCTAGAGGAGTATGAAGCTTTGGGTCTTAACACGATGCCAAAGTTTCTCTCATTCCAGCCCACATGAGCTCTTGGATCTGTGGCTTCCATGCCAAGCATGGTGTCCCCACCAGTACTCCACTCAGCCAGGCCCTGAGGGGCTCTGCCCTCCTCCACACCTGGCACAAGCAGGGGTCTCCCCGACTGGAAGAATCTGCCAGTGCCCTTCCTACCCAACCAAAAAATGCATCCCGCATCCCACCACGTGCTTGAATGGGAGACTATAAAGGGGAAAATAAGGGGTGAAAAGCAAATTTCCCAAGAATCAGTCTTTCCCCCACAAAGTTTTTCCTAAAACTTACCCAAATAGAAGCATGAGAATACCAGGAAGTGAGAACCTCTAATTGCACACTTAAACAACCACCTTTAATATTCTAATAAAAATATTGGTTGTTGCTCCCTTCAAAAAAGGTTTTGTTTTTCTTTCTTTCTTTTATTAATCAAGGTTTGACAAGTTAAACTCCTTGGAAACCATTTTATTACAAGAGAAGCTAAAGAGAAAGAGAAAACGTCGAAATAAAAGTGTTTGCGCTGGAGAGGAAGGCGTCTGTGCGCCTGGGAAACCATTTCCCCTCTCCTAAAACCATCCGCCTCATAGGACTGTTGCGAGGGTTCAAGGAGAGTAAGACCATAAAACAGACAGTTCAGGCTGCACAGAACTTGATAAATCTCGTGTATGTTAATGTTGTTGTTATTACTGCGTGTGGATGGCAACTAGAATCCATCAACACCTAACACAATTTTTCTTTCACTGTAAATGCACGCAGATTTAGAAGCAGCCTGACCATTTTGGCCAAAATTTTAAAAAGCCCTTTCCTGAGATTTTTAAAGGAACACCTAAACCCACAATCTGACTCCAAAGGCCAGAGCGAAGGGCACATCATTTGACTTCCTCCCTTCAACACAGTGGATAATCCCGGTTGTGACCTCAAATTCGGGGGCTGACAGCACTGGACGCAGAGCTCCCTAAACCACAAAACCATTTCTTCTGGCCACAGTCCATGTGGAGAGGTAGGGCCGTGCATTAAGGTTAGACGTGCAGCTATAAATCTCATGCATATTTAGCATTTGGAAACTAAAAATCTGAAAAAGAACAAACAGTGAAAGTCAGACGAGGGGCGGTCCAGTGGTTAGAACTCCGCGCTTTCACTGCCGAGGGCCCGCATTCAATCCCTGGTGGGGAACTAAGATCCCACAAGCCACGGGCACGGCCAAAAAAAAAAAAAAGTCAGATTAGCATGTCCCCTCCCCAGAAAGAAACACAACCCTACCCTGTGCCTTCCCCAAATGGGCAACTGAGAAATTAAGCTTTCTTTTTTTTTTGCCACAATACTTATATTTTATTCTCTCTTCTTCCTAATCGTGTGACTCCCCCCAAATATGCTGAGTTACATCCCCTATCCACCTCCTTATCTTATCAGTAGGAAAAAGATCTGATATGAAAGCGTTGAAGTTAAGCTTCCTAAAGAACCAAACTATCAAGAAAGCTACACTTGAAAACTGATACTTGGCTCACGGTGTCACACTATGCCACGATACCTCTCAAGTACAGCCAAAACGACAAGCTGAGTGTAATTCTGTTAAAGTCAGGCAAGTTTAGCAAGTTTAAAATAACAGTTGAAATAGCAACAGCTATACAAACAAGTACAACTGCTTCAATGAAACGCGACTTGCTGATCTCTTCACTTTTTGGTTTACACCAACTGGCAGCTTACTAACTGTATGCCTGGGGGGTAAAGTAACAGCTGTAGGCACGATTCTCTTCACACACCCAGACAGGGGCTCGGGGCACACCTTGAATAATGGTCTCAGGTCCAAAGGGCATTAGTCAATAGGCACCATGTGAGTTCTCAAAAGAGTTTATGGAAAAACAGAAGCTGAGAAAACAGAAGCAGGGGGGTGCAGTAAGAGCAGAGGGGGTAGGGAAAAGAGGAGTTCTGAAAAAAGCCATCTTTGAATGGCATACACGATAACTGAACAGTGCATATTATGCTTAAGCTAACAGTACCAACTGGCAGAGCTGGAGGCAAGTAAAATTATACCAATTTTTATTTCAAGGTAGTCATTTATTGTAGTACTTATAAATTTTGCAATCACTTAACATGTGTAAAGCTGTGTTACTGGTTTTATCTCTTTCTTTAAAGAAGTGTCACTGATGAAGTTTTTGAGGATAGTGTTCCAACCCTACTTATTCCATAAGCCCTATAGTTTTTCTAAATAAAACTTTTTATGTTGAAATAACTTACAGGAAGTTGCAAAAATAACACAAAGATTCCCCTATATCCTTCACCCAGCTTCTCCCAATGGTGACATCTCATATAGCTGTAGTACAATATCAAAACAGGAAATGGACCTTAGTAGGTTATTGTTAACTATAGGCCTTCTATACATTTTCAGCATTAAAAAAAAAACTGCATTCATTCATGTGTGTGTGTTAAGTGACCCCTTTTGGTGTCATACACACTCTCTCACCTCTCCTCACTACTCCTCCCTTTTCCATTCTACAAGCCAAACTAACCACTTACCTAACCTAACATCCTTATTTCCCTATTCTGAACTCCTCCCCCAGCTATTTTCAATTTATCTTGTGCTACTATATTGATGTAAACTATTTAAAAACCTTTTGGAATAAGCAGGGGAAATTATATATATATATATATATATATATATATATATATATTAAAGCCCTTTATCTGGTTTATGCCTCAACACCTTTACAAAGAAGTCATTCCTTCTTGAGAGCTTCAAGGCTGGTGACCAAGTGGAGATTCAGGGAGAGCTGTGAGCTCAGAGAGGACACGGAAGCTCTGCACTGTTTCATTGCGCCTTGACCTGTGCATCTCTTCCATCTGGCTGTTCCTCAGTTATATCCTTTCATAATAAACTGATCATCTCAAGGAGTATTGGGGCTCAGGGGAGGCTGCCGCCAAATATGCCTAAGTGGCATATTAATTATTTTGCATTAAAGTTACTTAAGAAATAGCTGATACAAGAGGGAGACTGACCCTCCTCCCTGTCCTCCTGAGAGCAGGAACTGAGTCTCCCATGTGAAAGGTTTCCTCCCTGCATCTGGAGGTTAAAAGGACACCCTTATCACCAGAGACACCCACTGCCTGGGCCGCAGGGAGAGCGCGGCCCAGGCTGAGGCCCCAGGCCTTCCTGGAGCAGGGGCGCCCTCCATCCACACTCGACTGCTGCACTTTGCTTTGACTAGGTCTGCTCCTTCTTCCCATCAAGGTGCCTTGAACTCTTCACCAGGTCGTTCCCAGCTCCCAAGTAGGCGCCAAATCTTTCCCATGACCACACTTTGAAGAAAACTTCAGAACAATAAGGGAATCAAAGCCTCACCACTTCCCGACCACCCCGCCCCCAACCTGCATTCTAAGTAGCTGTAGTGGAATTAGTCTCAGAGAAGGTCAACTCTACCAGTAGCGTCCGGGAGAGGGTAGCAATAAGTGAGCGCACCCAAGAGCCAGAGTCCCCCACCGCTCCGGCGGCGCTTCACTCCATCTGTGTTTGCAGCTGCGCCCCAAACTGCTGGCTACTGGCATCCGCCCCATAAAATCAAAACCAACGCTTGCGAACATTAGTGCCTCTGGGAGGACCCAAGAAAGGGCGCGAGCATCACCCACAGGACTCCAGAACTCTCGGGCCCCCCGACTGGCCGCGGACCCCGAGGTCCCAGGCTCTCCCTCTCCGCTTCCCCGGTGCCCCGACGTCGCGCGGCAATCGGCCACCTCCATTCCCCCGGCGGCGGCGATGCAGGCGCAGCCTGGGTAATGGACCCGGGGACCGCGGAGCTGGGACGGCGCCTCGCCGCCCGGCGCCCGCCGGTATCCACGCGGGGAGCGGCGCACCCGCTGCTCCGCCCGCCGGCGGGATTACAGTGTCTACTGGGCAGCTGCACCTCGACGCGCACCTGGTCACGCCCCCGCCGAGGCCCGCGCGAGTCGCAGCCGGGCAGCCGCTGGCCGCCTCCGAGCAGTTCAAACCGGCCGCGCCCCGGACAAGCGCGGACATGGGTCGCTAGGCTGTGCTCCCGAGGCCACCGGCACGAGGTGTGACGCCCTCCAGGGGTCCCGCGGAGGCGACAAGGAGGGGCGGGGCCCGCGACCCTGTGAAGCCGTCTGGGGGAGCGCGGGGCTCTCTGAAGCCCAGGAGGAAAGGAAGAAGCAACGGCAGACGCGGAAACCTGAGACCCAGACGCTCCGGGATGCAGGCAGGAAAGCGGCAGTCTGCGACGGGGATGCCGGAGCTCCCAGACACTAGGACGTGACTCCGCCCCCCGATCCTCAGCAACCAATCCGCTCCCCTCGATTGGCGGCGGGCCCCGCCCCCTGTCCATTCGCTTCTGGGCAATTGGCCACCGAGCCTTTGCAGTTGTTTGCTGCGGGAGGGTTAGGCTTCCCTTCACTTTGTCAACTCGGTTTCCATTAATTAGTGCCAAGCAGTATTCTCTAAATACTCGTCGATTTCAGGATGCCTCGCAGCGTTAACCAACCCGAGGGAGTTGGTCTCAACACAGACCACCCACCAGGGGCGCTTGCCGGGGTGGCCATCCTTGCTGCAGTTGCCTAGATTCCAGGCAGAGGGCCCTTTGTGCACTGTGCAGCTGCACTCAGACGGCTCTAGCTAGAACTGCTACACTGAGATCTCACGTTAGCCTCTATCACATGGTCTCTTGGCTTCTGTTTCCTTTAATAAAGCTTACGCACCTGAGAATAATCTGGGACTGATACTGAACAGGGCTCTTAGCCTTCCCCAGTCAATAGAAATTGATCAGAGGCCAGTCAAGAAATTCAGACAACGCTTTATTGGGGACCCTGCTGCACCAAGGAGAAGCAATAACAAGTAAGCTTCCCTTGCTCACTCCCTGAGGGCGGCGAGCTGCTTCCTTACATGGGGTGATGGTAGGGGTGTGTCCAGGGGTCGGGCCAGAGCGATGACTCAAGTGTTTTGCCCACCCCTTTGGTGGTGGTGTGTGCAGGGGGCATGTGCAGTAGTACCCTGCTTTTGTTCCGGGTTTTCATAAGTGGCGGTTAGTTTGGGGTTTTTTTTGTCTTTTTGTATTTTTTGCTCATAATTCGTCCCAACTGTGCATGCACATAGTTATTTTTAGTCCCTTATAGTTTCTTTGTATCAATATTTTGTAGCTGGAGGAGACGTTTGTCCAGGTACAGGCACTGCAGCAGTGCAGCAAAGGGTCCCAGGTCCCAGCCTGTGTCAACCTCTTGGGCGGAGGTTGCTGCTCAGTTCTTTCTGCCAAAGAGGTCCCCATCTCCTAGATCTCCCATTCCCATAAATCTGAGATAAATGCCAGAAGCCAGCCAAGAGAGCAAATCTAGCTTTAAATCCCAGTTACAACATTTACTTGCTGTATGAACATTATCTGTAAAATGGACATAATAATACTAATTATTCTATAGAGTTGTTAAAGAATTAAATGAAAGAATTATGTCAAAGCATATAGTATAGTGACTAGTACAAAGTAAATGCTCAATAAGTGTTTATTGTTACTAAATATGGCCAGTGGCCTAGTCCAAAAATTCAAGCTAGGCCAGGTTCCCTCTCTCAGAAACTTGAAATGAATCTAATAGATCAAGGCAATTAAAAAATTGGAGTTGAAGCTGAAATGATGCCATGACCCAGATTTAGGAATGGGCCAAGCCAAAGGAATAAAAAAGCAGGAAATGAGTAAGCATAGGTAACTAACTGTTAAGAGAACAGAGGAGATGCAGTGAGATGCAGATGTCTGGTGAGGGACCATGCAGCAAATGAGAGACACTGGTTAACTAACTGTTAAGAGAACAGAGGAGATGCAGTGAGATGCAGATGTCTGGTGAGGGACCATGCAGCAAATGAGAGACACTGGTTACTTAAGAGGTCTTGGCTCCTGATATTTATTTCCACAATGAAACTCCTCCCTCCTTAACTTTTTTTTTTTTTTTCCCGGTACCCAGGCCTCTCACTGTTGTGGTCTCTCCCGTTGCGGAGCACAGGCTCCAGACGCGCAGGCTCAGCGGCCATGGCTCACGGGCCCAGCCGCTCCACGGCATGTGGGATCTTCCCGGACCGGGGCACGAACCCGTGTCCCCTGCATCGGCAGGCGGACTCTCAACCACTGCGCCACCAGGGAAGACCCCTCCTTAACTTTTAAGGTACGTTAACTTCTGCTCTTTGCAAGTGGAAGCGTTTAACTAGAGGATTCCCCAGTTGTGGTTGGAACAAAATGACATGACATCACTTTGTTTCTCTGCTTCCATCTGGATTAAGTTAGCAACTATAAAACAGGAGTTTCCAGCTGGTTCTCTGCTCCAGGGAAGCAGGTAGTGATGAAAAGAAACCAGACCCTAACTCTGGTCATATATACATGTTTCATGTGACTAAAGCAGGATTAATTTCAGAGCTGGTCCTATAAATAAAGTATGACCATGAAAATTCTTTGCATTTCACCATTAAAGATGACTCAAAATTCAAATCCAATCATATAAGGTAATAATAGAATGGCTGAGATTTGTTTATATTAATGCTCACTGAGTAGGGGTAAAAAAGGATCTCAAATTTTTAAAATATTATATATGTCTATCACTTTTTTTGCTTATAAAAATTATAAGTCCTTAGAATCATGTAAATATATATTGCTAGTTACTTGGTCCAATATACTTATATTTTATTTAATAAGTTCATCCTGAGGGCTGTTTTTTTCTCCCCCTTAGGGCTAACTCTTGAAGAATTAATTTCTAATGCAACACTTAATGCTTTTTAAAAGACAATACTGTATAGGAGCTGTGAAAGTGCTTACATTGCTATGTATTAGGAACTGGACAAAAAATGTGAGAAAATAATAGTAAATAATAATAAATTACATTTACAAAACACTAGCTATGTAGCAAGAACTTAAAATGCTTTACTTAAAATCTGATTTTTATTTCTCACCACTTACCCTACAGGGTAAACATTATCCTCATTTCATTGTACTTTGTCACTGTGGTTATGAAATCCACTAAATAGTATTATAACTGAATATTTGCATCAATTACTTGAGCCTATTTTTTCATTTATATAGGACATTTATCAGACTGACAAATAGCCATTCCCGCATTCAATAGCTCTAGCCCCAAGTTTTCAGCTAAGCAATAGTTCTATTAATTCTATTTCTTTAACAATGATACTATCAAGAGAGAAAGTTGATTAGTAGCTACTGTAAATGACCTGCTACATTTTTCTCCAGTCCTTAATAGCCTTAAAGTTTACATATACACTCCCACAGTTGGAATGGCAGCGTGAGGAGCCCCCATGAAAAAACCTAACTGGTGACAATGATTTTTTAAAAAAACAACCACTTAAAAATCTCTGGAGGGCTTCCCTGGTGGCGCAGTGGTTGAGAGTCCGCCTGCCGATGCAGGGAACACGGGTTCGTGCCGCGGTCCGGGAAGATCCCACATGCCGCGGAGCGGCTGGGCCCGTGAGCCATGGCTGCTGAGCCTGCGCGTCCGGAGCCTGTGCTCCGCAACGGGAGAGGCCACAACAGTGAGAGGCCCGCGTACCGCAAAAAACAAAAACAAACAAACAAAAAATATATATATATACGCATTGCTGTAGATGTGATTCAAAAGTCAACATACATAAAATCAGTTGTATTCATCTTTGTTAAATAGCTGTACAAAGCTATTAATTTAAAATATGAAAGGGTTGTTTATGAGATATCTCACACTATAAGTATGGAATGCATATTTCTTTTTGATGCTATTATTCCACTAAATACAGTGGTCAGGTGTTCAGTGTATCTCTTATAAAACTGCACATAAGGGGCTTCCCTGGTGGCGCAGTGGTTAAGAGTTCGCCTGCTAAAAGCAGGGGACACGGGTTTGATCCCTGGTCCAGGAAGATCCCACATGCCGCAGAGCAACTAAGCCTGTGCACCACAACTACTGAGCCTGCGCTCTAGAGCCCGTGAGTCACAACTACTGAGCCCGCGTGCCACTACTGAAGCCCACGCACCTAGAGCCTGTGCTCTGCAGCAGAAGCCACTTCAATGAGAGCCCGCGCACCGCAACGAAGAGTAGCCCCCGCTCGCCGCAACTAGAGAAAAGCCCGCGCACAGCCACAAAGACCCAGTGCAGCCAAAAAAAACTGCACATAAGATTATACATACCAAAATTAGAATGTGGCAAATTCCTAGGGACTTCTAAATAGAAATGATTCAGAGATGCTTTTATGTTAAATTCAGCAAATACGGTTCTAAAATGCTCCTTTTTTTTATTACGGAAAACAAATATAATGCTTAGAAACCTTAATGGATGGAAAATGGCTGAATCAAATACATTCCTTTGCAATTTTCACAACTAACTTTATTTAAAGTATTAATTTTACACATTCCAAAACTAAATAATGAGCTATTATTTCAATAAGAAATTGTTCAATTTTACTTGCAACTTTTCAGAGATGTAATTTTAATACATATTGGGATCTAAAACTATTAGCAAATAGCAACAATAGAGAATGTATATTTTAAAAACTGGACAAATGAGATAATATATTGAGATGTAAATCAGGAAGTAGTTATTTGCTTTACAATAGGTTCATGAATACACAGAATAGTTCATAATATATGCCCTTTAAATATTCATGCATTTAAAATAAATTTACCAAGAAATTGATTTACATACAACTTTTAGAAACCCCAACAATTTTATAAAGAGAGACACTACTTTTACCCACAAAAGACAACAAAATGTTTTAACAGTTCAAAAATAGAAAGGGCCAAAAACCAATTGATTTCCCCAAAACAACAAAGTTTAATAAGATGGCTATTCACTGTTCCTTTCAAGAAATTAACAGCCTATTTTTTTAAAGCATATTTTTCAGCCCCAACTTGTAACCCACTTTGACCTCCATTTCTACTTTTCCTTGAATCAATCTAGACTGTACGGAAGTGTCATAACATTAGGCTTTTAGCAATTTGGGTTAATGTCCTGAAAAAAAAAAGGCTGTGTATATACTCAGAAAGTAATGAAGAAAAAAATTTAGAAGTGCAATGCATACTCCATAGGCTGTAAAACCCTACCAGTCTAACAAAAAGCACCGAGACACAGATGCCAAAGTTAGAGAAAATGTAAACCAGCAGTCAATATCATACACCTTATCAAGTTTTACTTATTCTATTGTTCGGCATTTGAGAAGCTAAATAAATTAATTTAGCAGGCTAGAAATCCCATCACTACCCTTAACAAAGATTTGCTTACCAATGAATTAAAGTTAATAGTGAAAATAGCATAGTGAGGATTCTTTCTCTGTGCTTAATGATGAGGAAAAAGTTACCAAACTTTTCTTATGAAAAAGTAAGAAATGGATAATTTTTTTTTGAAAATAAAAAGTAAACTTTTATTTACTTTTAACCTTCTTATTTTAACCTCCTTATTAAGGCACTTATTTCAATAGTTTTGCAACATCAAGGGCAAAGTATTTATGTTTTGTATTTCTTTGAGAAATTCCTTCTACCCCAAACCCATAAACTTTGCCCCTTTCACAGTAGATCTTTATTGTCATACCTAACAACGGTAAGTTACCCAAATGGAATTACTTGCAGAATTCTTAATCATTTGTTAGTCTACAAATAAGGAAATTAATTAAATGCTCCTGAAAGTTTTCTAGCACTATTGTTTTAACTACAGCTAAAATAGAAGCAAATAAACTTATCTTTCATACTCAGTATTATTATTTCTATAATAAAGTTCACATTTTTCTTTTCAACTGATGCTGAGTGAAAACTTCATTATTTAAAAAATTCAATTAAAAACGGATCCAAATCTATTTTATTTAAGAAATAAGTTGACAGAAGCAAAAGCAACTTACTAATACGTCAAAAACAAAAAACATACAACAATCAAAACTAATTCAGCATATGTGATCATAAAGTAAATCAATAAAAATTCAATTAAATATCTCATGCTACATAGAAAGTAGGTTGTTCTATTTCCCTTTCAAAATATGCGAGCTGGGCTTCCCTGGTGGCGCAGTGGTTGCGAGTCCGCCTGCCGATGCAGGGGACACGGGTTCGTGCCCCGGTCCGGGAGGATCCCACATGCCGCGGAGCGGTTGGGCCCGTGAGCCATGGCCGCTGAGCCTGCGCATCTGGAGCCTGTGCTCCGCAACCGGAGAGACCACAACAGTGAGAGGCCCGCGTACCGCAAAAAAAAAAAAAAAATATGCAAGCTGACTCTTAAATTACATTGTTTTACATGCTCCCTCTAATTGTAAGTACTACCATGTGACTATTCACTGTGTACTTAGGTAACTATGGTAATATTTTCGTAAGGCTTGAAGCTAAATACTAGTGACTCACTATTAAGATGCACAGAGAACCTGAAATAACCTGCCTGTAGCTATCTTAATATAATTGTTAAAAGTTATATAAAAACGTGAAATAAGAATCAATAAAACTAACGCACCAGACATATGACATCAAACAATACTTAAGCTCCAAAAGAACAAAACATCTTAGAGCTAATCTAAGAATGCATGTGCTTTTGTACTTTTAAAATATATGTTACAGAAAATAAAGAAAATGGAAAGATGTTCCTTTCTAACGTAGTAATTCAGAGTAATGAAATTGCAATTTTTACAGCACTCTAACAAGTGAAAAAATTTTAAATCTGTTCACTTAACAGGTGTATAAGGTAAAACTGAATATGTATCCCATCTTATTAAAATGATACATCCATCCTGAATCTCTTTATAAGGCCAAATTAATCATTTAGAATTTCTTTTAATTAATAATTAAAAATATGAAAACATTTAACTTAAAGGAACATAACAGATTGTGGAACTGTGCTCTGAATTTTATTATAATTGTCATTTTGTTCTTAATGTTTAAGACTGTATCATCGTTTCATAAATAACAGCACTTGTGTTTTATCATAAATACACCTCTATGCAGAGGTATGTTAAACAGCATCTGCACATATCTCCAGAAATTGTTGCTCACTTTAGTTGCTCATATTCTCATTCTGATAAAGATTTAATTTTTTACTTAATACTTCAATAGAAAACATGTGAATAGATTATATACTCCATATCCATATTTTTTAAAAACCTAAACAACATACTTTTATTTTTAAATTTTGAACATTCTTTTAAATGTCTGTTTTAAAAAATACATAGGTGGGCTTCCCTGGTGGCGCAGTGGTTGAGAGTCTGCCTGCCGATGCAGGGGACACGGGTTCATGCCCCAGTCCGGGAAGATCCCACACGCCACGGAGTGGCGGGGCCCGTGAGCCATGGCCGCTGAGCCTGCACGTCCGGAGCCTGTGCTCCACAATGGGAGAGGCCACAACAGTGAGAGGCCCGCGTACCGCAAAAAAAACCAACCAACCAACCAAAAAAAAAAACCATAGGTAACAAGAGTTACTGTTTTATCGTGATTAAATTGGTATCAAATTTATGGGCATAAGTGAAAAAACTAACCACTTAATAGTCATAAAGTGATGAAATGCAATATCATACACTGTATATTACTAAGAAAGTGCTCATTTACATAAGCAGCAGATGAGGAGAGCAGTATCATGGAAAATCTGGATATATCTTTATGTATATCCTTAAAAATCACTTTCCTTTATATAATTTCCGTTTTAATTTAAATGCCACAAATTTTCAGTGAACATTTAAGTTAGTTTTTTATTGTAATATTTCAGTTCTATTATACACCATGAAATACCTTCAGAAACTTCCTTGAGGGAAAGAATAATTCTTTCCTTCTATAATTATATCACATTAATTATTTATTAAATCTTATATTTGAGATATATACTCTGACCTTGAAAATATTCAAATTCAAGACTAATGTTATGATGGAATGAAGATTTATGAGGAAAATTTTACAATCGTTTAGAAGGTAAAATCTTTAAAGACCACGTAGCAGTAAGGAAGACACCTGGCTGGAATGACGCAGAGTGGCAGATTTGACATTTTACCAAAGGACAGTAATGTTTGATCTTCTTTCCCCCACAGAATTCTAGATCCAGTTAACAGCAGGAGGGGAAAAGCAGCAGCAACATTTCAAATGTCCATACTCTGATTTCCAAAAGACACCACGTAGGTAGAAGAAAATTGCATTTTACTTCAGGTGGTATAAGTCTTTGAAATGAAGGCTCTGCTATTTTTCAAGACTGAAAGGATATCACAGTGTTGATTTTATACACAAAGTAGGATCTGTTCCAGTACACTCTAGTGAAGTAATTCACATAAGGAGAATAGTTAATTTTGACCTCATGACAAAATCTTCCATGTTTTGAGTAGGTTATCTTGTCACCTTCTTCACAAACCACCTATCAAACGGTATGAAACAAAATATTAAAAAGCTTATTAAGCTTACAGGAGGAATGCAATCAATGTACAAGTGATGATATTTATATGAAGAAATATATTATTGCTAAACATGGACTATCTCACATTGGTTAGCAAACATCTCATATTGTTCAGCAAATAAAAGCCTCTTCATAAGAGTTACCATGTCCACTAAATTCTTGAGCTTCCCATTGAGATTGAGAAATCAGTATAAAGTGTTTTCCAACTTTTAAAAGATTTAATCCTAAAATTTAGAAGGCTATGTCTCCATAGTCTACTATCATTCCTCTGAAGAACCTTATCATGGAGCCTGCCAAGGCTGAGAAATGGACATATACTCTTAACGTATATTCATACTCTTCTCCTTGTGCAGGACTGACTCACATTAGTAAGCAAGTTTCTGTGACTTATCCAGTACAATGCTTTACATTTTCACCTTAATGAGGTTCACTAAGAGAGCTTAGCTAGCTTGAAGAGTTTTCTACAATAAAATACTAAATATTATTCTAATGCCTAGGAAAGATGTCAGAGAGTCAACTTTAAGAATAAAAGGATGGATTCGCTTTAAGTCCATGCCTGGCATTACACGAAAGAAGAAGTAACCTGATCTTCAAAATGGAGCAAGAGGGTAGCCAAGAGCAGAGGATAAGGCTCTAGACAGCAGATAGCAATACAGTAGTAATTACTGAACACCTGATGTTTAATAAAATTCCATTTTGTCACCAATTAAGCCAAAGACCACAGATATCAAGTGCCAACAGAGAAAATTCAAAATACATACAGCAGAAAACAGAATAAGTTTATATTATAAGATTAAGGGGTCATGAAGAGAGGGAAAGGTGGAAATCATAAAAACTGATTTCTCGGGACTTCCCTGGAGGTCCAATGTTTAAGACTCTGTGCTTCCACTGCAGGGGGCGTGGGTTCAATCCCTAGTTGGGGAACTAAGATCCCACATGCTGCAGAGGGTGGCCACCCAAAAGTACCCAACAAACTAATTTCTCACCTCCAAACTGGTCTGGGATGATTACGACAAAGAGCTAATTAATTAGGAAGGGACAGAAAAGGTCTTGGCTGCAACCTGAATAGAATATGCACTCCAAACAAGAATGACCTACTGAACTATGCCTAAGACCCTTCACCCCCAACTTTCCCAGGAGCAAAGGCACCCTTTCCAGTGCCTAATTATCAGATATACAAACACTAATTACCAGATATGCAAACTCCCCTGTCAGTCTTAGTTGCCAGGTATACAGTATACACTGTAGGCTGAGAAGTAAGAAAGCTTGGTAAAATAGCTAAAATCAATGAAAACTTAAGATACAGTTAAATCCTAACAACTAAAGTAGCTCTGAATACACTAATTTTTGTGGATAATAGGGACCCAATATACAGGACTGTGTCAATTTAGTAAGCAATTTTTCTAGATATGTATCAAATTACAAGAAATTTCTCAACATAAGAATATAACAAAACAAACGGCTACTCTTTATGTTAAAATAAAATCATCATTCAAAACAAACTATCTTTTGTTTATAAATGTTGAACATGCACAAGTACAGGCAACAAATAAGGAATCGAGATATTGGTAAACTTTTTTTTTGCAAAATTGCCCAACTTTTCTTTTGTACATTGAAAAAATAGTTCAAACTATAAGCTCCCCCCCACTGTTATATAACTTTTAATTATATTCTTAGTTAAGTTCCAAAAATAAAGTTTGAAGATACTTTTATAAGTTTAAATAAAGTCATTTTTCTCAAAAAAATTTAATTTTCCAAATGGTTACTTACGTGGCCATTTGCAATGTCTAATAAATCTTTAACCCTACAGCCTCTCACGGTTCCCACCTCATTGCAGATAGCATCTTCTACAATTAGGTAGTTAGCCTTGTAGGATGTCAGTATTTTATAAATATCCTCAGCAGATCGCTTTGAATAGATTTGATAGATCTGAAAGAATATAATTAAAACAACAACTTTAAACAACATTTAAAACTTCTGTTTATCAAAATTATACATTAAGCCTCTACTACGTTCTTAGTACTATCTGTGGAAAATAAAGATATTCACTAAGACTTGATTCCTTCCCTCAGGATGCTTATATTCATCTGCTATTGGCCACTTGTGTATCTTCTTTTGAGAAATGTCCATTCAAGTCCTTTGCCCATTTTTCCCCAGTTTTACTGAGATATAATTGACATATAACATTGTGTAAGTTTAAGGTGTACAACATGTTTATTTGATATGCTCATATGTTGCAAAATGATTAGCACCATAGCTTTAGCTAACACCTGCATCATGTTACATAATCGCCATTTCTTTTTTGGGGGAAAACATCTAAGATCTACTCTCAGCAACTTTCGAATGTACAATATGGTGTTATTAACTATAATCACCATGCTGTACATTAGATCCCTAGAGTTTATTCATCTTATAACTAGAAGTTTGTACTCTTTGACCAACATCTCATTTCTCCAACCCTCCCAACCCCTGGCAACCACAACTCTTCTGTTTCTATGAGTTCAGCCTTTTTAGATTCCATATATATGTGATATCACAGAATATTTGTCTTTTTCTATCTGACTTACTTCACTTAGCGTAATGCCCTCAAGGTTCGTCCATGTTGTTGCAAATGGCCTTTGTCCATTTTTTTAATTGGGTTGTCTTTTTATTATTGAGTTGTAATCGTTCCATTACTTTTTTTTATTACCATGTATCATAGTATTTTATACTCATTTTATATATGAGATAAAGTCAGTGAGGTTAAAATAATTTGACCCTTGTCACAAATACTGAAAGAACAGGGATGCATGCTTAAAACTCATGTCTTGATTACGTGGTGTTTTTCATTACAATTTTGCTGACCTTATTAGATAATAAGCTTTGGATCTTCTAATACGTTTTTCAGGTTTTCTGAAATGTTAACCTTGGATAACCACAAAAGTTAGGCCAAAAGTATCATATACTGTTTGTTGTGTAAATACTGAGATTTGCAACCTAGATTGGACAAGATTCCAGTCTATCTGCAGAATATTCAGCAGCTGCTTACTACATGTTACGGCTGCTGTCTATCTAGCAACTTTAGGTCCAATGTCCATGGAGATGCTAGAGATACTCATTCTGCGGAACACAGAATGTTAATAACTCAAGAGGAAGTTTCTCACTCATTTCACTTTGTTAAATAAGTTCATGTGAATGGTTCTATCTTATCCAGCTTATACTTATTTATAGTTTTTTATATATTTTTTTACTTATTTTTAAGTTTGGGGAAACTGTAACATACTACTGGGGCCTATAAAAAACACCTCTATGCAATGGCAATAACATTACTGTTAGACTAGAGTGAGGTTTCTCAACCTCAACGCTATTGACATTTTGGGCCAGATAATTCTTTGTCAGGACAGAATGGAAGCTGCTCTGTACATTGGAGGATGTTTAAGAGTATCCCTGGTCTCTACCCACTAAGTGTCTGTAGAACCCCTCCCCTAGCTGTGACAACCAAAAATGTCTCCAGACATTGCTAAATGTCCCCTGGGAGCACCATCTTCCCAGGTTTGAGAATCACTGGCCTATAATCACTGATTATAAAGATCAGTCCCATGTTATGAATTATAGACAGTGTCTAATTCACATGGTATGGTCTCACTTATGGAGTTCAATTTGAATTCTATTTTAACAACAAATTTATTCAGTACTTGCTATGTACTAGACACCATATAGAAAGACCAAGATTTGAAAAAAAAAAATGGTTTCTATTCTCACAGCCAAGTCACATAAAACTAAAAACTCTAAAATGTTTAAATTTAATTAGAACCTAATTAGAACTCTGACCTAATTATAAGTGACTCTGAAATTCTATATTAGGACAAAGACCAATCAAAAGACAACAAAGAAAACAAAGCCATGTCAGAGTCTGTTGGTTTAAAGCCACAAAAAGTAAAGTTTAGGAATATGCAGTAGTATATCTTCTAAGCAACACTACCTTTTCAACTGCAGCAAATACTAATCAGAGGCAGCTGTTGTCTCTCAGGTAAATCACTGAAAGGTAGATCTAAAGGTAGATCTCCCCCGTCTCTGACCTCTCCCCTGCTTCAACTGTTCCCTGACCTTAATTAACTCTAAAACAGATCTAAGGTTCCACTCCTGGGCTTATGAAAGGTCTCTGACGACTCCCAAATGCCTCTAGGGTAAGTCTAAATTCTTAAGCATGACCTTCCAGGTCCTCCAGAATTTGGCCTTATTTATTTTCCAGTTTCATGGCCAAACAAATTTCAAGGCTCATGTGACTTTTTTAACCTGGAATCACTGTATTCTTTTTCCAAACAAGCTTCTAATCATCCTTCAAAGCCCAGATCAAGCAAATGCCCTTTATGAAGACTTGGATTTTTGTAGGCAGAACTGACTGCTCCTGCTTTTGAACTCCTCTCTACTTTCTGTGGTTATATGTGAATGTGTGTGCGCACATACAATTATAATTTAATAGTACATATTAATACTAGCTAACACTTAAATTTTACTGTTTCAGGCATAGTGCATTATCTTATTTAATTCTCACAACTAGGAGGTAAGAATTATTATTACTTCCAGATTCAGAAACTTGCTCAAGGTCACAAAGCTTAGAGTCTAACTTCTATATTGCTATACTTCCTCCTTAGCTTAGAGTACACTTAAAAACTATATGAAATTCTCTCCAACTGAAAAACAGAATATTTAGAACTCAGGTTCAGTTGGTCATTACCTTCAGATATGAAGTTACTATTTAAATCCATACCAAACATGCAAAATAATATATTCTCTGAAGAAGAAGCAATTAGATACCATACTAATGTTATACTAAGTTATTAATAATAGCCCATAATGAAAAATCAATCAGTGTTTTATAAGCAATAATAGAATTTTGGCTTGGAAATACAAAGTGTATAAAGACATTAACTGAAAGCCTTCCTTCAATAATTTCATTGAGAACAATGATATTCTCAAAAGAATGCTTCCCTTTATAAAATATTACACATCAGTCCCTTGAAACCTTATGGGAAATGAAATGTTTCTCCTAGAAATATATCCATACTTCCCATAAAACAAAGAACTTCATATTCTAATGTTGGCCTCTCCTGATTAAATGTATTATACAGCTTTTTTTTAAAACTAAAGCTAATTAACTCTTCTAAAATTGTCTGGATTTTCCTAGCTAACCAGGAACATATGCATCATTACAGAACTATACTAAGGAGTCAAATAAAAATGATCCAAATGTAGAATCTAAAATGCCTTACATTTTCATTTCTCTTGAGAAGATCATCATCATTGTAAAGAGGCAAGCTTGTCACCATCCATCCAGTGCATAATTTAATCACACCCATTAACTGTGGACTTCCTGCAAAAACAGCTGCGACTGGAGCTTGCCTTCTGCAAAGAACCATAAAGATTCACACACTGAAAAGGTAAGTATACTATTTAGATCACTGATTTATATCAATTCTGAAATACCAAGCAACTTAAAATGTATTGCACACTTAAGTTTCAGTGTCAGTTTTCATTTCATTTCATTTTTGGATTTATTAAAAAAAAAAACTGAGCACCTATTATGTGCCAGAAACTGTTCAGACTGCTAAAGATAAATATTTTAAAAAGAGAGGTGGGAGGACAAGGTCCCTGCTTTCAAGAGGGAGCAGGGGGAGAGGATAAGCATACAGGTCAGGTGGTAATAATGCTATTAAAAAAAAAATGCAGGGTAATGGGAGTGACAATTCAATGCTGATACTGTGAATTCTCAAATTCGTCTTTGGCAAATATTAACCACCAGAACCCAACTCCTTCCAGATCCATCTATCCTCCTGCTCCTTCCCTACCTTTACCCATATGTCTATCTCCAGATAACACATGAAGGACTTCTCTACTCTAAATCATAATCCAAAGTCCCAGACAGATGCCACTCACAAGACAGGTCCCAAAGGGCCGCTCTTATGTCCTGACCTATTTATTACCTCCCTGTATTCAACATTCAGCATCTACCTACTATGTGCTAGTGATATTGTCAAGCTCTGAAAATAGAGAGACAGCACACAGCCACTGTCCTCAAAGAGCCCTCAGTAATGGGGAAACAAAAAAATCACAACACAGTGACATAAATGTCCAATCATTTGATGTAAAAGGTCCAATGTTCAGGCCTTTGCTGTTTTTTAAAATATTGAGGTAAATCACACACATAGATGTGACTTTCTCTTTTGTTAATGACAACACAAGGCTATATAGTCAGTGTTCCACAAAGGTAAATACAATTCACAAAAAAGTATTAATAGGCAGTAGTTAAGGATGATCTAAAAAAATAATAATTTTTATACATACAAGAGGTGTCATTATAATAACGAGACGTTATAATAAGACCTATTATTCTCATTTCTATATACCTGTTCTATAAACCTATTCCTCATTTCTAGAAACATTTTTTGCCTTTTTTCCCCTATTATCCTGGCCTTTTCTGAGAGTGTTTCATTCCTTTTTCAAGTTTTAGTTTCTTCTTCTATGTGTTTAAAAATTTTCATACTATTTCATAGTCTCTATCCATAGGGTAGACTGGTTGGAAAAACGGTTACAATGATTCTTTTCTATAGGTATGCTCTTGGAGGAAATGCTGGTCTTCGTCATGTGACTTGTTTTGGCCAACAGGACAACAGCAAACATAATTTGAGCAGACACTTAAAACACGCTTGACCTTGAGACTTGTCCTCTCTTGCTGCTCTTGGGAACTCTACAACCACCACCTTATGAATGAGCCCAGTCTCACCTGGGCTGGATAATGAGAAGCATGTGGCTAAGTCAACTCCATGACCTCAGTGACACCTATCCAGTCTAAACATGTGAGAAAGGCCATGCCAGACTATCCAGTCCCAGATGAGCTGGCCCAGACGAGAAGAATCCTACCAATTGCTTCTACTCAGCTGACCACTGAAATGGTGCAAAATAACAAATGTTTATTGTTTGTATGCCACTAAGTTTTGTGGTAGTCCACTGTGCAGCAAAAACTGACACAAGCAAATTTTATTACCAGAAATTGCTAGAAGTCTACTTCTATTGCTTATCACAACCAACAACTGATTGTTGCTGTGTTGAACTGTTTCTTCATGTGTTTTGTAACTTTAGAGCTTATCTTCATGAAGCTTTATTTGTGAAATCCTGGGTAGCCTGGGTTGAGGATTATATCAGGCACTCCAGACCATCCCAGAACCACTTTTTATGCTAATCTCTTGATATAGGGTTTCCTGGATTAGACAAGTATAATTTCAAACTACAAACATGTGAATTCAGATGCATTGCTACAAATTCAGAGGAGACACTTTATTTCTGACCAAGAGCTGAAACCGAGGAAGATGTGCTTTCTTATCTTTCTCTACCACTTGATGGCTATTTTGTGATAGTCCATCCTTTCACTGATGGTGTAGCCCTTTGAGGGTCCCTTAGTTATATATGTATGTTAGGGGAGGGAACGAGGTGTTTCAATTAAAATTCCCAGCTTCTATAGGCCCAAGAGCACATCTCCTGTCGTATTAAAATCTGCATGAGTGTTAAAATTCTAAATCTTGTTAACCTTGGTGATCAAGACTAGAAATCCACCGCTCATTCACCTCCAACTCCAGTTAAAAGAAGCATCTCTTGACTATCTAAATAAAAGAACATCGGTTCCTTTTTATTCCACATTTCTAGATGTTTAACAGCTAGAGTTTCATATCTAAAACTTATCAATACTATATTTTGTTGGAAATGAGTTCAATTAGAAAATTAGAATTATATGTCTAAATGAAAACTAAATATCCCTAAAAATACAGGGTAAAATCCCTGAGATTTATGAGAAGAACTTGGAAAAGGATTAATTTATTATTTCCCCTGAATCCATTAAATAGCATTCAATGATTAATTAATAGCTTAACAACAGTCTTGGGCAGTTCAGTTCTTACTTTATCCAGGTCATAAGTTCCACCGTATCTGGGTCATAAAATTCTTGTAGTTCCATTAATTCTGTCATTAATCTTGGAAAAAACTAAAATACAAAACAAAATCCCCAAAACCTGTGTGTAAGTAATTAGAAAGTTTAAAACTGTTTCAGAGTACTTCCAAAGACTAAGAGGCCAACTTATGACAAACAATATTACAACACTGTTCTCACAGAAAAAATGGCATGAATTGCTTTACTCTCCTTCAGTTTCTTGCTAGTTCTTCTCAGCCCAAATAATCTACTGTATGGTTAATTCACTGCCTACGCTCAATACATAATTTTATCAACCAAACAATTAATCATCAGTTGTATCTTTCATGCACATGCACACTGAATAAATAAGTAAGCAAACAAATAAATTTCAGATCAAGTCAAATAATTCACAGGTTTACTGGCAATTAATTTCATGTTACATTATGATAACCCAAAGAGTTTACATTATTTTATAAATATTTAAATTTGGGGATTGCCAAAATACTTTTTACTATTTACTAATAAATACCATTTATTCAGCCATTTCCTTTGTCAATTATAAACTGAATTAATACCAGTATTAGACTACAGAAAATTGCATCAGAGTAAAACTGTCTTACCTCTTCTATCATGCTCCTATTGGTAGAAAATTATGTATTATTAAGTATATCACGCTTTATTTTGTTAGAATACTGTTCCAATATAAGTATCCTACACACACATATAAATTTATCACTACCTTATAGATAACATATATTTTCATCTTATGAAAAATCTAATTTTCTTACCTCTTTCCATAAGCTGAGACCTATTATGGTAGGGACAGCCATGCTCAGAATGAGAGCCTAAAATGTTAAAGCAAAAAGGGTTATGGATAAATATATTTCAGAATGTACTATAGAGGTACTAGACACGGACTCTATGACCAATCAAATATTCTTACAGTTATAACAATTTCAGTCCGAGAAATTGGAGTCAGCATGGAACCTAGTTCACAGAGTGAGATGGGTGAAGAATAATAAATTTTATATCAAGCTGGAGACAAAGTGAGAAATACATATTTGCAATATAAATTTAAGGCAGAACATAAAAAGGGTAATGCACATCGCAATATTTCAAATAGTAAGTCAATATTTGACAATTTTTCCAGGAATTTAACTTATGAAGAGCTTACAAAAAACATTGAACTGCTATGAAAACAGCTAACAACAACAAAAAGACAATGAATTAACACAGGAAAAATAGCCAATATACATCAATATACTACTATGCTAAGATAAGAATGCATAAATTCCTCTGGAAAAAGACTGGCAAAATACAACATGACTATTATTAGAGATAATTTATCATCTTCCTACCAAAACCTGTTCTCTTCCTATTGTCCCATGTCTGTTGGTGACCCCACAATCCAGTCACACAAACCCAAAACCTAAGAAACGTCTATGATTTCTCCCTATTCTTCCTTCTCCCATACTTACCGAGGCACCAAATCTTATTACTCTTCTAACTATTTTTTCCACTTCAGCGTAGTACAGTATTAATTAAATGGGCTTTGGAGCTAGAAGAACCCGGGAGTGAATCACGGTTCTTACACTTACAAGTTATGTGATCTTGGGTGAGTTATTTAACCACTTTATGCCTTAGTTTGTCTATAAAATACAGATAATAAAACTTAACTAACAGGATCTTTGTAAGCTTTGAATAGCATGTGAAATGCTTCAAACAGTACCTGACACATAGTGAGCTCTCAAAACAATTGAAGTTTTTATCGTTTCCATTCTCCATGGCCTGTACCTGGGTGACAGCCTCCTTCCTGATTCCAGTCTCTCACCCTTAAGCCCATCCTTCACAGAACTATAAGGGTGAGCTGAGAGAAAATGTAAGGCTGACTCTCTCCTGCCCTTGCATAAACATGTCACTGTCTTCCTACTGCCTGTGGGATAGCACCAAGCATGACAGGACACTCAAAGACCTCGATGACCTTACCCTCCTAGACTTCTCCAGTCTCATTTCTTGACCACTATTACCTCACATTTTATGTGCCAACAAAACTAAATATATCGTGCTTTTTCTTTACCTCTGTTTTTATTCCCTTTGAATACATCAAAGGGAATCCCTAAAAAAACTGAATTACTTAGCCCTTCTCTGTTCCAACAGCACCCTATCAACACTTCTTATCTGTTTTTATGACTGGGAGACTATAATCCACTTGATGAAATTAATCTGTTTTTTTTTTTTTTTTTTTTGGCCGCACCGAAGGGCATGCAGGATCTTAGTTCCCCAACCAGGGATCGAACCTGTGCCCCCTGCAGTGGAAGTGTGGAGTCCCAACCACTGGACTGCCAAGGAATTCCCCTAATCATGTTTCATTTATCTTTTTACTGCAAGCACATTACACATAGCAGGCACAGTGTAAATGTTGCATTCTCACTGAAAACATTCCATAGTTCTAAATCAAACTGAGAAAAATATTATCAAAATTAATTTTTGAAAGCCTCTCACATTGCTTCACTTATATTTTTACCTTCTATTTTTTAAGTAGTCTGCATTGAAAACACCCTATTTTTATAATCAGAAATTATTAAAAAATGTTTGCCATAGAATCTTTTTCTTTTTTTCTACCTATAAATCATAATGCGATTTACTCATGCTATTATTTTTTATAAATTTATTTATTTTATTTATTTATTTTGGGCTGTGTTGGGTCTTCATTGGTGCACGCGGGCTTTCTCTATCTCTCATGCGGGCGAGTGGGGGCTACTCTTCGTTGCGGTGTGCGAGCTTCTCATTGCAGTGGCTTCTCCAGTTGCGGAGCATGGGCTCTAGGCGCGCAAGCTTCAGTAGTTGCAGCAGGCAGGCTCAGTAGTTGTGGCTTGTGTGCTTCAGTAGTTGTGGCATGCGGGCTCAGTAGTTGTGGCTCATGGGCTCTAGAGTACAGGCTCAACGGCTGTGGTGCACGGGCTTAGTTGCTCCACAGCACGTGGGATCTTCTTGGACCAGGGCTCGAACCCATGTCCCCTGCATTGGCAGGAGAATTCTTAACCACTGCACCACCAGGGAAGCCATACTCATGCTATTTTAATTGTATTCATGTGGTTCCCATTTATATAACTGAAAGAGAAACAAGAACTTAACACAAAATAACAATGACTCACCAACAATACTGGGTGTACAGTTCGTAATCGAAGCCACTTGAAAAGTGTCATCCAAAGTTCAGGAGAACATACACCAAATGCTGCTAACATGCACACATAAGGAGTCCAGAGGTATTTCACGCTGGAAAAGACAGAGTCATACATGAGCTATCCTATAAACATAATTATTATGTGATTTCTCTTTTCTGAGTTCTTTCCTAATACTCATGAAAATACCACAATGTTGAAGGACAATGAAAAAGCTTAGCCTCTAATTTTCAGCAACATATTGTTACTCACTGCTTAAATAATCAAGAGACATGTGGGTTACTAAAATGAGGATGCAATAAGACATTAATATAGATGAGGTATAGTAAAATTGTACTCTGGGAGAGAACATAAACTGTTATACTTTTTCAGAAGGCAATTTGGCAGAACCTATAAAAATTCTCAATACAAGACAATCCCATTTCTAGTAAACTAGCCTACAGATATATTAGCATAAATGTATAAAGATATACATGTGGGGTTTTAACTGCAGTATGTTGTTTTAATTGCAAAAAAAAAAAAGAAACCTAACTATCCTTCAACAGGTACTGATTAAATAATAAATCCTTATGAAAAACAAAAAAGCAAACTGCAAAATTTTATGTATACTGTTACCCTAGTTTTTTGGTGATTTTTTTTCTAATGTGCATATATGCAGTATAGCCAAAAAAAAAACATCTGAAAAGATATTGCTGACAGTTGTGACCTCTGAGGACTGGGACGGAAGGATTTTCATTTTTTACTTCATACATATCTATATTATTTGGGTTTGTTAAACAATCTGCATTATTACTTTTGAGATTAATTTTTTAAAAACAGGATTGAAAAATTAGGGCCCTTAACTTAAAAAGATTAAAAATCCAGGTGTACAGAAAAATGAACTTGTGCAAATAAAAGGCAGTACCTTACTTTAAGTTGTAACTTGTACAGGAAACAAAAGAAACCCATCACACTAGGTGATGGTAAAAGCTGAAGACAGAAGAGGAAGAGTTTAGAAAACTTTGTGGATGTCATTGCTTCACACAGATTATCAAGGAAAAATAACATCTCAGAAGATAACTTTTGTAGTTAAGACTAAGGAAACAATAAGATCCTTCTAAGATATATTCTTTGATGACAAACTCGAAAGAGACTAGAAGAATACGAGGCCAGAGTACAAATGTGAACTATTGTGGTTTTATAAAACAGCAAAGCTATGAAATGGGGAAAACAAAGTAACATTCATCTAATAAAAATTTATTGATCATACACTTCAGGGTGACCAAAGTACTAGAGAGAAAAAAAGAAAAACAAGACATGGCTACAGCCCTCAAGGAGGGCTTTATTAAGATGGAATAAAACTGAACACATGGGAAACAATTAGAAAATAAGTATAAAAAATTTAGATAAGGTCTAGGGTGATATGAAAGCAAAAGGACCAATTTGAGAATGTACTTAAGGTTTAAAACAATGAATACTGAATCAGGCTTTGAGAGAAGTAGCTGGATGTATATAGAATACATGTTGCTAAGACAGAGGAATTGCATTCGTTTCCTCTGGTTAACCAGTAACTCCTAAAACCAATAACTTCCCCATTTCAGAAAATACCAAACCTATTTTTCCAGTCAGCCAGAATCAATACTAGAGTCTGGTTTATAACTCCAGGAGAGACTACTCACATTGAATTACATGTATATGACATTCCTTGGAACACAAACTCTCTGCTCTAGACATTGGACCATTGTGCCAATCCACTGATTTCTTCGTATACAACCTCTCCTTACCATTTTATGTCAATAGCCAGCTAATTAACATCTCAACTTTTAAATTCTCTTCCAATTCAACCAAATGCCAGATGAATCCTTTTCAAACATAACTATGAGAAGACATGTTCTGTTCAAAAATCTTTAGTTTCCCAATACCTACAGAAATAAATGAAAACTCACTCAAATGGTTTTCAGGGCCCTCTAAAATATGGTCCCGACATACCTTTTCAGTTTTTTCTACTACTTCCCTAAATGATTAGAGTTCCAGCCAGAGTTTGCAGAACAATCTCAGTGTTTCCATCCCATAATGCACACAAGTTTCTCCCTCCTGGTAAAACTGCACCCCTCTCTAGTTGCTGCCTTAGCCTCTGATTCCCTTTATAGCCAGACTTCTTGAAGTCTACACTCATCTCTCTTTCCTCAGCTTCTTTTCTCTCTGATCATATCCTTTAAAAACTCCTCCTTTGGCTTCTGAATTGCAACTCTTCCTAGGATCCCTCCACCACAGTCCCTGCAACTCCTTATTTAGTTTCCAATTCCCAAATATCTTAGTTTTGGCCCCTTTACTCCATCTCCATCGCTACTCACTTCTAGATTCTACTATGATACCTTCTTAACTGGTTTATCTTCCTCTAATCTTGTTTTCCTCAAATCTTTCTCAATCATTGCTGCCCGAGAGATTTTCCATAAAAGAGTAAAGTTGATCATATCAAACTTCTGCTTAAAACATTTGATCTGTTCCCTGCTTATTTTTCCGGACATATCTCGCTATTTCCCTCACATTCGTCCCATAGTATTGGTTCCCAAAGAATACTTCTTTTTCCCAGATTATTATACACACACGCACGCGCGCGCACACACACACACACACACACACACACACACACACACACACACGAGAAAACTGACAGCCTGGCCAATCTCTATCTCTCAAGACTGTGGCCCTGTTTAGAAAATCTCCCTTAAGCTGATTTCCCCTACCTACCTTCCACAAGTGAGTTAGTACCTCTCCTCTGGATGCCCAGAGCACCCTCTGTATACCTTTCTCATAGTATTTTACTTTGTTCTAGCTCTTGGTTTACTTATCTAGAATAGGAACTCTGAAAAGATTCAAAAAGACTAGATTTCATCTCTCTCTAATCCCTACTGCCTACCTGGTGGAGTGCCTGGCACCTCCTAGGGGACCATGCAAGTTATCTGCATGAATAGATGATCGTGTCTTAGAGGTCTAGTGAGTAAATTAGAGAATCAAGGACCAATGATAGAATAATGCAGATTACATGTTCAAAAAAGGGATCTTGAACTTAAAATGACAGATCCAACAATGAAGAATGGTGGGAATAACAAAAAGTTCTTTTTCAGAGAGAAATAAAACTGAGGAAGGAGGGGAAGGAGGGGAAAAAGGTAAACCATGCTCCAAATTCTAGTACTACTAGGCAACAAGATGAGAATCAAACCCTGAATCACTTAAAATATTCATGGATTAATACACTTCTTCATCCTGTTTAGGTACTATGGATTGCTAGTTATTAGAGTGAAACTTATTCTCACTTCAAGTTTCCATAGAGATACCCCCTTGTCATGGGTTTGGCAGTCTGATAAAGTCTGTGGACCCCTTATAAGAAAACATTTCTAAATGCATAAAATACATAGGCTTACAAAGGAAACCAATTATACTGAAATACTGATATTAAATAATAAAATTTGTATTTGTAATACAGCAATATTTGTACTTGTTTATTAATACATTAAATGCAGGTCTAATAATTACTATAATTTTGAAGTAGTGATGTATATAAACAATATTCAAGATACCTGTAAAAAACCAGTACAATGAGAAAATAACTATGCTTTCTGTTGGTGAAAGCACCACGGGTACTGCTAAAATGACTGTGATTCTGTATCTGTATTCATAATTAAAGGAAACTTAAATCTTATACTGTATCAATATTCTTCACCTCTCCCTGCTTTTATTCCCCTCCCTATACTTCAGAACCCTAACTGCTCCTCCTTGTGGCAGCAATTTACCTGATTTGTGAGTGTGAGGTGACAATACTCAACAAACACTTATAGGCTTTTACATTTTGGATCTTCCTTTTGCAGCATGGGTGTATATAGGTGCAGCAGGCTTACCAAGGCTCTGGCCATTCAAGAGGGAAGGCCTGAAATTTAAGGACTAAACTCAGTTTGGGGTGGAAGATATTCAAAGGCCTTTTGGTCACACATGAAAAAGAGTTCTCCAATGCAACTTTTATCAGAATCAGAATCATTCAGATGACCAAAATATATTCCTCATATATATTTGGTTTTTGACCACGGGTTTCTGGCTCACAACTCCCCAAACCCTTGGAATTTCCTAAGCGCTGAGAGCTTAAATGTATCTTTTATTATGTTAATGAGGCGACTTTTGGAAAGCAGCTAAGGATGGGGACTGGTTGCCAGTGGAGCCAACCAGGTGATGAGAGCGTTGGAAGTTTCAGTCCTGCCCCCAGACCTCTGGGGAGGGGAGAGGCTGGAGGCTGAGTTCAATCACCAATGGCCAATGATTTAATCAATCGTGCCTACGTAATAAAGCCTCCATAAAAACCCAAAAGTACAGGGTTCAGGAGCTTCCCTGTTGGTGAACATGTAGGGATTTCTCTCTCCTGGAGAGAGCATGGGAGCTCCAGCCCTTTCCCCATACCTTGCCCTATGAACCTCTTCCATGTGGCTGTTCCTGATTTATATCCTTTGATAATAAACCAGTAAGTAAAATGTTTCTCTGAGTTCTGTGAGCTGCTCTACCAAATTAATCAAACCTGAGGAGCGGGTCTTGGGAACCTCTGATCTATAGCCAGTTCACCAGAAACACAGGTGACAACCTGGACTTGTAACTGGTGTCTGAAGAGGTAGCAGGGGAGTCTTGTTGGACTGAACCCAAGCCTGTAGATTCTGATGGTACTTCTGGCAGATAGTCAAAATTGAGTTGAATTGTAGGATACCCAGCTGGTGTCCAGAGAATTGTTTGTTGGTATGAAGAAACCTCCTCCCCACTTTGAAATTGGGTGCTCAGAACCACTTCATACTCCTATGTCTTATTTCTCATCTGAGCCAAACTTCAAAGAAAAGGGTATATTGAACCCTCACCCTCACCCTCATAACACCATTTACCTCTCCTTCGCTTATCAAAGTTATAATTTTATTTTTGTGTGGTTAGCATCTGTCACCTTCAATAGACCATGAGTCACATAAGGTTAGAGAATCTTGTCCACCACTGTACCCCCAGCACCTAGCACAATGCCTGGCCCTTGGAAAACATTCAATAGTTTTTGAACAAATAAATTACTAAGTAAATATCGGTTCACTGTACTATAAACACCTCTCTAAACTCCAGTTAGATTAAGGTTTTTTTGAGTTTTTATAGCGTTTTTATAAATGTGTTCTTCAAAGTATCCATTAACTACCATTAGAAAGGACAATTCTTTGTAAAAACAAATGGCTCAAATATACACTTACCCTTCTATAATCATTGCAAGAGAGCCCAATAAAATAGTGTGAATCACGTGATAAATTATTTCTGGCCTTTCTCCAATTTGTCCATCTTCAAGCGTAATAGTTTCTTTCAGGGACTTACCACTAGTGAAAGAAATGTTTTTTTTACTACTTTGAAAATATTTATTTGAAAAATCAAAGATCTTTAATATCTTCATTAAAAAAAATATAGGTAGTTCTTAAAATTTGAAAGTATATTCTGCTGGTCAAATACCTAACTTAGGTATCTCCAAGTCTTTGAAAATGGCTATTGAAGCTTGAAGACAACTGCCTCAATAAAGACTAAACATGAAAGTTCAGGAAATATAATAAAAAAGATACATAGGTTCCTTTTCCAAGATGAATTATCACTAAACTAATGATTGTTAAATCAATACAGTTAAATAATAATTTGAATTACTAAGTTCTCAAAATTAAGTTACTACACACAGCCTCCTTTCAAGTTTGATAAAAATATTTTTAAATAGTCAAACTTTATAATTTGAAATCACTTATACTACTAGTTTCAAGTAATTAGAAAAAATTATGCTTACAGTAAATAAAAAATCTGAGTAAATTAGTCTGTAAAAGTTTAACTGATTATTTAAATATTATTCCTGCATTAAAAATGGACATTACAGGGACTTCCCTGGTGGTCCAGTGGGTAAGACTCCACACTCCCAATGCTGGAGGGCTGGGTTCGATCCCTGCTCGGGGAACTAGATCCCGCATGCATGCCGCAACTAAAGATTCCATGTGCCGCAACTAAAACCCGGCACTGCCTAAATAAATAAATATGAATCTTACATATTTAGATGTATAAGCTTAAATTTGAATTTCATCTACTTAACTTATAATGATATTTTATACACTGATAAAGAGAGAATTCAATTAGAAACTCTAAAACACACAAATATTGGAAGGATATTAAAAATAAGTTTTCTATATTTCCATAATTTATTAGTTAGTAATATGATTGGTTCTCCTAGGTACTTACTTAATTCTCCTAAAAATAACTTGAATCATAGAAAGAAAACAAGTAATTAACACTAAAATATAGAAAGGTAATAAAGAAGACTGTGTCAATCGCAAAAAAAATTCTTGAGATGGTGCTTGAAGGGATTCTTGACATAGGAGCCAATTCATTGTAAAATTCCTACAGAAAACAAAAGCATGATATTAAAATCACAGATGTTTTAAAGTACTGAACTTAAAATTATTTTTTCCATCTCAGTAAAAACTAAGACAAAACTAAACGCACTTCCTAAATCCGTTAACTTACAACAGAAAGGTCATACCCTTTATAAATGAAAATAATAGCATTAGTAACCCTCCTCAACAAACTGCCCTAATAAATTTAAAACTACATTTTTATGATCCAGCAATGTGACCATCTCTAGAACCCAATACAGTTTTAGGGGAGTTTTACTTTCTATTTTTACCTGGAAGATAACAAAAAAATTCAACTGTCTAACCTCTAACAGCACTGTCCAGTATGATAGCCACTAGCTATACGTAGCTAATAGCACATGAAATGTGGCCAGTGCAAATGGAGATAGTCTTTAAGCACAAAATACACCCTGGACTTCAAAGATAAAAAAATCAAGAAAAAAGGAATTTAAAAAATACAAAATATATCTCAATAATTTTATATTGTTTACACATTAAAATAACATTTTTAATATATTGGATTAAATAAAGTATGTTATTGAAATTAAATTCACTTGTTTCTTTTTACTTTTTTTTAATGCAACTACTAGAAAATTATGTATGCAACTAATGTCATATTGTTATTGGACAGCCCTGTTTTATATTGATAAATGTAACTTAACTAGGACCCATTTTAATAAGAGGTATCTAATTATTAAGACAGAAATCATAAAATGGGAAATGTAAGTTTTTTGAGCTATAACAGTCAGGATAAACTTTTTTTTTTAACCCACACTAAATATAATCAACAAGCCTCGTAGTTATACGTAGATTTATCTGCATTCTCACTCCCAATCCATCTTCAACCTCCATTTAATTCTCAAATTCCTAGCCCTGGGGGAAGAGGTGAGCGATGGAATGATGTTCAGGAGTGCTCACGGATGGATTGAGAATGCTTCACAAATCACTGGGTTTAAACTAAAAGGTTAAAGTTTCACAATGTGCCAAACAGCTATACAACTGTATCAAAGAGGCTGCCATCAAAATATTTTGTACCTAGGACGAAAGCACGTCTTAAAAATCTGCCTACTAAAGTAACTGATTCTATAAGGTCTAATTCAAATTCCAATTTAATGATATTCTTTCCATAACCCCCGTCTCAATCCTTCCTTCCCCATATTCCCATGGCACTTTAATTATCCCTTTATTATAGTGCTTAATGCAATCTGCTATGCGTTAGATCGTAGTCATTTTTGTATCCCCCAGAGTACCTGGCCCAGTATCTTGCACATTAAATAAATATTTATTAACACTTCTTTACTGATTTTTTTCTTTTCTTTTCTTTATTTATTTATGGCTGCGTTGGGTCTTTGTTGCTGTGCGCGGGTTCTCATTGCGGTGGCTTCTGTTGTTGCGGAGCGGGGGCTCTAGGCGCGCGGGCTTCAGTAGCTGCAGCTCGCAGGCTCTAGGGCACAGGCTCAGTAGTTGTGGCGCACGGGCTTAGCTGCTCTGCGGCATGTGGGGTCTTCCCGGGCCAGGGCTCGAACCAGTGTCTCCTGCATTGGCAGGCGGATTCTTAACCACTGCGCCACCAGGGAAGCCCCTTTTTTAACATCTTTTTATTTTATTTATTTTTTTTGTGTGTGTGGTACGCGGGCCTCTCACTGTTGTGGGCTCTCCCGTTGCGGAGTACAGGCTCCAGACGCGCAGGCCCAGCGGCCATGGCTCACGGGCCTAGCCGCTCCGCGGCATGTGGGATCTTCCCGGACTGGGGCACGAACCCGTGTCCCCTGCATCAGGAGGTGGACTCTCAACCACTGCGCCACCAGGGAAGCCCTCTTTACTGATTCTTAAAATTCCGTCTCAACAGAAATGTCTCCTGAAATTCTGGTGAATTACAAATCCTGATATCCAATTGGCACATTTGCACATAAGGCACTTATTATTTACACCACCCATGCCATTAATTGTATAAAAACTATCTAATGAGCCAGCAATATTCTTAAGGACAAGATTAATAAGTCTTAATCTTAAAATACCCAGTATATTACCTTGTGAAGCCTAGTACCTGACATGAGGAACAAAGGCGCACTATAGAACATCAACTAAGAAACACTGGACAAAAGCAGAGCTTAATGCTAAGCTCATTCTAGAGTCTTCCAAGGTTAAAGAGAAAATCAGTGAAAAGGCCAGTCAATTATGGAGGTCTGCAACCAACTTTTACTAGTTGCCTGATGAGTGTCAGGCCTACAAATACACCTGAAAAAGACATGGTCCCTACCTTTATGAAGCACATGGCCTCTTAAAGGATCCTTTTATCTTACTAGATAGCCATATACGATTTACACTTCAGAAGGCTTCTCCAGTGTCTAAGCAATGTCAAACACTTGGTTAACTGATATATCACAACATAAAATTTCATTCACAGTATCTAAAATCCCATGTAATCCCAGCAAACGATTATAAGATTCTACGGTCTACTATATGAACTTGAGATATGTATAGGTAAATATATATTTTCTGTTATGCAAATGGACTCTATCAGTACATAAAATCATTTATTTCATTTTAGATTTAAAAAATGCATTTAAACAACAAAAGGTACAACACTATTTTTGAATTTAAAAAGTCAGCTTCTGGTCCAATCCACTATTATGACCAAAGATAAGATTCTTTGCTATGAAATAAATATCTTACTGACCACCCCATTTTTAATGCCTATGCCCTTTTTTTTTTTAAGTATAGATTTGGAGTATATCATGAACTTTTTTTTTTTTAATTGAACTATAGTTGATTTACACCCATACTCTTTGTAATATAACATTTTGCAGTTAGTGGTTAAAATTTCCTTGGTTCTTTATTCATTTTAAATCTTTAATTTATTCTGACCTTAGATTGTATCATCACTCCTCATCAAGGAAAGTAGCCTCAACATACTGTGATGCTATTGAGGTTTAAGTATATCTAATTTTAAAAGACCTAAATGAGATTTTTTTTTAAATGAGAAAAGTATTGATGTCTTATTTCTTCTAGATATTGTAATATCCCAAATTATTTTCTAAGTGGTATGTAATTAGGTGTGTACTCCCTCCTTTGATTATTTTTGCTCTTTATCTTCTAAGTACTACAGAGTTAGGTAAACTTACATAATCTAAAACTTACTTAGTCATATTTAGTCCAAATTTTACTTCAAGGAATTTCAGCATATGTCCATTTTCTTTGTGGGGGACAAACATCTGAAGGAGAAAAACACTAGTTACAACAAAGAACTATTAGCTAAGTTTATAGCAATATGCTTTAGTCCAATACTAGAACTAGAAAATACAGCAAGACCACAAAACAAAAAATATGAATTAAAAATACATGATCTAACTATGAAGCAAGGAGATTTATTGGCATAGTCAATCACATTACCTTATAGTTAAGCATAAAACTATAATGGGGTAGTAAGAAGATTTTAACCTTATCCCACCTGGCTTAAATAACTTACCCACTCTTTTGAATGTCTTTGACTCATCTGAATTTATTCCATATATTACTTAGTGTTAATTGGGTAATGATGACATTTTAAATTAAATGAAAAATAAAGTGTAATTTTTAAAAAGTATTTCTATAGGAAAGACTCAGAATCCTATTTTCGCACCTAATATACTAGGTATGATTATTGTTCAACTAAACATGTTACTGTACAAACTCTTACTTTGCTATCCCATTATTCTCGTTAAAATTTAGCCCAGTATATTTCATTATTCAATTTGCTCTACCACATGAATCTCAAACACAGAGTTACTTACTTTCATTATAATATTCAATGTCACTGTCAGAGTACACACCAAGTAAAAATTAATCACTTTCATTATTTTAGCCACGAAAGTTCCTTTCTTCACATTCAGCTATGCAGGGAGGAAAATTATATGAACAAAGAAGTGAGGTTTAAAAAAATTAACAATTTAAAAATTCCCCCCAAGAATGATAAAAAGGCAATTCTAATTACCTGAAGGCACTTAGCAAGCATTAAGGCTATTACAAAACTTAATAAAGGAGATACCAATAAAGCCGAATTCTCAAACTGCAGTAAATATCCCAGAAAGAGAGAAAATATATAGATTTTATAAACTTCATGAACCTGTTGGGACAAAAATAAAATGAATGAGAATTAAATGAATTTTATTGTACATATTTTCATTACGTAAGATTTGACTACAATTATAAAGTAAATGCTCTACTATAATTTTGGACAGTATTATATTTACAACCATTCAATTCGTAGTTTTAATGCCATGGGATGTAACTAATTTATCACTTCCTTTTTAGAAAGAACTCTCCGCAAAGTAAAAAGCTTTGAAACCATGGATGTCTAAATCAGACTGGAAGAACCTTCTTTAATCCCAGGCTCTGACTTAATTTCACTTGGTTTGTCTTGTCCATCTATGCAACATCAAGCTGCATAAATCAAAAATCATAACCATTAGCAGCAGTTCCCAAAACCTATCCGGTGAAAATATACTCCCATGAAATGTAGCACCAGAGAAAAGGATTTCGCACTTGGTCCATTTAACAGTGACAATAAGAAAGTTAAATTCAATTTCCTAATAGAAGATCTCCCAGGAAAGTTATGTCTTACTATATTTCTCTTCTAAAATTCTATAGTATAATAATTTAATCTGCCATAAAATAAATTCCTTTTAGAAAGGGGAGAACTAAGACAAAATATAGACACTAGTTGGGGGGAGGGGGAGGAATCAAAAGGCAGAGTGTTAAAAGTTAAAAAAAGAAAAAAAAAACCAAAAGAAAAAAAATCCCAAAAAGGCCAGAGCCATTTTTTAAAAAGATACCTCACTGTCGGGAGGCTGAAGCAATGACAAGAGAGGGCATTATGGGATCTTCTGGGTGCTGGTAATGTTCTATTTTTTCATCTTGGCTGCTGGTTCTCTTAGCTCCAAACCTACCCCTCTATCCCGGCCTCATAATGCTGGGGCCGGCTTCTTCAGTCTACATTTCTGCTTTTTCATTTGGCTCCCTATTAATCTCTGCCAATCCATGTTAGCGAGAGATAATAAGAGTTGGAGGAGAGAGCAGGGGCGTGTTCCTTACTGCAGCCTGCAGCTCCTGGGAGGATCACCTCAGCAATGCTTCTTCACTCCAACAGAGTTAATTCCTTCCTGTTAAGGCAGCTGGATGCAGCTGCAGTTTCCCTAACACTTGAAGAACGAGCTGTATCACATCTTCTTACCCCAGAGATGGCAGAATCAGCTGGCCAGAGTACCATTCTCAGAAGTCTGGGTCCCATTTCCACAGAGCCCTTCTCCCCAGTTCAGAGATACCAGCAAAGCTGAGCAGTGGCCCTTCCTCAGAAGTCTGTTTCAGCTCCACGGGGTTCCCTCCTCTAAGCTTCTACGTTTTAATAATTCCAAATTCTTCCTTTCAGCCCTCAGCTCTAGGGGAGGTAGCTGCTTCCTGAAGTTGCTACCTCTATAATACTTTCAGGTACTTATTACCTTTTCATTTAACAAGTTAACAACTTTATACTTGGTTAATCATTGTTTATATTAAATTCTCTCTATTGAAATAACCTAAATGTTGGTACTCATCAGAATTCTGGACCATCTGAAGAAAAGGAAGAGAAGAGCGAGAAGATTCCCAAATTTCTGGCTTAGACAACATATTAAATACTTAATACATGTTTATAAATAAAAAAAAAAGATGAGAGGGCAAAAGAGAAAAAGATAAAGAAACAAAGGAACAAAATGTTTATGGGAACCTTTACTGCTGACAAGTATAAATTGATATAACCATTCTGGGGAAAGGCTTGGTATCTTTAGTTAGATTGAATATGTACACATCCTTTGACTTGTAATTCCACTATGAATTTGACTTGTAATTCCACTATATATTCTAGAAAAATCTTGCACTTCTGTGCCAGGTGACATGTATAAAAATGTTACAGCAGCATTGGTCATATGAACAATAAACTGGAAAAAACCTGAAATGTTCATCAGCAATAGAATACATCAGTAAATAAAAATGAATGAAATATAGCTCTGTACATCACCAGGGATGAATCTCAGAAGCAAATCAGGCAAAAGTAAACAATACATTATTTGACAACATAGTTTTAGGAATACACAGATAGGTGGTAAAAAAACATAAAGAAAAAGAAGGAAAGGATTAACAAAATTCAGGACAGTTAGCCTCTGATGGGGAGGGAGCAGGATGTGACTGAGAAAAAGGGGCTTCTAGTGTTCATATGCTCCATATCTTGGCCTGGGTGTTCAAATACTCATATTTTTTCTATACATTGTATATACAGCATGCATATACTCTTTTGTACATGCCTATATTTCACCTTTTTCTTTTTTTAAAGAAACAGAAAGGGAAGATGGAGAAGTAGCTAGAAATAGAGAGGAAGCACAGGGGTGACTCTGGTTAAGCAGACCATGTTTAAGGGAATTTCCAAGTGCTTCTAAAAGGACTAGGGGAGAATAAGTTTAGCAACCTTTTGAGTAGAAGTATAAATCAGAGCCTATTAAAACATTTCAAATTAAGCTTAAAAGCTAAGTGGTTTTATACAACCCTATAAAGACATTTATTCTCTAGATTTAAAATCATAATTTTGAAATGCCATAATACCTTTTCACTTTGCTCCAGTGAAAAACTATCTAGCAAGAAGAGAGATATTGCTTGAAGAAACAAGAGGTAGTGGCTGTACTCCCACATCATCATAAATGTGTAAGTTGAAGCACTCATCAACAAGTAGCAAAACCTCTAGGGAAAACAAAGAAAGAAACTAAATATCAACAGCTTCATTACTATAAAAATCTATGAAGTTGTTACCTCAAATATTGCAGCTCTGTTACTGCTTCCACTTTAAGGCTACACAATTTTTGAAACTTTGTTTTTAAATCACATAATTATTAAATCCTTACATAAACAATAAGATCTTAAATCAAGCACTCTAAAGAGAAATCAACCACTTGCCCTTCAATGTTTAACATTATACTGAGAACTTCAGGAAGACAAAGAAAAAAGAAAATTTAGTACAATTTTCTTTCACCCCAAAAGAGATAAAGGAATAAAAAATATTTTTAAATGGTGGCTTTTACTAGACTTGACTGCTCGGCTTTAGTTACAGTGGAAGTAACTCCTTTCACTCTATAATATTTTCACTTCCCTGGTGCTTCATATTTTCCTAAGAGCTTCCATGTGATTAGTCTATTTATGTCTCAGCCCATTCCACACCCCATGGAAAAAAGTCCATTTCTTTTTTCATTTCCATTCAGCACAGTGTGGCCTTACCTTTTCCCAAAGTTTATACTGTCAACCATATAAAACTCTCAGCTGTTTTCATCTGCTAAAGTACTAAACACAAGGATTTCACTGCCCTTGCCTGAAATATGCCTGGCTAAAGTCTATTCTGTCCCTCCAAATGTCATCTCCCAAGTGATCCCTTAGTGAGAAACCAAGTCTTAGCATATTTCTAGCAACAGTCTCAACTTCTTCTAGGGACCTACCTTTTTATTACTAATTCCTCCATCAGCCATAGTGTCAAAACAATTGGTTCTGATAAGAACAATGAAAGGACAATAAGAGTCAAGTCAAGAAACCTAAGATAAGAACTGTGTTCTCTAAAACTAAATCTTTCAGACTCAGCTGACTATACTCAATGATAAATTCCAGAGTCAGAGATACCTCAGACCATCAGCAGATGTAAGAATTTTTCAGCATCCTGAATAAGATTAAGACCAGATAACAAAATGAAAGAGATGGAAAAATTCCACCAGTTGATCACATATCAAGGGCAAGGCCCAGAAGGGCTCAGCACTAATAGAATAACATAAGCTTCTGCTCTATCTATCACCATAGCTGTAAGAGAAAGTGTTCTGGAAATCTTCTCATGTGGAACAACAGAACTGTAATAACCAGGCCTAAAACCATTATCCTCAGAAAAACCAGCTCCACAAATCAATGAAGGGTCAGATCTAGATTCAGCTTAAGTAACCTACTGGCCACTTAGAGATTACTTTGGGGATGCTAGCGAAAAGCTACAGTATAATGAAACAAATTGCCAATTCCAAAGGTTTATTCTCAAACTACTCTAAGAACATGCGGTGAAAATATGATAGAGGGAATTCCCTGGTGGTCCAGTGGTTAGGACTCGGCGCTTTCACTGGCAGGGCCCAGGCTGGACCCCTGGTCAGGGAACTAAGATCCCGCATGCCGTGCGGTGCCGCCAAATTAAAAATAATAATAGTAATAGGAACACATGTCAAACACAATCTGGAGAATGACCTAAGTTTCTCCTTTCTCTGGACATTTTCAAAATTCTATGCACTCTTATCTACCCCTTACCTTTCTCACTTCATTTTCAACTATGCCTTTATTGTCAGCTTTTTTATATATATTACTTAAGTAACAGTAAATGGGTTTCAGTAATCAACCACAGATATCTCTGGATGGCTCCAGGTAACTGCACAAAAGATCTGAGCTTGGATATCCTGATGCAACTGGGACCATGAGATCTAGTCTGAAGAGTGGAAAGCAAAGTACAAAATATATGATTAAAATATCCATGTTCCTATACTACTACTCAGTAACAAAAAGGAGCAAATTACTGGTACATGCAACATCACTTGGATAGGTGTTTATGGCATTAGGCTTTATGAAAAAAGTCAATCTTGAAGGATAACATACTACAGAATTCCATTTACATAACCCTTCAAAGTGACAAAATTACAGTGACAGAGAACAAATCTATGGTTGCCAGAGGTTAGGGCTGAGGGAAAGATATGACTATTAAGGGGTAACATAAGTGACGTATAGTGTGTGTGTATATATACATACACATCTTGATTATGGTAATGATTACTTGAAACTACACATGATAAAAATTCATACAATTATACACCCTTCCCCCCAGAAAAGGAATGCATGTAAAAAAGTTATAATAAAAAGTACATATATATATTTACTTTTAATTAGTTCACATGAAGTTACAAAAACAGTACAAAGAATTCTCATGGGACTTCCCTGGTGGTGTGGTAGTTAAGAATCCACCTGCCAATGCAGGAGACACAAATTCAATCCCTGGTCTGGGAAGATCCCACATGCCACGGAGCAACTAAGCCCATGTGCCACAACTACTGAGCCTGCGCTCTAGAGCCTGCGAGCCACAACTACTGAGCCAGCGTGCCACAACTACTGAAGCCCGCACGCCTTGAGCCCGTGCTCCATAACAAGAGAAGCCACCGCAATGAGAAGCCGGCACACCGCAATCAAGAGTAGCCCCCTCTCGCCTCAACTAGAGAAAGCCTGTGCACAGCAACAAAGACCCAACACAGCCATAAAAGAAAAAGAATTCCCATGGACTGCCTCACCCAGCTTCCCTCAATGACAATATCTTACACGACCATTATACACTGTCAAAACCAGGAAATTGGGCTTCCCTGGTGGCGCAGTGGTTGAGAGTCCGCCTGCCGATGCAGGGGACACGGGTTCGGCCCCGGTCTGGGAAGATCCCACATGCCGCAGAGCGGCTGGGCCCGTGAGCCATGGCCGCTAAGCCTGCGTGTCCGGAGCCTGTGCTCCGCAACAGGAGAGGTCACAACAGTGAGAGGCCCGAGTACCGCAAAAAAAAAAAAAAAAAAAAACAGTAAATTGTCACTGATACAATACTATTAATTCAGGTACAAACCTTCTTTAGATTTCAACACACACACACACACACACAAAGGCATGTGTGTATAGGGTAAGTTCAAGGGGAAGCAAACATAATTGAAGGATTGGACAGTTTTGCTTTTTATATAGATATATTTTTTGGTTCCTAAGTTTTATTCAAGAACTCATACAAAATATACCAGATAATTGAGTTTTATTCCTCGTCTTCCTCCTCTTCTTCATCTTGATTAATCTGGAAGTAACGCAATTCATAACTTTCTTTGTTGTTAGCAACTACGCATAACCAGTCACAGATTATTCTTCTTCAAATATTTTTTGGTGAGATATTTTGAATACCTTTTGGAAAAAGGCACCTCAGAAGTTACAGTAATCTTGCTTTTGCTTCTTTCAATTGTTACAACACCTCCACCAAGATTCCTAGCTTTTCCATTCACTTTCTCCCCTGAAGAAACTGCTCAAAGTTGGCAGCATCCGTGACTTCATCTTCTACAGAATGGGTATAGTCAAGAGTAAACTTTAGGACCTACTTCTTTTCTTTGCCCACCCTGTGCCATGAGATTTTTAACGGGCACCATCATAGGCAGAAAGAGCAGTTTTGCTTTTTAAAAAATTGAGTTTTAAGCTGAAGGGTTAAGAATACAGTAAACTTGCTTTTTTTTACTACCATGTTTTTATAGAATCCTTAATATTGTTACTCCTTTAATATTTTCATAGATATTTTGCTCTTGCTGTGTACTCTTGAATACCAGATGAGTGGTTAGTTATAAATAATCAAATAACTGTTAAGGACAATTTTCCTCCTTTACCTTAATATGAAGAGAGGAAAAAAGAGAATGAGGAAGGGGAGGGAAGAAGGGAGAATATTATGGAATACTTTCAAAACAGAGAAAAATAATTGTGGTTAAATAAAAAAGGAGAAACAAAATGTAAACTAAAATAGGAGTATAAGCTATTCTTGGATCCCTTCAAAAAGCACCAAGTCCTTGGTAAACAACAGTAAACTGAATGGAAATATACTTTTCACTGTATATCTATCCATTTGCAATGACTGAATTTTTTTTTTACCATCTGTACAATGTAGATGTATTACTTTAAAAAAAATTTATTTATTTATATATATATTTTTCGGCTACATTGGGTCTTCGTTGTTGCACACAGGCTTTTTCTCTAGTTGCAGCGAGTGGGGGCTACTCTTTGTTGTGTTGCACAGGCTTCTCATTGTGGATGCTTCTCTTGTTGCGGAGCACGGGCTCTAGGTGTGCAGGCTCCAGTAGTTGCGGTGTGTGGGCTCAGTAGTTGTGGTGCATGGGCTTAGTTGCTCCACGGCATGTGGGATCTTCCCAGACCAGGGATCAAACCCGTGTCTCCTGCATTGGCAGGCGGATTCTTAACCACTGCACCACCAGGGAATCCCCTGTATTACTTTTTTAATTTAAAAAAGTTAGAATTTAAAAAAATTCTAGAAAGAATACATAACATGGCAATAAAAATAAGTTATTCAGAAAAATATAAAATATAGTATAGAAGGGAAAAAATAAGTTTACATTTCATTCTACCTTTTCCAAACTCCTTCTTTTAAAATAAATAAGAATAATAGTTTTATTAAAAAGATATTTAAAAAAAAGAAAAAAAAGATATTTGAAAGGGAATTCCCTGGCGGTCCAGTGGTTAGAACTCCATGCTTCCACTGCAGGGGGCACGGGCTCGATCCCTGGTCGGGGAACTGAGATCCCACGTGCTGGGCGGTATGGCCAAAAGTAAAATAAAATAAAAGAGCCTGTGCTCCGCAACGGGAGAGGCTGCTACGGGAGAGGCCACAACAGTGAGAGGTCTGCGAACCACAAAAAAACAAAACAAAACAAAACAAAAAACTTGAAGAACTATTCTTTCCTAAGAGACAGCTACACAATCTAACAGGAAAACACTCAAATACTCCCTATTATAGAAAATATTCTTTCTCAGAAAGCTGTTTATACAAAACCAACAAAAGGAAAATTACAAATCTGAAATGTGTTATTATTTTAGATAAGAAAGGAAATACTAGTGTTATAAAAAATGAAATAAAGTTTGCTATGCTCAGGACATCTGACATCACTGAAAGGAGGAAAGAACATTTTTCAGAGATTTCAAAAAGGAACCATAAGTAAATACAATTTCCTGGCCAACCAGGTCCCTACAGTCCCTTTTTCTAGCCAGGAATTCTTAACCTAAGACAGGCAGACAGACTGTCAAAGGATTGCTACATTTAAGTCAATTTCAGTGTAATTGGTTGCCTTTTATAATCACATTTATTTTATTTTATGCATTTAAAATCATTATTCTGATAGAGTCTCTAAGCTTCACTTGACTGCTGAAAGGGCTTATGGCAACAACAACAAGAGCACAACACTAAGAATCTAAACTATCCAGGATAGTCTCCTGAAGCTCACTAGCTTACCTACACCTCAGTCACAGAAAACATACGGGCAAACAAAATATGCAGTGCTACATTGTTGTCCCTTGTAGTCACTCTTTATATCTTCATTAATATTCTTCAACTTGTGATGATTAAAGGCCATCAATGTTCCAGAAGTGAGAGAAATGGTAAAATAACGAGACAGATTAATTTTCAAAATAAGATATTCTTCATATATTTGTCAAGTAACTGCACTAAAACAATATAACATCTCCTTTCTCATAAATATAATTTACTGTCAATCAGATTACAGAATAACAGTTATAACAAGACTACCTAACTATATCCTTTACGGTGTAGTTCAGGTTTCACTGAGTATAATTTAACTCTTAATATGAATAGCTTTAAAATAATGTACCACATTTGCAATACATCAGAATTGTGACAAATAAATTTGTATCTTACCTCTCCATAAGAATTTAAGTTGCTTTTTAAATAGCCTGTAAGTGCAGCGACTTGGCATGCAAAATATGGTAGTGCCCAGTTTTCTCTTAAAGGAATGGAGTATTCAATTCTTGTCGTATCTACCCTAAAATAAACCACAGATGAACAGCAAAATAGCAAGATATTATATTTGTGTTAACACTATACTTTTCAAGGCACTTCCACACACTGTTGTTCTCCATATCCTGTGAGGTAGGCATGGACAAAGCCACCATTACCTATACAGCATCTTTGAACAAATTAATAGTGTTTCACCCTTACCTTACCTCCCACCCAGGAAGACTTAGTGCTGCTGTGTCTGCTTGATGAATAGATGGGCCTCTGTGAGAAGCTGAAAAAGGCATCCCTGCTCTGGGCAGATACAGCCTCATGCTACAACTCACAGCTTGCTGCAGAGTACACTGGAGTTCAGCCCCCACCCTCCCTTCCCTTAACAAGATGGCTATGCCTCTCTAGAGCACAATGTGCACTACATAACTAGCAGGCCTGGCAGATCCACAGTTCTTATACTAATCCTTATATAAAAGGAATATGAAGTTCAGAGAGGTGATGACTTAATGAAGTCATATAGCTAGTAGGTGACACAACTAGGATTACAATGCATATCTTCTGATATCTAGTTTAATACTTTTTTCAATCAGCAGGTTACCCAGAATTAACATTACAGTAGTCCTTTATGTGACAGATCCAGAGAGCTTTGAAAATCTCCAGAATCAAACACAATGTCTTTGCAGGCTCCTCCTAAGTTTCTCCTCTATCAGTTTTCATTGAGAGCCTGTTGTCTCCCATGCATATCCTCACACCACAATGGACTCCCTTCCCAACAATAATTAAATCTGGATCTCATAAACCCAATGGCTATTTCCCACACAAAAAACAAAGGTGCTATTGCTTAAAAAACTTCATGAAAATTGCTGCATAATTCTCCTAATGGAGACAAAATTCTTGCGTGTAATTTAGTTCAGTCAAATTGTGGTACAGGGAATTCCCTGGTGGTCCCGTGGTTTGGGACTCCATGCTTTCATTGCCGAGGGTGCGGGTTCAATCCCTGGCTGGGGAACTAGAATCCCACAAGCCACGCGGCATGGCCAAAAAAATTAATTAAATAAATTAAAAAAAATTTTTTTAAATGTGGTATAGCCATACAATAGGATACTACTCAGCAATAAAAAGAAATGAACTATTGATACACCCAACATATATGAATCTCAAAATAATTATGCTGAGTGGAGGAAAAAAAGAACCAAAAAAGTATATGCTATATGACTCCATTTATATAAAATTCTAGAAAATGAAAACTAATTTATAGTGACAGAAAGCAGATCACTGGTTTCCTGATCTTTCCTGATTTTCTACAGCAGTAGAGGTGGGGTAAGAAGAGGAAAAAGGGAGAGGTTACCAAGGAGCACAACGAAACTTTTGGGTATGATAATGTGTATTATACTGATTTTGTTGATGGTTTCACAAGTGTGTCTAAGTGTCTAAAATTATCAACTTCTACATTTTAAATATGTACAAGTTTATTCTATGCCAATTACATCTCAATAAAACTTCTAAAACGTATTAGAAAATAACCTGTGTTCTATGAATGTATATGTAATTGAATATATATACATAAATTAAAAACATGAAGATAAAATGAAATAAAAGCTGGAAAAAACTTAGTACAGTGTCCAGAACCTAGTAAACAGTATTAGATCTTATCTCTTTTACAACTCTGTAATGAACTAGTTTTACTTAACAATATATTATGAGCATCTTTCCATAGTATATATGTCAATATACTTCAAGAATATTGAATGGTCATGGCACATAACTGTACAGGTTTATCATAATCTAACCAGTTCCTATTGTTATACACTTACATTGTTTCTGGCTTTATCTATTAAAAACGTTTTTTAAAAACAGGAACCAGGGCTTCCCTGGTGGCACAGTGGTTGAGAGTCCGCCTGCCGATGCAGGGGACACGGGTTTGTGCCCCGGTCCGGGAAGATCCCACATGCCGCAGAGGGGCTAGGCCCGTGAGCCGTGGCCGCTGAGCCTGCGCGTCTGGAGCCTGTGCTCCGCAACGGGAGAGGCCACAACAGTGAGAGGCCCGGGTACCGCAAAAACAACAACAACAACAACAACAACAAAACAGGAACCAATGCTTTTGTATAGTGATCATTGGTTTCACTGTTAACTTTTAATTCTTTAATCCAATTGGAATTTATTTTACTATGTGTGCAATAAGTATTTCTTTTCCAGATTTGATTGCTGCAATACCATTTAGTGAACATCATGTATTCTAAAGGCCACCTACTTTCATGCAATATTATTTATGAAAAATTGTTGTGAAAGTTAGCTTTCTAAAAGACAAAACAAGATATTCACATGTCATAAGTCAGGAAGTACGAAGGAGAAGATGTCTATTCTCAAGTCAGGACTCTGCCAACCACTCTATCAGCCTAGAATTGGGAAGGTGAACCTGGCAATCCTCATTCCAAAGACTCACTCACTACCCCTACCCAACACACAGCTTAGTGCAGTGAAACCTATAAAACTCTGCACCAGAAGCACTGTCTGGAGAAGGGATGAAGGAAACCTCTAGTCATTGCAGCTGAGTAGGGTCTCTGCCAGTTATTCTCTACACGTGAACAAGCATCCTCACGGCCACAGTCCTGAACACTTGTGCTACTCTTGCTCTTCCCCACACCATCCATGCCTGGTGGTAGTGAGAACCAGAGGCTACTAGTGGGATGTGACAAAATCCAATGAGACTCACTTTTTCCTCCCCAGCAGCAGAGTCTAGCAGACAGCAGCACAAACCAGCAATTCAAATAACAACTACTTTTACCAATTTCATCTATGGATGCATTCCCAGAGATCAGCTAACTCTGAGTTTTTGTGTTTTCATTTTTTTTTTTTTTTTTTTTTTTTGCTGTACGCGGGCCTCTCACTGTTGTGGTCTCCCCAGAAAAAAATCAGAAAAAAAATACTAAATGATGTATTGCTAAGTAAAAACAGAATGATGTACTGATCACTGTGCTAAAAGAAAAAAAAAAGAGATTTCATAATGGACTGAACAGAGCAACATGATGAGAAATGAGTCATCTCACGGTACCTAACTGTGTAGGTTTGTCATACACAGAGAGTAGAAATTTGGTGTTAGCAAAATATAATTTTTCACATTAAAGTTTTTAGTTAATATTTTACTGGTTTGTTACTTCATTAGTAAATTGGTTTCAATACATAAGGAGCTTAAAAACATAGTTTAATGCTTTATATTTATAGCATTATCATTCAGATTATTGAAATCAACACATGGAATCCATGATTATTAAGTTTTAAATATATATAACTGAAGTTTGAGAAACATTGATTTAGATTAGATGTGAAAAACAGCTTGGCATGTCAATCCAATGTATAATGTGTGAAAGTTGAAAAACACCTATGCAATATCAGTATAACTTCTAATGGCTATATGTTCCCTTGCACTGACATATTACAATTTACCTAACCATTCCCTTAAATTTAGGTTGTTTTCTAATTTTTCATATTATTACAAATAATACTATAATAAATAAATTGAAGCAGTGAACTCTTTCCTTCTTTTTTGAATTACTTCCTTGGAATACAATGAAATTCCTGGGAAAAACTGGCATCTAAAATTGAAAAACTTTATACTTCCACAAGCATCCAGAGTATACCAATATCATTATTACAGACCCAGCACCATGTGTTACCATTATTTTTTGTTAACTCTGGGACATGTGCATTCCTTGCATCTTACCCTTTTGTGAATCACCGATGTGCACAGTTACCCTTTTTAGGCCAAAGATTAAACTTAGTATAGACTTTTAATCAGATATATTTTCTTTGCTCTTCAAATATAAACATGTGTCCACTGAAAGTGATTCTCAGGGATATATTTGTAGATAAGAAGATCAGTGGGGACCAAGAGCAATTTCTATATTGTTTATACATGAAGATTGGACTCAGGTTAGCCCATTTTGGTGATAGTCTGATCAAAGGGAGTCATCTGCCTCTGATTTCCCCCCACTACTATATGCACAGTGCTATTTCCTGAAATTTTCTTGAATTTTCTAATATACCTACATCCTTTAGTTTGAACAAACAGGAGCTATTTTATAATCCTGCTTTCTACTTCTAATATTAAGGAACGAGTATCACAAAACATCATTAAGAACACAACTAATAATCATAATATAATGGAATGACTAATCATCTTTTTGCACTTTTCTAGGCAATCATATATAAACCAAAGCTGATAAATAAAAAAGACAGCATACTCTTTCATGGCATTCAAATATATTTTGCAGTATAAAATATATACCAATATGGGACTTCCTTAAAGTCCAGTGGTTAAGACTCAGTGCTTCCACTGCAGGGGGCATGGGTTCAATCCCTGGTGGGCAACTAAGATCCCACATGCCGCACACACACACACACGGCCAAAAAAAAAAAGGAAAATATATACCAATAAACAATGCAAAACAAACACATAAAGAAAAAGCTACTTGCTTAGATGTTTCAATTGCTAAAAGATACACTTTAACAGAATATATCAGATTAATATTTCTACCTAACTCCTGCTCCAGCTACCCAGGATATATTGTAGCATTAAACAAGGCAAGTTAATAAGGCAACTGAATTATAATTAAATAAGGCAATTTCCTTACAATTCTCACTAAGATTTTTAAAATAATTTATTTGACAGGGAGTCTTATTATTCTTTAATTGCTGTTATTTTTACATGATAAAGTTGCCTAGTCTTTCTCTTTGAACTTCTGATGGAGAAAGATCTAGGGATTAAATGAAATGAATATTAAAGTTCATTGTAGGTGACAGCCAGCCTCCAAGATGGTTCATAACGGTCCCTGCCTCCTGGTATTAACACCCTGTGTAGCCACTTCCCATGTTGTGCCACGATTAGTCTGCATGACCAACAGAATATGGCAGAGTGATGTCCTATCATTTCAGATATTAGGTTATTAAAGATAGCTGGCTTCCACTATGACACATTCACTCCAGTCTCTCTTGGATCATTCACTCTAAAGGAAGCCAGCAACCAAGCTGTGAGCAGCCCTCTGCAGAAGTCCATGTGATGAGAAACTAAGGCCTTCTAGGCCAACAGCCAGCAAGGAACTGAGGCTTCTTGCAAAAGCCACATGAAGTGAACTAAGTAAAAATGATCCAGGCCAGTCAAGCCTTCAGATGACTGTAGCCCCAACCAACTACTGACTCAACCTCACAAGAAACCCTTAGCTAGAAGCACACAGATAAGCCACTCTGGATTCCTGACCCTCAGAAATTGTGAGAGATAATGTTTGTTGTTTTAAGCTATTAAGTTTTGGGTTGATCTGTTATACAGCAATGACTAATGCATCACATAGTCAAGAAAGCAATCCTTTTAGAAGGTCTCTATTTTAAATAATGCTGTATACGAAACACACTTTCACTCTAAAAAGCAAGAAATTTCTAGAACTAGTCTATTAGCACTGAAATAAATTCTGTGAGTGTGCTATTAAATTTCTAACAATGAATCCTAATGAAATTTTAGAAGAGTACATGGCAACTTAAAATATTCTCTAACGGGCACTTCCTGACTTAACAAGAAGTCATCTATACCCCTGGCATCCACACCAGATTCTCTAATACTATTTTATACTAAAGGGAATCAAAGCTCCAGAGAGAAAAGGCTAATTGCAAATCTTTCATTGGAATATACAAGGTGAGCCTGCTCTTCCTGTTGAGCCAGAAAACAAAACACTTTCAAAGATTAATGAAGATGTGTCAAAAGAACTCGGGAGCCAGTCTGAAAGCACTCCTATCGACCAATGCTGTAAAAATTTAAGCAAGAAAAAGAATAATGATGGTAATGTATTTTAGCCCTATTGAATCAATGAAAATCTCTAAGTACAGAAAGATGCTTAAAAAGGAGAACACCAGAAAATGCTTTTTATCACTGTGTGAGACAGCTATTAAAACAATCTCTTAAAAGAAATTGGTAATTAAAGTGAAATTAAGCATTTGTCCTAACTTTCTAATAGTAACTCAATTTAAAGGTAACCAAAGAACCTGGTTAATAAAGAAAGATTTTACTTTTGAAGAATGAAGCTAATGAAAATAGAAAACCCTAATTTTATAAACCCTAAATTAGGCAAAGGCTGTCAACTAGAGTTATAACCCTTGGGTATATTGTTAATGGTGAAAAGGACGTTCATTTGATGCCCCAGAACACCACACAGATTGTTTTATAGTCATAAGAGGAAAACATAATTATTCAATGGAGAGATCAGACTGTCATCCTTCAAACCAGCAATTTCAGCTTCACTAGGGTTAGGCCAACTAAATACCCTGTAACTTGTAAAGTCACAGAACATGAAAACTACATCATCAACAATATATTCTAACCAAAATTGTTTATCTTGAATCCATCAAGCCTTTAGAGGTATCTTCCAGATTACATAAACACAGAAGACAGAGAGAAAAGTTAAATAACACCACAGGGAAGCAACAGGAGAAATCCAGACGTTGGGACATTCTGTAGGACGACTGACTTGGTCCCTTCAACAAGCCAACTGTCATTAAAAAAAAGGGACTGGGCTTCCCTGGTGGCGCAGTGGTTGAGAGTCCGCCTGCCGATGCAGGGGACATGGGTTCGTGCCCCGGTCCGGGAAGATCCCACATGCCACGGAGTAGCTAGGCACGTGAGCCATGGCCGCTGAGCCTGCGCGTCCGGAGCCTGTGCTCCGCAATGGGAGAGGCCACAACAGTGAGAGGACCACTTACCGCAAAAAAAAAAAAAAAAAAAAAGGGACTATGTTAGATTTAAAGAGAGTTAAGGAATGTAACAACCAGATGCAATATGTAGTCCTGGATTAAATACTGGTTTGGATAAACCAGTTATAGAGGGTATTTTGGGGTCAACACAGGAAATTCTAATATGGGCTGGGTATTAGAAAAGATAAAAAAGTTACTGAAATAGAAAGGCAGAGGCTTCTAAATAAGGAAAGCAGCATATAAAACAGTATGTGCAATATATCTCATCTTGTTTAAAAAATATATACATATATATACATACATATACCACAAATACATACATGTATACACACACATATTCACAACAGAAAAAGGTCCAAAAGAATATGCACCAAGATATAAACAATGCTGAGTGATTTCCAGGTGGTGGGAATGTGAACTTATTATTTTATTTTTGCTGGTTTCAAGTTTTTTATGATGTACATATGTTGCTTTTATAATAATAAAGTTTGGTTCATCCCTGTACTCCCTTTATGAGTTAAGAAGAAATATACTGATAACTCATAAAGCTGGACAGCCATACTTTAAAACTTCTAAGGAAGATTTTTAAAATCGTTTACTTCAAACTGGTGCCAGCATGTGACCCTAAACAAAGCCCAGTAAGAGATATAGCCCTAAATCTGAAACACAGTGTCTTTGAAGTACCATATTTTTCATTTGGCAGTTGCAAAAGAAAATGTATAACAGAAGAAAGGTCTCATTTTCTAAAATTTAATCACGTTAAGTGTTATGAGGGGAAAGTGCTATGGAGAGGAAGCACTTTCAAAAGCCAAAAAAGGATCATTCAAAAAATAAATTTTTGACACTGACCAATGCCAAGAAAATTTTAGCTCTCCATTTCAAAGAAGTCCCATCCCCTACTCTTTTTGTACTCACTATTAAAGAACTGAGGCTCCTTTAATCACCAAAAGGAATGGATTTATTATTCAAAGCACACTGTCATAGATTAATATAGTGGTTAACTTAAAACTGATATATCTGATGCCTCTTCCTTCTTTTCATGAAGCTATGTCATCAATTTTAAATAAATGAGGAAAGACATATATGCCAATGTTGCTATGGTTGAAAATAGAGAGATAGAGGTGGGTGTATCATTTTTCAACTGTTGCATGACAAATGACCACAAATGTAGTGGCTTAAAATAACACAGATTCATTGGCTCACAAACCCAGCACAGTATGGCTGGATTCTCTGTTCAGGGTCTCCTTAAGCTAAAATCAAAGCATCAACTGGGGCTGTAGTTCTTATACAGGGCTTGTAGAGTTTTTACAAGCTCACTGGTTGTTGGCAGAATTCATTTCCTCCTAACTTCAATCCAGCAACAAGGCACCAAAGCCTTCTCATGCTTCAAATATCTCTGACTTCCCTTCTGTACCAGCTGCAGAAAGCTGCTCACTTTTAGGGGCTCATGCGATTAGATCAGGCCCACCAGCTAACCTTCCTACCTTAAGGTCAACTATGCCGTATAACCGGGGTCCCCGACCCCCGGGCCACGGACCAGTACTGGTCCACGGCCTGTTAGGAACTGGGCTGCACAGCAAGAGTTGAGCGGCGGGCGAGCGAGCGATGCTTCATCTGCCCCTCGCATTACTGCCTGACCCATCCACCCCACTTCCGTGGAAAAACTGTCTTCAAGGAAACCTGTCCCTGGTGTCAAAAAGGTTGGGGACTGCTGCCGTACAACACAACATAATCACAGGGATGAAATCTCATCATATTCACAGGCAGGAATCAGGGCATGGAAGGTTTGGAGGGGGGAGCCATTTTTAGAACTCTACCACAGTCACAAAAAATTGTAAAACTTAATTAAAAACACCTTTCTTACCTGTTAATAATGAACCATGCCACAGTTAGCATTCCTGCTAGCCAAGTTCCACTCATAAGCCAACTTGTAACAAATAAAGCAGTGACATATATTCCTTGCAATCCAAAAACAATGCCAATATAGAAATATACTGGCTCAATAATCTCCTAATTGGGAAAAAAAAGAGAGAAGGAGATAATAGGATGACAATATATAATTTTGAGGATTCATAAATATGTGAGAAAATAAATATTAAAGTCAAAAGAAACACATACATTGCTACCAGTTGCTTGATATAAAACGCTGGCAATAAGTTCTGGATATAGAGACATTTGCTGCACTGCATTTATAGTCTTCAGAGATACAGTTTTGTTATTGTGTGTCAGTTCGTATACACCTAAAGCCAGAAAAATTTTTCTCCAGATTATTTATTCTGCTTTTACAAGAATTGAACATGTTATTCAGAGGTCATTAAATACTTTATTATCAAGAAGGATCTCAAAATATAATACTCTGTGCCTCATTTTTCCAATTTTTAAATTAACTACAAGAAAGACCAATACCTATATTCTGAGACAAATTTCCACATTCAAGGGCTCCCACATATAAGGACAATGTTTTATTTTAGGAAAATATTGTTACTAAATATACAAATGTAGTTATCATACCTCTTTCAAATGAAGGTGCCTTTAACATATCCTTATAATAAGAATAATAAATGGCACTATCACCCTGAAATGTAATTTCCCGTTCAAGCTCCTAAAAGAAAATGAAATGATTATTTAAATACCAGTGTCTTAAATTTCAACTGCAATCTTTTTCTCTCCTCATATTCCAAATTAATGCTATTTATTTATCCTTTTATTCAAAGACATGTTTGAATTTTCCTTTAACCACTAGTGGCCACATTAATAAGATTAAACTTTTCAATAATCTGACAATCACTTTAATGAAATACTTAAGGTTTAAACTAGATGGTAACTCGTAAGTTATTTGCCTATTACATATAAGAAAAATCTGGGAGGAAAACCCAAAGTAGTACCATAAGGAGAACAAGAACAGTATAGCAGGAAGTAAAAAATGATGGTTGAGGTGTCAGAAGTCCATAATAAAAATGTAAATTTAAAAAGAAAGTATTATTTTTCTATTGCTATTCCACTTCCCTAGGTATCCAGAACAGCAAGCCCTTAATTAGGGCTTTCCAAGAGCAGCAGATAACTAACCAGTTCTTTTCAAATGAACTCCCAGAAATGTAAGTAAATCTTAAAATTCCTAAAATTAGGCTGTACAGAACCAAGAATATAGGTAGTCAAAAACACTGAAACCTGTGTTTTTCATGCTGAATCAAACTTTCATAAATCTTTTAAAATGAAACATGTTTATTTTCATGCATAATTTTATCAATTAATACAAAAGATATCAGAGCAGTTTCCCCAAAGTTTGATCAACAGAACTTCCTAAGGTATTAATGGGTGTTACCTAAAAAGAGTTAAATAAGCTATGTAAAGGCTGGATTCGAGAAAATTAAATGAGTTTTTTCATTGCAACTTTTCAGTTTCACTATTCATTATGCACTGAGAATCTCTATAAAGTCTTTCCTAGATTTATTTGACCAGTGAACCCTTTTTTTCTTCTCATCTAGACCTTATTAGTCTAAATAAATTTCTTCAAAATTATTTTTTATGAATGGGTACTGATTTTTCTTTCTAAAATTTCAAAGATGTGAACTCTTATTCAGTGCTTCTCAAAGTTAATGTTCATATAAAACTTCTAGAGATCTTATTCAAACATAGGTTCTGATTCTAAAGTGTGGCCTGAGAAGCTGCAATTCTGAACAAGCTCCCAGATGATGCCAATGCTCCTGGCTCATCACAATGCTCTTCGTGAATGTCTTCTAGATTTTTAAACCTTATTGTTCTCAATTCTGCCTACATAACAGAATCACATGGAAAGATTTTGTGCAATATTGACCCCAGACACTCGCCCCACCCCACCTAAGAATCTGTGAGGGAAGTTATTTTTTAAATCATCCCAGATTTTTCTATTGTACATCCAGTGTTGAGAACAACTAATACTTAATCTTCATAACATTTTCAAGGAAATAGGCTATACAAAATCCTTGGTCAAATCAATACAGGTGAGTAATTATTCAGTTAAATGTTTTGGTGGTGTTAGATAAATCAATGGCTTAAAAACATTTAGTCAGCTTGACTACTCGCTCAAAAATAAGAACAACAACAAAAAAGAGTTTGGGCTAAAACAAAAATAAAAAAACTTTAGAGTCAAGTGGTAACACCACGAACTTTGCCAATGTATATTACAGGTATACCTGATCGCGAAGGTAAGTCTGAAAACAAACTTATTCAAAGGCCAAACGAATTATGAATATAACTATAGTGAGTAGAGTCTGTGATTAACACGATTTAAAACCAAACATTAAACATGCTAATATAAGGCAACATTTTAATAAATACTGTTATGTCTGCTAATCATTTTCAGCACTTCAAAACATTCTAATCTAAAAATTAAAATATTTTGATGCTGAAACTGCCACAGACTGTTTCTTAAATGTAAACTACCAAAACTACGAAAAAGCTGACTAAACTTCATAACATTTCACTGTCATCAAAAGTCCCGATAAATCAATTGCATGAAGGAAAGCCCCCGCATAATTTCTGTTCTACCACCTTGAAATACATGCCATTAAATTTTTCAAGGTTGATACTGTGACTCAAGACAGCTTCTATACCATTTTGTTCCTACTGCCTTACAGCATAACATTAAGCACTTCTCGGGCTTCCCTGGTGGCACAGTGGTTGAGACACCGCCTGCCGATGCAGGGGACACGGGTTCATGCCCCGGTCCGGAAGGATCCCACATGCCGCGCAGCGGCTGGGCCCGTGAACCATGGCTGCTGAGCCTGCGCGTCCGGAGCCTGTGCTCCAAAATGTGAGAGGCCTGGGTACCAACCAAAAAAAAAAAAAAAAAGCACGTGTCATACTTATCATGCATGTTTTGGCTCCCTGGAAAACACATTATTTAAATTAACATTAAATATTAAAACAAACGTTCATATGCTCAAAATTCTTTCTTCTTACCTGCCTGTTGGAAAACCAGAATTTCCGTTCATGGTACGCTGATAAATAGAGAGCATACATCATACCACTAGTAACTGCTGCAAGACAGCCAATGAATATCTTTGCAAAGCGCTGAAATAATATATCTGAAAAACCATATTAAAAGTAATCAGTTGTGGATGATATTTATATTTATGGACTTCTATTAAAAAGAAAAAAGTAATCAAAGGTTGTATGTATCCTTGATATGATGTGACAAAAATGGCATTCTAACTGTGGTCTTCCTCCCCAAAACCCATAATCCCAGTCTAATCATTAGAAAAACAGCAGACAAATTCCAAGGGAGGGGCATCCTACAATATATCTGACCAGTACTCCTCAAAACCGTCAAGGTCATCAAAAACAAGGAAAGTCTGAGAAACTGTCACAGCCAACAGAAGTCTAAGGAGACATGATAACTGTATGTAATGTGGTATCCTGGATGTGATCCTGGAACAGAAAAGGACATTAGATAAACACTAAGGAAATATGAATAAAGTATGGACTTTAGTTAAAAATAATGTATCAATATTAGTTCATTAATTGTAACAAATGTACCATACTAATATAAAATGTCAATAATAGGGAAAATTCTGTGGGGGGGGCATGTAAAATGGGAACTCTGTACTATACTGTCTGCTCAATTCTTCTATAAATTTAAAATTAAAGTCTATTAATTTAAAAAAGGAATAAAAGGAACATACTACCGAATATCTAGAGAAAAAAAAAACAGGTTCATTCAGAATTACTATTGTTATTTTTTTCCTTATCAAGAAATGTTTTTATCGAGGAATAATTTACATACTATAAATTACATACAGCTCTTTAAATTGTACAATTCAATGACTTTTCATGATTATGTATTTAAAACATCATATACAATATCATATACAAAGTATTCACATTATATATACGTAAATAATTTTTTTTAATTATTTATTTATTTTTTGGTTGTGTTGGGTCTTCGTTGCAGCACGCAGGCTTTCTCTAATTGCGGCGAGCAGGGGCTACTCTTTGTTGCGGTGTGCAGGCTTCTCACTGCGGTGGCTTCTCTTGTTGTGGAGCATGGGCTCTAGGCGTGTGGGCTTCAGTAGTTGTGGCACACGGGCTCTAGAGCGCAGGGTCAGTAGTTGTGGCGCACAGGCTTAGTTGCTCCGCAGCATGTGGGATCTTCCCAGACCAGGACTTGAACCCGTGTCCCCTGCATTGGCGGGCGGATTCTTAACCACTGCGCCCCCAGGGAAGCCCCTATGTAAATACTTTTTGATGAAAACATAAAACACATTTGAATTTTGAACACACAGGATGGTTTAGTCCTGTTATAGCTATTTACTATAATTCAGTATAATAATAACAAATACTATATGATTTCACTTATATGTGGAATCTAAAAAACAAAACAAATGAACAAACATAACAAAACAGAAACAGTGTCATAGATACAGAGAACAAACAGGTGGTTGCCAAAGAGCAGAGAGGTGGGGGGAGGAGAGAAATAGGTGAGGGAGATTAAGAGGTACAAACTTCCAGTTGCAAAATAAATGAATCACAGGTATGAAATGTACAGTGTGAGGAATATAGTCAATAATCATAGTGACAGATGACAATCTGACTTACGGTGGTGATCATTTTGAAATCTACAGAAATAGCAAGTCACTATGTTGTGTAACAGGAACTAACATAGTATTGTAGCTCAATTATACCTCAAAAACAAACAAACTCATAGAGAAGAAGATCAGACTTGTGGTTACCAGAGGTGAGAGGTGGGGGAGAGGGAACTGAATGAAGGCAGTCAAAATGTACAAACTTCCAGCTGTAAGATAAATAAGTACTAAGGATATAATATACAACATGATAAATATAATTAACACTGCTATATGTTACATATGAAAATTGTTAAGAAAGTAAAATCTTAAAAGAGTTCTCATCACAAGGAAAAAAATGTTTTTCTATTTCTTTAATTTTGCATCTATACGAGGTGTTCATTAAACTTTTGTGATAATCATTTCATGATGTATGCAAGTCAAATCATTATGTTTATACAGTGCTGTATGTCAATTATATCTCAATAAAACTATAGGAGAAAAAAAAGATTCAGTAAATTAAGCCCAGGCCTAAAGGCCCAAAGCCCAGTGTTACATTATTAAATGACTGAGAGGTTTATAAAAACAAACTGGTTGACTTATTAACTTAGCTATTTTCAAAACATTATTCAATAAATATTAATTTGTATAGTATACTAGAGACATTAAATAGAATAACTAGCTAGATATCACTAAATTAATAAGAATTATATTCAAAGTGCTTGAAAGACACTACCCAATAAATCAAACATTAGAATCAGGGAATTCCCTGGAAGTCCAGTGGTTAGGACTCTGTGCTTTCACTGCCAAGGGTGCGGATTCAATCCCTGGTCAGGGAACTAAGATCCCACAAGCCTTTGGTGCAGCCAAAATATAAAAATAAATAAATACACAAAATAAAAATTAAAAAAAATAATCAGCATGACACAATTGCTTTAAAATTACTGCTTTCCAACTGAAAAAGGACTAATCTCCAAAATATACAAGCAGCTCATGCAGCTCAATATCAAAAAAACAAACAACCCAATCCAAAAATGGGCAGAAGACCTAAATAGACATTTCTCCAAAGAAGATATACAGATTGCCAACAAACACATTAAAGGATGCTCAACATCACCAATCATTACAGAATGAAAATCAAAACTACAATGAGGTATCACCTCACACGGGTCACAATGGCCATCATCAAAAAAAATCTACAAACAGTAAATGCTGGAGAGGGTGTGGAGAAAAGGGAACCCTCCTGCACTGCTGGTGGGAATGTAAATTGATACAATCACTATGGAAAACAGTATGGAGGTTCCTTAAAAAACTAAAAATAGAACCACCATATGACCCAGCAATCCCACTACTGGGCATATACCCTGAGAAAACCATAATTCAAAAGAGACATGTACCACAATGTTCATTGCAGCTCCATTTACAATAGCCAAGACATGGGAGCAACCTAAGTGTCCACTGACAGATGAATGGATAAAGAAGATGTGGCACATGTATACAGTGGAATATTACTCAGCCATAAAAAGAAATGAAATTGAGTTATTTGTAGCGAGGTGGATGGACCTAGAAACTGTCATACAGAGTGAAGTAAGTCACAAAGAGTAAATCAAATACCGTATGCTAACACATATATATGGAATCTAAAAAAAAAAAAATGGTTCTGAAGAACCCAGGGGCAGGACAGGAATAAAGATGCAGATGTAGAGAATGGACTTGAGGACACGGGGTGGGGGAAAGGTAAGCTAGGATGAAGTGAGAGAGTGGCATGGACATATATACACTACCAAGTGTAAAATAGATAGCTAGTGGGAAGCAGCCGCATAGCACAGGGAGATCAGCTCAGTGCTTCGTGACCACCTAGAGGGGTGGGATAGGGAGGGTGGGAGGGAGACGCAAGAGAGAGGGGATATGGGGATATATGTGTACATACAGCTGATTCACTTTGTTATACAGCAGAAACTAACACAACATTGTAAAGCAATTATACTCCAATAAAGATGTTAAATAAATAAAATAAAATCACTGCTTCCAATAGTAC
>NW_020837983.1:5036522-5256017 GCF_003676395.1 Aethalodelphis obliquidens | reverse complement strand
CTGTGCTCCGCAACGGGAGAGGCCACAACAGTGAGGGGCCCGCATACCAAAAAAAAAAAAAAAAAAAAATGACAGTTAATTAAAGCAATGTTGACACAATGTAAACTATAAACAGACTAATAAAAAAACTTACCTACCATGGCAATTTGGTAAAAGTGCTACAAAGTTTCTAAATATGTATCTTTTTCTGTTTTTTTTAAAATTAAGTCTTCGACAATGACAAATTAATCCTAATTATCAAGGGCTATTACAAAAAATATATTCAACCAAATCTTATATATAAATGCTTTACCTTAGTGCTATTTTGTTTATGAAAGATTTTGTAAAGAGTCAAAGCTGGAATCAAGCTATCAGTGTTTGGTATAAGTGTATATATTTTAGAGAAAATAAAGAGCTCTGGGCCCTGGAAATTATTTATTAAAACATTATCACGGGGGCTTCCCTGGTGGCGCAGTGGTTGAGAGTCCGCCTGCCAATGCAGGGGACACGGGTTCGTGCCCCGGTCCGGGAAGATCCCACATGCCGCGAAGCGGCTGAGCCTGCGCGTCCGGAGCCTGCGTGTCCGGAGCCTGTGCTCCGCAACGCGAGAGGCCACAGCAGTGAGAGGCCCACATACCGCAAAAAAAAAAAAAATTATCACGGGGGACTTCCCTGGTGGCTTAAGAACCCGTCTGCCAATGCAGGGGACATGGGTTCGATCCCTGGTCTGGGAAGATCCCACATGCTGCGGAGCAACTAAGCCTGCATGCCACGACTACTGAGCCCGCGAGCCGCAACTACTAAAGCCCGCGCACCTAGAGCCCGTGCTCCTCAACAAGAGAAGCCACCACAATGAGAAGGTCATGCACCACAACGAAGTATAGCCCCCATTCGCCGCAACTAGAGAAAGCCCGCGTGTAGCAACGAAGATCCAATGCAGCCAAAAATAAATAAATAATAAGTAAATTTATATAAAAAAATTATCATGGGCCTGGTGGCCTAGTGGTTAGGATTCCAGGCTTTCACTGCCGTGGCTCAACCAGCATTCAATCCCCGGTCGGGGAACTGAGATCGGCAAGCCACACGGCCAAAAGAAAAAAAAAATTGTAGGATTCAATTTCACAAAAAGTAAAAACAAGAAAGGAAAAAGTATAAATACATTGAAAAAAATATAGGCAGTACTTGCCAAAATTTTAAGAATAGTTATTATCTACTGGAATTATGCATATATTTTTACTATACTTATCTCTATTTTCACATTTTCTACCCTAAAAATATATTTTTGTAATCAGGGGAAAATACTATTTTATAGGACCTATCTCTAAATTGTTTAAATACCTTCCTTATACTGTATTTTCCAAAACGTTTTAAATGATCACTCTTATTAGTCAGCTTTGCTGTAGTAAAAAAGTGACCCCCATATTACCAGTGGCTTACAGAACATATATTTAATTCTCATTCATGTTACTGTGGTTTTGGGGTCAGCAGTCACTCTCCACTCAATTCCAGACTTCAGATTAGCTGTGGCTCTTCTTGTATCTTCAGAATTCCAGAATGGGATCAGTCCCTATTTGGGACATGCTGTTCTCATTACAAAGGAAAAGAGCAGCAGAACAGACAAAAACATACAATGCCTCTTATAATTTCTGGTCAGAACTAGTACACTGCTACTTCCACTCACATTCCATTGGCCCAGGAAAGTCACATGGATAAACCTGACAACGGGGTAGGGAAGTATACTCCACTTCAGAGAGGCAATCCAAATCACATGGTAATGGGAAGGAATGTACAATCCACTTTCAGGGCAGGGAGAAAACATTTGGAAACAATAGAAGGATCCACCAGGATTTGCCCCAATAGTCACAAATGTCTACTTCCCTCCCAAAGGCAAAACACACTCACTCCTTCTCAAGAAAGATACCCTTAGAGCAGCTTACTCAGCCTGCTTTCTGCATGTAGAAAGTTAGGGACTCATACATCATTTTAAGACATGAATAGTTGTGTCCTTAATCTAGGCTGGCAGTTCTTTTGACAGTATGTCTTTCTCAAAGCTTAGCCAGCAATTCTCCTAGGTTTTTACCTAAGAGAAATAAAAATAGACGTCCACAAAAAGATTCGTACAAGTATTCACAGCAGCCTTATTCATAATAGCAGAATACTGGAAATTACTCAAATGTCCAATAGGAAAAGCAAGAACACTTACAGCAAGAAGAATGAATCTCAAAATGATTATATTTTTAAAGGATAATATATTGAGCTAAGTGAAAGAATCCAGGCACAAGGACATATATGTTGTATGACTCCATTTATATGAAATTCTAGAACATGCAAAGTTAATCAATATTGAAAAATATCAGAAGAGTGGTTGTTTTGGGGGGTACAGGGAAAATCTCCTGGAAAGGGACACAAAAGAACTTTCTGGGATAAGGGAATGTTATGTATCTTAGTTGTAGTCAAGTACCCAAACTCATTTCATTAAATACCTATGATTCTGTGCATTTTTTTTTAAGCAGGGCTTTCTTTTCTATTTATTTATTTATTTATTTATGGCTAAGTTGGGTCTTCGTTGCTGCACACAAGCTTTCTCTAGTGGTGGCAAGCAGGGGCTACTCTTTGTTGTGGTGCACGGGCTTCTCATTGCGGTGGCTTCTCTTGTTGTGAAGCACAGGCTCTAGGCGTGCAGGGTTCAGTAGTTGTGGCACACGGGCTCAGTAGTTGTGACTCATGGGCTCTAGAGCACAGGCTCAGTAGCTGTGGCGCACGGGCTTGGCTGCTCCGCGGCATGTGGTATCTTCCCGGACCAGGGCTTGAACCCCTGTCCCCTGAATTGGCAGGCTGATTATTAACCACTGCGCCACCAGGGAAGCCCTGATTCTGTGCATTTTATGACATGTTAGTTATATCTTAATTTTTTTAAATTAAATCATTCATTTTTGCAAAGAAAAGACAATTTTGTTGGCTTTTTACCTACTTGATTCCAGTCAACTCCATACTCCAATAACTATACCCACAATTCTTCTAGATAAGCCTCTCTCAAAGATTTAACTACAAGTATTTTGAGCTTATGAAGCTTTGTTTATTTGTCACATAAAGCCACACCCTTTGTTCTTTTTCCCTGAGTGCTTTATTCAACTGAATGGAGTTAGTAGGAGCTACTTTAATCCATTCATACATTTTAACAAACTATGTGACAGTCATGCCCTTGATTTGGGCGTTGCCCTAAGGATTCATCTTAATCAGCCTTTGTTACTTAAAGTATTTCTCAATTTTATTGAATATTTTTTCCTAGTTGAAAAGACAAACAATACTAATTTCAACACTACAAGCCCCAGAAATTTTGGATTCCTATTTTCCTCTTCTTTCCTGACTGCAAATGGGCCAATTCTGTTCTCATGTGTCTCTTTCCTGTAATCAAAAGTAGCTGATAGCTTCTGCTCCTCCCACCGCCGCCCTGAGTCACTGCCTGCACACCTCTGGCCGCCTGGCTCCCCCTGCTAGCCACTGATATTTGGCATTCATACAACATGGCAGACATCGACAACTTGTCTAGGGTAGTTAAAAGATGTGTGAATGCTCTCAAAAACCTTCAAGTTAAATGTGCACAGATAGAAGCCAAGTTCTATGAGGAAGTTCATGATCTTGAAAGAAGGTATGCTGTTCCCTATCAGCCTCTATTTGATAAGTGATTTGAGATCATTATGCCATTTATGAACCTATAGAAGAAGAATGTGAATGGAAACCAGATGAGGAAGATAAAATTTCGGAGGAGCTAAAATAAAAGGCCAAGATTGTAGATTAGAAAAAGGATGAAGAAAAAGAAGACCCCAAGAGAATTCCTGAATTTTGGCTGACCATGTTTAAGAATGTTGACTTGGTCAGTGATATGGTTCAGGAACGGGATGAACCTATTCTGAAGCACTTGAAAGATATTGAAGTGAAGTTCTCAGATGCTGGTCAGCCTATGAGTTTTGTCTTAGAATTTCACTTTGAACCCAATGAATATTTGACAAATGAAGGGCTGACAAAGACATATAGGATGAGGTCAGAACCAGATGATTCTGATCCTTTTTCTTTTGATGGACCAGAAATTATGGGTTGTACAGTGTGCCAGATAGATTGGAAAAAAGGGAAGAATGTCACTTTGAAAACCATTAAGAAGAAACAGAAACATAAGGGATGTGGGACAATTCATACTGTGACCAAAAAAGTTTCTAATGACTCTTTCTTTAATGTTTTTGCCCCTCCTGAAGTTCCTGAGAGTGGAGATCTGGATGATGGCTGAAGCTATCCTTGCTGTGGACTTTGAAATTGGTCACTTTTTACGTGAGCATATAATCCCAAGATCAGTGTTATACTTTACTGGAGAAGCTATTGAAGATGATGATGATTATGATGAAGAGGGTGAAGAAGCAGATGAGGAAGGGGAAGAAGAAGGAGATGAGGAAAATAATCCAGACTATGACCCAAAGAAGGATCAAAACCCAGCAGAGTGCAAGCAGCAGTGAAGCAGGATATATGTGGCCTTGAGGATAACCTGCACTGGTCTATCTTCTGCTTCCCTGGAAAGGATGAATTTACATCATTTGACAAGCCTATTTCAAGTTTTTTGTTGTCTGTTTGTTTGCTCGTTTTTGTTTTTTGCAGTCTAAAATAAAAATGTCAAAAAGAAAAAAAGCTGCTGATAATCAAGGTACTCTAGTAATATTCTGTTTGTGATCTTGTTACCTAAAATAATTTAAAAATTAGTATTAAAATTGCAACTATTCACAGGAAACAGTTTTATAAAATGTTTTGTCACGCAGATGGATTATTATTTTCCAGCTCCCAAAAAGTTTTCTTGCTGCTAACCTTTGAACTAGATCTGTAGGTGACTCACTGCCTTTATCTTATGTGAGCAAATTTATATAAATGGCCCCTGAACTCCCTATGGGAAAGAATCTATTTACGAAAGCTGTTCAGCTCCTAAGGATGGCATATTCTCCAAAGCCACTTTCAGATATGGTTCAGAAGGATAACAGAAACGGAAGGACCTCCAGAGGATGAAGCCAAGGATGACAAAGAACAATGAACTGGGAAACTACTTCCAAGGAAAACAACTAGGGCCTAATCAAGAAACATTCCCCAGAGGAGGAAGACCTCATATTTACCTAGTAGGATTTCAAAATTGCTATGGACCAGTGGTTAATGTGTCTCTCACTCTTCCTCTTTCTGAATGGAAGCATTTATTTTGATATCATATCCTCATCCAAAAGTGTATAATGAGTAGAGGGGGCATGTGCTTTGCTAAGAAAAGCCTGCTTACAAGGCAGGCTCTTGGCAGGCATCTGGGAACCTGGATTTCAAAAGGGTTCCCACCATTTTCTAATGAGTGGTTTACTGTGCCTAACTTATTTGTGCAAACAGTGTGGTTCATACCTACTGCTTTCCTTCTGGGAATCTAGAATTTTCCTATGCATTAAGCAGAGGCTACATGACCAGCCACCAGTAAAAACCCTGAGCAGAGCTGCTAATAAGCTTCCCAGGTAGAAAAACCCACAAATGTCACAATTTGATGCTGAAGGAATTATGTATGTCCTATGTGACTTGGAAGCTTCTGCCTAGTTTCTTGCAGTCTTTAGCCCATAGGTCCTTTCTCTTTGCTGATTTTCTTTTGTATTGTTCACTGTAATAAATTACAGCTGTGAGTATGAATAAATTCTGAGACCTGTGACTCCTCCTAATCTCTGAACATGGTGGTGTTCTTGGGGACCCCTGACACAGAGCAGATAACTTGTCTTTTTAATTCATAGGTCTCTGGATTGAATGAGTCATAGCTGACCCTGATGAAGATAACAAGACCTTGGGCTTCAAGACTGATGCCCTGACTGGATAACACTGGGTGTCTTCCTTGGGGTCGGGGAGGTACCAAGTATATTTTGTCTGAGGGAGACAAGTAAATATTTATGACCAAAAGGCCAGAATGTGGTAGACTTATTCTTATTCCCAACTATTTTGTCCTTTCCTATAAAAAGATTTTTCATCCCTGCCTATTACCATGTGACTTGCCATGCTTCCCTGTAGTCAACTAAACTTCTCCATCCCACTGTCTAGATTGATTATATGACTTGGTTGGGCCAACAGAATGTGAGTACAAGTGACAGTGTGCCAGTTCAGCAGAAATTTTAAGAGGTACTGCATGACTCTGCCTGTTCTCCTGCTCTTTTTCTCTGCCACAAGAAAAACATATCCCAAATAGGGATTATGCCTTCATGACATGAAGCTACATCAGCCAACCTACAGCCACAACATGTAATGTTGATCATAAATAAATGTTTTTTGTAAGCCAGTGAGACTTAGGAATTGTTCTGCAGCAAAACCTAATGCAAGTTGACCAATATCACCACATACTTAAGATAAAATATGTTTATACTTTGAAATATTAATGTAAAATATATTACCTAACGTAACTATTTTTGTAATAGCATAAAAACTCCAAATCTCTCTAACTTACGTTTTGGAACTCTTTCAGGAATTGCTGTATTGTTGATTTTCTCTTCTTTGGCAGATTCTTTATTTTCTGAAGACTTTGGCTTTTTTCTTTGGTGCAGTTCTATAGTTGGTCCTTAAAATATTTGAAAAGTTATTGCAATGTATGTATCAAATTATTCTGTCTATATCTCAAACTGATTTACTTTTATTATACTTAGGTAAAAGTCCCATGAAGAACTATTTGTACCAAAGATAACTTTCTTCGTAAGTATTTTAGCACTTCCCGCAAAACTTTCCTTTCCTACATACAAAAAGACAGTATTAGTTCTGCCTCCAACTCGTGCTTTCATAGTCCTACTGATAAACTGAGCTCTTCTCCTGAGATGATGCTATTTTCAAAATATCCCAAAATAAGTAAACTCTTTTCCAGAATGACTGGAGAACAAAGTGTTATTTAATAAATTAGCTTATTATTCTAGTTACCTGAGAGTATAACATGCATCATTCATGAGTTAACGATTTTTTTAAATAAAAATAAAATACATTGATCATAAAACTATACTTCATTTTTTTAAAATAAATTTTATTTACTTATTTATTTTTGTCTGCATTGGGTCTGCATTGCTGCACGTGGGTTTTCTCTAGTTGCGGTGAGCAGGGGCTACTCTCATTGCGATGGCTTCTTTTGTTGCAGAGCACAGGCTCTAGGTACGAGGGCTTCAGTAGTTGTAGCACACGGGCTCAGTAGTTGTGGCTCATGGGCTCTAGAGCGCAGCCTCAGCAGTTGTGGCTCACAGGCTTACTGCTCCGCAGCATGTGGGATCTTCCCGGACCAGGGCTCGACCCATGTCCCCTGTATTGGCAGGCGGATTCTTAACAACTGCACCACCAGGGAAGTCCTATACTTCATTTTTTTAAATAATCCTGAAGGTTCTGGAGAATTTCACAGTATCATTCAACAGTCTTAGAGATTTAGGTATTGGAAAACAGGCTGAACCTATAAAAATCCCTATATTTGGGAAACTCTCAGAAATTTTCCCAAAATTAGAGTATCTACTCTTTCTATACCCAATTAAAAAAATGTAATGCAGAAAGTACCTCGAAATCAGTAAACTAAATTCTAAATTAAACAGGAATTTACGATATTCAACTTAACTACTTTTCCTCCCTAGAGTTAATTATGAGGTAGACTATGTCATGTAGATATAGGATACTATGATGGGCTGTCAAGGTTTCAGGTGGTACAAGAACTTATCTCCTTCTAATAGAAGCAGAGAAGAGTTTTTTCTTTTTTCTTAGTAATGGCTTAAGGCTAGGAAAAATGAGCCTAAAAAGAGGAGTTAAAAAAGGAGAAATGAATCAGCTACTGTTGCTGATGATCAGATGGCTGATTCTCTAACTTTACTGTGGAAAATGAGTAAAATGGATTTTAAAGTAGCTTCAAAGCAAATTCACGTTTGCTAAAATATCTTTAAACACTGACACACTGAGGGAAAAACTACTGTATATTTAGTGGATTCTGTCTGACTAGTTAATTTTTAACCATTTCTATACTATTTATCATTTATTTTATAATCATGTTAAGTAGTAAAGTCAGTGAATACATTACAAAATGACATTATTAGAAAAGCCATACCATGGATATTGAGTATTTTTGCATACAAATCTGGGACAACTAATAAATATTATTATATTCCTTCTTCATGATTTCCGTTTAATTTTCCCCCGCTATGGGTTAAAGCAAAAGTTAGAAGCATTCAACAAGAATGAAAATTTATGTAAAGCCAAATGAAGTCTTCAAATGCAAGTTATTATTTTAAATTTTATTAAAAAAGAATACATGGAAAAAATATAACCACCAGACATATACTTAGTAGATACACGTGCATGATTAAACACATTAACAGTACTGGATTAAAAAATTTTAATTGGGTAATTTCAGAAATCAAGTTAACAAATCTACTGAGGAAGTTAACAAATTATGTGACCAATGGGTTAGATAGGGCTTTTTTTATTACAGTCTAAAAGCACACATTTAAGATAAAGATAATTTGGGAAGGAAGGGGATATTCACATAAAGTGTTCTTTACAAAAAGCTATTATTTTTCTTTTTAAAAAAATTCTCTATAAAATCAATCACTTTACAAGGATTTTAATAAAGTGTTCTCTGTGCACATAAATGGTTTTTTTGTTTGGTTTGGTTTTTGGTTTTGGCCGCACTGCGCAGCATGCAGGATCTTAGTCCCCTGACCAGGCATGGAACCTGTGCCCCCTGCAGTGGAAGCACAGAGTCTTAACCATTGGACCACCAGGGAATTTAACAAAAATTTTGCACAGAACCCCATTATTTATGAAGTATATAAATCTTAATCAGTCATCTCTCAGGAATCTATATTAGCAATGTTTATCATACAAATAAATAATCTGTAAAGGATCTATAATACTGTATTTTCTTTATTATTATTTTTTTGGCCGTGCTGCACAGCTTGTGCGATCTTAGTTCCCTGACCAGGGACTGAACCCGCAGAGTGAAAGCGTAGAGTCCTAACCACTGGACTGCCAGGGAATTCCAATACTATATTTTCCTGATTCTAAGAAGCCTATATTTTAAGATACTATTTGATGTTTTTCAAGGGGAAAATTGGCACTACCATGTTAAATATGTGCATTGGTTTTAAGACATGGCAATTTCAGTGGCATTAAACTGTGGGAGAAAAAAGTACTACTTGGGAAATACAGTCAACTTTTTAACCAATCCCTTCAATCTTGTCCCTAAATTTTTTGCCTGTGACCTTAAATCAAAACTGACTGGATGCAAACTTTACCTCATTTCCTTTATATTGATCTTTTAACTTCATAATTGATAAACAAAGCCCAGAATCTTTAAGTGGGTAAGTAACAAAGGCCAAAGCTATGTACAAACTAGATTATTAATCCTGATAGGAAAGCTCTGGGATAGAATTCAGGTTTCCTTTTCACTATCTTATACTTTTAGCATTGTAAAGAAAAAGTCAAAGTAGTAAATCAACTATATTTCAATTAAAAAAAAAAAAAAAAAAGAGTGACTTCCCTGGTGGCACAGTGGTAAAGAATCCTCCTTCCAACGCAGGGGAAGCAGGTTCCATCCCTGATCGGGAAACTAGGATCCCACATGCCACGGGCAACTAAGCCTGCGCGCCACAACTACTGAGCCCACGCACCCTGGAGCCTGTGCGACAACTAGAGAGAAAACCCACACGCCACAACTAGACAGAAGCCCGCACACTACAAAGAAAGATCCCACATGCCTCAACGAAGACCCCACGTGCCGCAATTAAGACCCAACAGCCAAAATAAAGGAAGAAAAAACAAAAGAATCTAACCATATCAAAAATAAAGAATAAAAGAAAAAGTCAAATAAATAAAAATGATAACATAGCCACAAAAATAACCTGCTATTTCAGTCTCTGGCTCAGTGATCTTCACATAAGATAGTTAACAGGGCTACAAATAGGCTTGCAAATGTCCATCTAGACTATACATAGCAACTTCCAAGTGAATTATGAACATTACTCTGCTCAAGGCTATCACTTCTTTCTTTGCTCTAACATATCTTCCAGGAAACATAAATATAAATACCATGACCCTCTACAGCATGAAGAGAAGATGAGATTTCCCAAAGAGTATTTACTTAGAGAAAAGTGGGACAATGAAGAGGATCCAAGTGAATGTGAATGATAAGCAAAAAGCGATATAGAGAACATCTGGATACAAGTAAAATAGACTATTTAGTCTAATTTTAACACAGTGAATACAGATAACATGCATTTTATTTATTTACTTATTTATTGCGGTACGCAGGCCTCTCACTGTTGTGGCCTCTCCCGTTGCGGAGCACAGGCTCCAGACGCGCAGGCTCAGCGGCCATGGCTCACGGGCCCAGCCGCTTCGCGGCATGTGGGATCTTCCCGGACCGAGGCACGAACCCGTGTCCTCTGCATCGGCAGGCAGACTCTCAACCACTGCGCCACCAGGGAAGCCCAATAACATGCATTTTGAAAAAAAGTATAGAGTGCCTAATAAATGGAAAGTACTCAGAAAAATGCGTAGGACATAGACATGTTTACTATAAATATCATTACTAGATTACAATAAATGAGAATTACTCACTCATTGTTGACTATTATATCCCAGTACCTAACACATTAGACAGTCAAATATTTATGGAATTAAAAACTCTGTTGAATAAACTTTAACAAAACTTCAATCCATTAATTGTTCCAAGATGTATTTCATTGCTTTGGATTATCTGTAATTCTACAAACAAAAATCATTTTTCATTTTATATCACAGAATTAAATTTCACAAACGTGTATAGTTTGTGAAACCATAACTGGTTCTACATCATACCTACTTGGTTAGGTGTAACTATAACCTCTTAAAACAATTTCTCATTTGCATGATATATAATATTAAAGACTTTTAGTACTGCAGTATTAATTTTTTTATGCTTTAACTTAAGTGCTCATGGAAACATATAAGCTAGCTCATCAACCTACCCCTAGAGATTTGCAGTTAATCAGAAAAGGAAAAAATATCAAAAAATGTATTACATATACTGCAACCAAAGATAAAACCAAGGCAACAAACAGAATTACCTTCTTCCTTACCAACTACAAAGAGTTTTGGTTTTGAAGCTGTTTTTAGGTAGAGTGTCTTAAATTTAGATCAGTTTTAACACAGAAAACTTAAGGAAGATGAGGCAAATATGAAGCAAGAGGGAGCACAGGGACAGAACAGCAAGACACAGAACAGCAAACAATTCTTACAATTAATTTTTTTAAATTGCTTTCCACTGAATTCTTGAAACTCCCTTCTTCCACTCTTGGTTCAGTAAGGCTTCAATCTAAACAGATCACATTCACAAGTCCCCTCAATAAGGTAAAAAGTCATGTTTTCCAAAAGGATGAAAAATCTAACTGCTCAGTCAAGAGACACCATTATACCTATGCCTGAAAGTAGCATGCCTATCATGAAGATATCATGACACGAATGTTTCCTATAACATCTCTCACTAGCTAAGTTCCTCCCAACTCCGCATTTTTATCTCATACCTATCGATTTCTATGAATAATTTTCTTGGCATTGGCCCTGAAGGGGCATGAAAAGCTTTCTCCAGCCCACCCACTTTCACCCAGAAGTACTCCTGGCTTCCAGATGCCCCGAAAACCACTTACATCCCTTCTCCCTTTGCCATCTCGCCCTAACCTGTAACTGAACTTGACCTTCTTCAGTTTCTGCTTGCTCATGCCCTCCCAATCCACCTTATCACGTCTACCCCAAACCCTTGCCTCTGTTTGTCCCCTTGGCCTGCGGCTCCTCTCACCGGTGATGACTTTGTATTTGTCAGAATCCACAGACCTCTAAAGAGCGCACTCAGACTGAGGGGCATTTGGTTAAACAACTATCCCTCTCGAAAATGCATTCAGTACCTAAACCTACATCTTCTAAACCAAAGTATGTCCCCCACCCCCATCAGTCATCTGCTCACAGCCCTCCCTCTCCATCACTCCCCACACGGGTTTCTCTCTTCCTACACGATTCCCAACTTCAAGCTCCACTTTCGCTTCCCACTAGAGCCGACACAACTTCGGGCTATTTACTCCGCTCCTTCTGAATTTCTCCACACACCTCCCCCCGCCGCCCCGCTCTTTCCCGCCGGACCGCCGCGGCCGCCCGCAGCCCCGGCCTCCGGGGCCCTCGAGCCCCCGCCCCCTTTCCCGAGACCTCGGGCGACAGTAGGCGCGCTGGACCCCAGGGAGGTCACCTTCTTCCTCCGCCATCGTCCCCGCGGAGGCCGGGGCGCCCCTCCGGCTCCCGCGCGGCTCAGAGTCTCCCGCCCTCCGTGTTGCGGAACCCCTCGGCCTCCCCAGGCCCGCTCCCGGCCGCCGCGCCCCCACTTCCTGACCCGCCCCCCTCCGGTGTCGCGGCCAACCGCGTCCCCCTGGGCGGCCCTGGAACCAGAGTGCCGGGAGCGGAGGGCGGCCGGAGCGTTTGGCGAGCGCGCGTGGTCCTGCGCAGGCCGGAAGGTGGCTCTACGCGAAGTGGCACCGCCCACTGCTGGTGCTCCGGGACCGCTCCCCCGGCTCCCCGCCCCCCACGGGAGGCGAGTGCGGGCGTCCAGCTGCCTCCCCTTTCCTCGCCCGTCCTCACAGTAAAGGTGGGCGCCCGAGCGGGCTTTCTGGGGCCTTTGTGGGTGGACTCAGGTAGTCAAGAGAATATCCAGATCCAGCCCGCATACCCGCCCCATTTTACAGAGAGGAAACTGAGGTGCAGCGAGTGTAAGTCACAAAACTAGTCGAAGCCAGAACTGGAACCCAGGGCTCCTGCGTCCTCCTGGTGCTTTCAGAGCGAGGCAAAACCCTCTGGGTTGACGCGTTGGTTTAGTAAGCCGCTAGACATCTACAGGAAAGAAGCTTGTACTTGGAACTTAGTGTTTTTAACCACCCAAACTGGTTAGACAAATGTATTTGCATGATATTATTTTGAAAACAGTAATACTTATGGTCAGTGCGGGGGAGAGGTGCGTTTAGATATTCCACAACAATGGAACATAGTTTTAACTTGTTATACTGTTTGCCTTCACTTTTATTATATCTGGCATTCTCCAAATATACCAGGATCTATCTCCCTCAACAGTACTAAGAAGTAATTTAGGAACTGACAAAATGCCCATTATAGAACGAGAGGAAAAAGGCGTTCTTAGCAGGCAACAAGAGTCTCCTTCCTTTATCAAGTTAGGATATTTGGGGAGAAGCTATCAGTTTTCAGTGCTGTGCAAAAACAGTTCCAGGAACTCTTTTTATGCCTTTGGTTGCATGTAAATATGTCTTGCCTGTCAAACAGCACTGGACCAGGAGTTAGAAACATGGATGGAAGATACCAGTTGCCCAGAAAAGGCCTGGGTCAAAGCAGAGAGAACAAAACTGTTGGTCTTTGAAAACCACAAGAGCCCACGTACACAGCAGCAGATTTCAGCGTCCAGCTTATCAGATGATAAGCAGGCAGAGCTCCACCTCATGCGAGAACAATACAGTGGCCACTGAGGGCCACTGTTTTCCAAGTCTAGGGTCTTGAGGTGATGACCATTCCTCCCATAGTTCCTTCATGATCACCTCAAGGACTTAATTGTAAATTTAAGTATAATTTAAATTATACTGCATGCTCTATACAGTAGTGGAGACAGAGAAAAAAATAGCTTCTCAAAATCAAATGGAAACATGCAAGAAGAGAGATAAATATTCAGTCTTTAGATACTAATCAGTGGAATCGTGATTGTGTTCCCTAGTAGAAACATTCTTCCTTTGAACCCTAAACTTCAACATAAGAATAATGAGAATGGGTCATTTTATCCCTGAACCAGTGTAATTTTACTATGAGAAAAATAAGAGATTTTTTGTTCAAAATATCAACTCATCCAAAAAGATGTACCCCTAACTGCTCAAGATGTTGCCTTGCAGCTGGCCGTATAGCTGAGCGTTCAGTAAGTCATTCCATAAGTCGATAAGACCAGCTGCTTCCAGATAATAATGCACATAGCTAGTGGACACATGGTCCTAAGATAACTTCCGATTCGAATTTGATTGACCATTTTACGACTGCAAACCATGGGCTGCTAGTTTCCCATCCAGAATTTGAAGGGTCATTTCATTATCCTTTGCCTCATCTTGACCAATCCTAAACACCTCAAATTTTCTCAAATGGTCTTTTATTTACAGTCCACTCTCAAAGAACAATATGATTTTCGGCCTCCTCTCTAGAAGTTTGAGGACCCCTTTAGTATGCAGTAGATATTTTTAGGGATTGATGTGAAATGCTTTGTTGTAAGTCTTTTAAGAAAATGTAGATTAGGAAGCTATTGTAGTAAACTGGGTTTAAAAAAGTAAAGTCTTGAAATAAGGCAATGGAAATAAAAATGTTCAAAGAGAAGGGATTCAAAAGATGCTGGAGGTAAATTTACAGGGCCTAGTGACAAATTGGATGTGATAAATGATGAGTTGAAATGATTCCTAAGGTTTCTATCTTAAAATTAAATATGTGCCTTCTGTGTGCCAAGTAGTTTGTTACCAGGATATGAGACAAATATAAAACAAAAGCCCCTGAAGACTTACCTACTTGAAACCAAAAAAGTACAGGCGAAGTCTATTTCAAAAACATTCTTCTATCCAATGCGTCACCTTATTACTAGTAACAGAATAATTAGTGTGAAATCTTTGCATTAGTTCAGCTCTTCTTCTGTTAAAGATATGGAACTCTGATTCATCTTTATTATGTCATAAATTTGTAATTATCCATTGATGAACATATTTAAATTATTTTCAAACACCATCTCCTTTGTGAAGTCTGAACCAAATATGATCAATTCATCTTTGAAAACACATAACACTCTTACCACCATTATATCCTGGCTTGTATTTTGGTCATGTTTTATACCGTTGTTTCAACTCTTTGAAACACATTGTAGACAAATATTTTGGTAATTGACTTAAAAGTTGTTGACAATAGTATTAGCTGTGGGTGTCTTAGAAGACCAACGTGATAAGCTGTATATTTTGCACTATCAACGAGAACTATGATTTGAAGCCGTTTTGTCTTAGCTTGTCACTAGTTCTACTTGTGACTGTGGATTAACTTTTTTTTTTGCGATACGCGGGCCTCTCACCGTTGTGGCCTCTCCCGTTGCGGAGCAGAGGCTCCGGACGCGCAGGCTCAGCGGCCATGGCTCACGGGCCCAGCCGCTCCACGGTATGTGGGATCTTCCCGGACCGGGGCACGAACCCGTGTCCCCTGCATCGACAGGCGGACTCCCAACCACTGCGCCACCAGGGAAGCCCGGATTAATTTTCTTCTCTACCTTTTCTGTAAAAAAGGGGATAAGGGGCTGCACTTATCAGTTGCTCCTGCAGTTATTTCTCAAGCAGGCCTCACTTCTTCCTCATTGTTTGAAGCTATGCGTCAGTGCCTCCTGAGTATATTTGCTCTATTATCACTCCTAAGGATCTGCTGTCTTCCTTTTCCACTGACTGGGAGAACTACTATCATACAAACCAACAGAGTCAAACTGGGAACCATATAATCCTCCCTAGTGGGACACATTGAACAATGTGTGTTCTATTTAGATATTTTTGAATTAACATATTAAGCATCTTAGGACATTTTCTAAAGTAGGTTTTTTTCCTACAGTTAAAACTCCTCCAGGAAGAGACTTTTTTTTTTACCAAATTGATCATATGAAATAATATTCATAAATAAAGAAAAACATTGTTGGTACTAAGCGGCCTATTATCAAGATTTTCCCAGGCAAAGCTATTTTAGTAGACAAAGGTTGCTGACTTTGGACCAAGTTTCCATCCTCTCTTCTTTCAGATAAGTAAGCCCTCCAAATATTTGTGAAATTTAGTTGAATTGACTATTAGAATTGCCAGGTAATATAGGACACTTTAGTACATGTTCCATGCAATATTTGGGCCAGACTTAAGCTAAAAATTATTTGTTGTGTATTTGAAATTTCCATTTAATTGAGTATCCTGCTTTTGGTTTGATTTTTTGTTCCTCTGTTGACCCTATTTATGGATTGAGACTGCCCCCTCAATGCTAGGAGCTCCCTAGCATTGACTACTCTTAGGCCTTCTGGGCACATGTAAATAACAGATTGAATTCTTTCGCACGATAGAGGAAAGGTAGTTAGATAGCAGATGGATTCTGAGTACCTCAATTATTAATTCAGGAAAGAATCTGCCATTCCTAATGCCCTGATACATGAAATTGCTTCTGCTGTCTTCCCACCCTACAAAGGGCTCCAGCTAGAACTGGATGGGTCTAGTGCAGTCCTGGAGCTGCCATTGAACCACTTCTTAGTCAACCAGCCAGTGCAGATGCTTGACTGGGCATATCTAGACCTGCTGTTTGGAGGACTAATCACACTTCCAAAGTATTGGTATCTTAAAACCAAAAGCATACAGTGATTGTGGGGGGGAAAATACTTCCCACCAATTATGACTTATCACCATAACAATTTGTGTGTAACAGAGTAATGGCCATGATATTTTTTTAATACAGTAAAAAAACAAAAAGCTGTTCATCGATTATGACATGATTTAAATATAGATATATTTTTAAAATCTTGTTGGAATCCTAGATAGGCACTCTGGTTGAGAATTGGAGATGGCAGAAGCAGCTGAAATCATGTTTAGGTAAATTTCACACCAAACTCTCTCTTTGGATGTGAAAGGCAACTCTCTGAATTTGTACCTCAGTGTAAAAAGCATACTGTTAATAACTAGATTAATACTAACATTTTAAACATTTTTAAACGGTGCTAAAGAAAAACAATTTTTGATTTTTAACATTTAAATTTGTAAACAACTCTAAAAGAAAACTGTACAAAGCACATTAGTTTTCACCAGCAGGAATGAACATACATTAATTCATTCAATAGGTATTTATTGTGTATATCCCAAGGGCTGGCTAGTCACTAAGGATACAGGGGGAAAGAAGACACATTTTACCTTGATGGAAGTTACAACATGGGGAGCAGATTATAGGGAGATCTTACAGAGTCTAGTGAGTCAGGAAAGGCCTTCCTCAGAAAAGTAAGATTTCTGCATAGCAGTCAGTGAAGAGAGGAATAACAGGAAAAAAATGTGTTTCAGGCAGAGGAAACAAAAAGTGCATCATTCCTGCGAAGAACTGGAAAAGGTACAACAAAGTGTAGAGCGCGAGAGGAAGAGTGCCTTGAAAAAAGCTCAAGAGGTAGGCAAGAGTCAGCTCATGCAATAGCATGCGGTCATACATTTGGGTATTTTTTCCTACAGCAAATGGAAACCTTTAATAAAAAGATTTTAAGGGCACATAATCACTTTGTTGTCTTCTTATCACACATGCACACAAAAAATAAAGAGGGTGGGAGGAAACTTTTGGAGGTAATAGATATTGGTGGCATTGATTGTGGTGATGGTTTCACTAGTATAGCCTTATCTCCAAGGACTCACCAAGTTGTGTATGCTAAATAAGTACAGCTTTTTATATCTCAATAATACCTCAGTAAAGTGGTTTAAAAAAACATGTAATCAGATCTGTGTTTTTAATTTAAAAGATTGTTCTTTTAAAAAAACATACTGGCAAGAGAGGAAAGCAGAATTTGATATAAAGAATCCAATACTGAGGCAAAGAACCAGTGAGAGTTACTGATGACTAGGATGGTGAGGGAAGGAAGTTAAGAATGGCTTTCTTGGGCTTCCCTGGTGGCGCAGTGGTTGAGAGTCCGCCTGCCGATACAGGGGACACGGGTTCATGCCCCACATGCCGCGGAGCGGCTGGGCCCGTGAGCCATGGCCGCTGAGCCTGCGCGTCCGGAGCCTGTGCTCCACAGCGGGAGAGGCCACAACAGTGAGAGGCCCGCGTACCGCAAAAAAAAAAAAAAAAAAAGGCTTTCTTACCTTTAATACCTGGTGGTATGCGGTGCTGTTTCCTGAAGTAAAGAGAACACAAGGACCAGCAGGTTTTTGGACACAGAAAGATATGTTCTTTTTTAACATGTTGAAATTGAAACGCCCAGGGAGACTTCCAAATGGAAATATCTATTGCATTGTTGGGGTTAGAAGCCGGTAGCTCCAAAGAAGCGTGTGGAAGTAAATTAGTGAGTTTGCCCAGAGAATAGATAGAGAAAGTGGCTCAGGAAGAAATCATGAGAAACACCATCAGGTAAGGAAGGATGAATCTCTCTCCCTCTCTCCCTCTCTCTCTCCCTCTCTCTCTCTCTCTCTCTCTCTCTCTCACACACACACACACACACACACACACACACACACACACACAGGCTGAGAACCGTCCAGAACCAGCTGAGAATTCCACATTGGTTTTTTTAAAAAAAATGTTTCTGGTGTTTACTATCATATTGGTTTTATACGCATTATAAAACACTGGCTCAAATTCGAGTCTGTAATAAGCAGCTTTGTTACCCATTTATCAACATTCACTTTTAGTACAGCAACAATACATAGCTATCGAATAATTCAGCAGCTGAATTAATGGCATACCGGCAATAAAGTAAAAAGGCAGACCAAAGGAACACTATGAAGCACTACTCTGTGACTCTGTAACGATGGACTGTATTTGTGCAATGCTAGGAAAAGAGGAGCAGCTAAGCAATTAGGAGAGCATTAATCACCTCAACCTGTCTCCAGATCTTTATATTCTAGATCCTTTCCTGTACTTTCTGTGCAACCATGGTATGTTTTATTTAACCTACCCTTCATTTCCTGGTCTATAAAAATAATAATAGTGGTACCTACTGTAATAGGTTGTTGTGAAGATTCATTTAACCAATACAATGCTTTTTATTGTTGATCACACATATTCTCGGTGGTTTTTTTGGTTGTAGCTCATAGTATACTCTGCCAAGATAATGATTACCAGCTTGGGTTTTGGCCCCAAATATCCCTCCACCTTCCACATAAAGGAATTGAGGGGAAGTACATTGAAATAAGGACATTTGCCCTTTAACTTAGGTCTAAGCTAGGGGCAAGTCAAGCTGTTGTTTCTGAACCTTTTATCCCTCGGGCCACCCTTTGGGATCTTGGCCTTCAAGATCTCACATAACACAAAGGAGGCAGCAAAAACGTAGAAAAACAATTTCTCCCTGTGGCACCCACTCAGTGCTCTCTTACTCCTGAATTTCATCCTGGTGGCCTTCCAGTCCTCAAAGTTTACATCGCCTCCTGTCTAGTCTGTGTCTCTTATTAGCACATGGGCTAGGGAATGGAGTACTGAGCACAACTGTAGAGATTCAACCTTAAACAGAAGACATCTGGAAACTGAATTACTTCCACCAGTTCAGTCCTATTTATCCTTTTCCTCTTCTCAATAAGAGCACTTCCTACCGTGGCCCAGTTTTAAACCTGGAACTCCATTTTACTCATGACCCAAAGAATTTGCTTCAAAAAAATACAGCAGTGGGGAAAGTGGAAAGGAATATGGATAATCTATATAATTACATATAATCCTATATGTAATAGATTATACAATTGATTACATAATCTATAGGAATGATTGGCTTTGAGTTCATAATTGTTGAAGCTGGAAAGACACATGGTGGTCATTATTCTATTTTTGTATATGTTAAAAAATTTTTCCCCAAAGAGCTAGGGGAAGCAGAGAGAGGAAGAGAAGTTGTGAAATCAACTATAAACCTACGAGGTGGACCTTTAAGGTTTTTTAGTATACTCAAGTCCTCTCTATTCTCAGTCTCTTCCTCCCCCACCAGCTTTACTCGATTCCATACCCTCCTGACTGCCTGTGTTCCTTTTCTGCCATGAGGAGGGCAACTACATGAGGTGCTATTTCAAGGAGGTAAATAGGAAATTCCCTTAGCCCACGCAACCTGTTTTTCTTGAAGGCAAGGAATAGCCTGGACAATGTTAAATGCCTGCCAGAGACATCAAAGTGCAAAGGAACCTCAGCTTGCCTAGAGAGCTCTGTTGCCTCCTCGCAGATAACAGAGACCCAAAGCTGAAGCACAAAATGGAAAGAAATTGCTTCATTTTTATAAATGACATTGGCAAGGACTGAGACTGAAAAACTGTCTAGGTGAACTAAACTTCATTTGGTGAATGCTTAACAAGAACATGTATGTAGAAATGTGAGGGAAATACAGGTACTTCCTGCCCTTGAGGTTATAACCTAAATCTGGAATTGAACTCTATAAAATAGAGTATATACATCAAATAAGTGATACTGACAATATATGTAACTCTAAAGTGGTGTAAGTCACACAAGACTTAACCAGGGTCCTAAATAAATTTGGCTTAGAGAGAATATTGGAGAACTCAGCTTTAGCAAAGAGTGATTGGAATAAAGGAGGAGCATGTGGGATTCAGAAACACTAAAGTTCTAGCTCTTATTATATGGCTTTTAAGAAATGGCTTGGACTTCCCTGGTGGCGCAGACGTTAAGAATCCACCTGTCAATGCAGGGGACACGAGTTTGAGCCCTGGTCCAGGAAGATTCCACATGCCACGGAGCAACTAACTCCGTACGCCACAACTACGGAGCCCGCGTGCTACAACTACTGAAGCCCGGGTGACTAGAGCCCATGCTCCGCAACGAGAAGACACTGCAATAAGCCTGCACACCGCAACGAAGAGCAGCCCCCGCTCGCTGCAACTAGAGAAAGCCCGGGCACAGCAACGAAGACTCAACGCAGCCAAAAATTAATTTTTTAAAAAAATCCTTAAAAAAGAAAAAGGCTTATGTGGCTTGAATAGGTTTTCAAATTGTCAAGCAAATAGAGCCCTAGTAATAAGATGCAAGGACCACGTATTAGTATCTATCACTACCATAACTTAAGAATTTCAAAATCAAAGTCTCAGTGATTTATGTTCTAAGGATAGTTGTTTGATCTGTATCTGAAGTGCATTAATCATTGATAGCTTTTACAAATACTTATAGTAACTTAGGTAAATATCCTACCACCTCAGGAAAAAAAGGCTTTACCCACCACACCCTTCCACCATTACCCTTAACTCTTCTAATAACAAAACAGAATGCAAACATTGAGATTAAACAGGCAAGTTTTATTATCAAATGTAACAATTCTACAAAAACTCAGTAGTATTGTAGTATTACTGCCTATCTTAAAGTCTTTCAGAGCTTTGGGCAGACAGCATCTTAAGGTAGCCAAGTATAAAGAACTATTTTTCTGATCTTAAGTGCCAGTTATCACCAATTTTCACACAAAATGGTTTTTCTTTTTTCTTTTTATTTCTCCTACTGCAGTTAAAGGGCCATTGCTGGTCAGTGAAGAGGGAATGTTTGGCTCTCCATTCAAGGTGTTAAAGTAATGCAAAGTAAATAAAAATAGCAGCCACATAAATCTGCATGGCATTGCATCCAAGCTAAGGACAATATGAGTAAATTAAAGAAACGTGCACTCAATTAATCAAATCCCGTTTCCTCTTTGGAGTTACACGAGGCAGCAGTACTATCTAGCTAGTGTCTAATATTGCACTTCTGGAGCATAAACACAGCTAAACACATAGTGCTAAACACTGACAGCATCAGTACCTGTTCTCACCACATCAGTGTTTACCTCTCAGTCTAGCATGCTGACTATAACCCTATGCTTTTAAAAGTTTTAATTATTTGACAGTTAAGGCATTAGAGAAAAAGTTTTAAGGCTATCTTAATATATACAAGCATTCACTTTAGTTAGTATATTGCTTTCTAGAATACACTGTTCAAATATCTCATTTTGTGATATTAAAAACTATGGAATTCCTTATTAAAGTCCAAACCATCAATAATGGGAATAGTACAATATAAAATAATACATACGAAGCCATAATATTCAATTACAATTCAAACTAGAAATTACTAACTACACGTAGCTGCTTCATTTTTGGTTTTACATTTTGGCCCCTAGTTCATTCTTATTTACAATTGATACCTACTGAGAAAAAATCCAACTTTTGAACTATGTATGTTTTGTGGTGGGTGTACCATTTCACCTCACTTCTTCCAAGGTGTTTTAAAAATAGTTTCGGTGGCTTTTAACTGTAAGACACTGTGATGGCCAAGAGACTGGGAAAATATTAGTTTTATTTCTTTTTTGTAAGTTTGTGACTTTATTCCAGGACCTTATTCTTGAGTTACTTAGGAAGAGCACGTGATTGTGCAGAAGATGGGGAGAAAAGAGTGGGAACACACAAAAATGAAGCTTTCATAACAGAGTTCCTGATGGAGATAGTAGACACTAGTGGAGTATTTTTTTCCCCCAAGACTTAAAACTTAGGAAACACCTATGATGCCACGTTAGCTGGTAGTAATGGAGACACCCGATTTCAAATTCGCATTTTAAATGCCTATTTGCAATCAGCAAGGAGCCAAGCATGCTGCTTGCAATAATTTGGCTTCACTGGCTCAAATTTTTCACTCCATCAAAAGATAGGGCACAGGCCCACTGTCCAATCATGTTTGCTGAAAATACTGCAGCCTGAGTGTAGACAAACTTCTCCTGAAGTTGCTAGAAGTTGTCCTATGTCTGAAGGATTCAGGATCACCATACATCTTTCAAACACTGAAAAAAATGAACAAAGGAAAAATTATAGTCTCTAAATTTTACAATACTTAGTAGCCATAAAAAAAGAGATTCTGAATTCTAAACGGTCTGAAAAAGCCTTTAGGTAGTCCAAATTTTTATTTTACACAGACAGAATTGGGATTTACCCAGCAAATTCTCAGGGAATACAGTGCTGACAAGTGAAATTTATGTGATAATTGGCATTTCCACAATACCCTACCCTTTGTATTACCATGCATGGGATGACGTGTGTGTTTTCACCTCCCCACTTAATTCTTCTGTGAAGAGACTATTCTCCTCATTCCTTATTCTGGGTTCCCAAGTTATCAGAACATTTTACTGATACTAGAGGTTTAATACCATTTTAAAAATAAATTAAACCATTAAGACAAAAATTTTAAATTAAATTCTAGTATAAGAAATTTTTAAAAATTTCAAGAATATTTGTATCAGTAAGAAGCACTGAAAGGGGACTTCCCTGGCGGTCCAGTCAATAGGATTCCTCACTTCCAATGCAGGGGGTGCAAGTCCGATCCCTGGTCTGAGCACTAAGTTCCCACATGCCGTGTGGGGCGGCCAAAAAAAAGAAGCACTGAGGAATGACACTGACACTGTAGCAAACATGAGCTCTACATGTCAGTGACTAATCAATAAAAGCCACCTTTATGTGGATTATTTCATCCTTACAACCACCTTATTATATTACCATGTTATCCCCACTTTACAGATGGGGAAACTGAGGCACAGAGCAATTAAGCCAATAATTGGAAGATCTAGAATTTGAATGTAAATTAGTTCCACTGTGCTATTTTTCTTATACACCACACAAAATCTTTAAAATGAAAACTGTAACTAGGCATGTGTATACTTTGACATGTAAATGAGAAACAGAAATGAAGATAGAAATAAAGATAGCTGTTCAGAGTTCAGCCTTATTCACATGGCCAGTTTGTAACTGTGGTTAAGACTAGATTTGCTTTTAGAACAGATTCCAAAATTGGTAGAGATTTAGATTCAGGTACTTTAAGAACAGAGAAACATTTGTTAGAACTCGCTTTTAAAATGTGGTTTACAAAGTGACCATAGTTAACATTTAGCTTTAAACATTATGCATTGAAACCTCCTCCTTGGTACAGACAAGAAAATCTCTATCAATGACCCAACAACATTATTGTCCATTAACTATTTTGTCCTTCTTTTGGCAATAGCAACAGATTTTCCTTAAATGACTGCCCCTCACCCAATCTCAAGGCCATAAAGAGGCAACTTTACTGCTGAGCCCAACACGTGACTCAGATATAGCCAATAAGAGCCCTGCATATCCTTGGCCACAGTGGTTTCAGAGATGGACTTAAAGTGGGGCCAGTGACACTGAATTCCTGGCTTCCTCTGGACTTGCAATGGAAGGGTGGGAAGGCAAGAGTTGCTGGGGGTACGTCATGGAGAGAGTTTGGTTGAGAGTGAGCCCTTGGATCTAGCCAAGTCAGTCAACTGTGGACCTGTCTGTTATCAGAGTCAATGAATTCTACCTTCCTCATTCTCAGCCCATACTATTAGTATTCTAGTAGGAAACCATTGTAGATGCTGAAAATTATACCTTCATATTTTGTCAAAATGTGGAAGAGTTCAGAAGAAATTAAAAGTTTAACCTTCTCAGACCTGCCTTTTAATCCCAGTGGTATCCAATGGAATTTTAGCATTTAGCAAAGAGCACATTCCTAGCTGCCAGCAAAAAATAGAAGATCTCAGACAAATAAGGAGAAAATGTTTCCTATTCCCCTTTAGCTGCAGGAAAGCAAACACTATTATGCAAAGACAATTTTGAAGCTACAACTGCAAGTATCCACAAATCAGTCTTTCCTTTCTAGTAAGGTCTGTGTTAAAACATACAATGTTGTATTTTGCATTAAACTGTCATTAAAAGTACTATGTACCAAGAATTCTTTTAAGATATCTGGATTTCACCAACTGGTGTTATGCCCTATGGAATGAACCTAAACCCCTTAAAAAAAAAGCTTGCAATTCTGATTAGTTGTAATATTTTATTTCCTCCCAGTAATTCTGACATCTCTTTTCTGAAAGTATAATTCATAGGTGAGATTTTTTTGTTAGGACAGAAGAACAGCTTCTTCTTCCTTATATTAAAGATAAAATAAAACCCATAACTCAGATTCTTTAATCAAAGAAAGCCTGTTTGTCATTTAAATCAATAGAATCAGCATTTATCTGTTATTCTTGCCCATTTTTATAATACTAGTTGGAGGAGGAAGACAGAAGTTTTGTCTAATTTTGAAAGCTACATTTTTTATCCAAAAGATACCTTGAGGGACTTCCCTGGTGGTCCAGGGGCTAAGACTCCATGCTCCCAATGCAGGGAGACCAGGTTCAATCCCTGATTAGGGAACTAGATCCCACATGCCGCAACTAAGAGTTTGCATGTCTCAACTAAAGATCCCACATGCTGCAACGAAGACCCTGGGTGCCCAAGACCCGGATGCAGCTAGCTAGCTAGCTAGCTAGCTAAATAAATAAATAATTAAAAAACAAAACAAAACTGAAATCTCTAAAATCAAGCAAACAAAAACAAACAAAAGATACCTTGAATTTTTGGGCCAAAAACTAAAATATTGATCCAAAAACAAAAAATGATTTTTCAATCCACAAAGTAATCTAAACTATACACTTAAGAGACCAAGTATAAAAAACACTCTTCAAATGAGTTACATGGAGATGTTTTGTTTTGTTTTGTTTTTTTGCATAAAATTTAGCTGTTGTGAGAATACCAGGCTTAATATATTGCAAGAATCTCCAAAAATAACTAGTATACAGACAAAAGTTTTCACAAAAAAGCAAAGAAAACTATAAGCACTTTATCTTGACTTCCCAGCTTTCAGAACTATGAGAAAGTAAATATTTGTTGTTTATAAGCCACCCAAGTCCATCGAATTGCGTTAGGACAGCCTGAATGGATGAAGCCATTTACCAAATGATCAAATTGATACCACCAGGGAGGTCATGTGGGTATAGTACAGCAGATATTACGTATCATGAGATCTCATGAGAGGGGCTCTTCACCTCTATGTATTCTTTCCTAACACCCATTACCCCAGCCTAATCACAAGAAAAACATTAAACAAATTCAAACTAAAGGACAGCCCATAAGACTTCAAAAGCAGCATAACTCAGAATTGTCAAGGTCTAGAAAATAAGCAAAGACTGAGAAACTAACACAGGCCAGAGGACACTAAGGAGACAGGCCAACTAAATGTGAAATCCTAGACTGGATCCTGGAATAGAAAAAGGACATTAATGGAAATACTGGTGAAATCTGAAAAATGTCTGAAATGTAGATAGTAGTCAAAAACATTGCCCGTGTAATGATTATTGTGATCATAGCAACAAAATAGTTATTTGTATACATAAAGAACTTTAGTTTGTATAACTTTATACTTATTAATCCACCTAATTCTCACCCCCCAAAAATGTTACATATGTAGAAGAGATTTTTTCCCAATTTTTACAGAGAAGGGAAATGTCACCTCTAAAGAATTATCATCTCCATATGTATGCAAAATATAGTTGTAAATATAGTTAAGAAGCACTTGTTGACAGATTTAAATTTATGAGCTGACCCTGCCCCTTTGAAATCCTAGGAGTATGAGACTTGGAACTCACAGTGAAAGTGAGGGGGTACCAGAACCCTGGCCATCTGAGAAGGCATTCCTTCCAGCCCGCCATCACAATCTCCTTCTCTGGAGGGAAACTTGGGCATCTTTAATAGACTGTGAGCTGTCCTTGGGGGTCTTTTATGACCAAAAAAAGAGGCATATCTACAGTAGTTCTTGGGGCAGTCAACAAATATTGGCTGGTTTGAGAGGACTAGGCTACATGAGAAGACAGATAGTGTGACTTTTTTCTTTTATTGATTGACTGATTGATTGATTGACTGATGGCTGTGTTGGGTCTTCTAGATTTAGTTTAAAAGAGAAGAAAGACATGCAACAAAAACCTCACAGTCATTTTGGAATGGAGCATATTTAAAAGTATACCCAGATGAAGCTTAAAACCATTATGCTAAGTGAAATAAGCCAGTTATGAAAGGACAAATATTGTGTTATACCATTTATAAGGTACCTAGAATAGTCAAATGCATAGAAACAGAAAAGAGAATAATGGTTCCCAAGGTGCTGGGGAAAGAGGGAAAGGAGATTGTTTAATGTATTTAGAGTTTCAGTATGAGAAGGTGAAAAAGTTGACGGTGGTAATGTTTGCAAAACAATGTGAATGTACTTAATGCCACTGAACTATACACTTAAAAATGATTAAAATGGTATTATATTATGTATTACTTTACCACAACATTAAAAAAAATGAAACTAGGAAAAAAAAGTGTAACCAACTCGATAGAATTATCATATGACTCAGTGATTCTACTCCTAGATATATACCCAAAATAATTTAAAATACTCAAATATTTGTACATAATTGTCCATATCAGCACTATTTACAATATCCAGAAGGTAGAAATAGCCCACATGCCCATCAACAGATAAATGAAAGAAACAAAATGTGGTATAGCCATACAATGGAATATTATTCAGTCACAAAAACGAGTGAAGTACCGATACACACTACAACGTGGATAAACCTCAAAAACGTGAAATGAAGCAGATTGGTTGCCTGGGTCTCTGGGGAGGGGAAATTGGGAGCTACTGCTTAATGGGTATAGGATTTTCTTTCAGAGTTGATAAAAATCACTTAATTGTATGCTTTAAAATGATTTATTTTATGTTATGCGATTCTTACCTCAATTAAAAAGAAAAACAAAAGAAAGAAAGCATACCCAACCTGTATTCCACAGGATATGAATAAATTTCCAAATGGAAAACTCTTTCCATATATGTTGCTTAGATACTACCTACTTAGATGACAACCTTAATTCCAGTCTCCATTCCTTCTAAGATTTCTGACATTCTTACATCACATGAAGGGAAGATGGCAACTGCCACCTGACTTCTAAAAAACACTTTGAGATTCTTGACCTCTATTTGTTTGGCCCTTTATAATTTAACTTTCACATCATAGAGCCTTACCTTCTTTTCTGAGGATGGTCTAACTGCTGGGGCCCTTAAATACAAACCCATTCTTTGGATAGAGTCCTGGCCTGGTCATTTGTGTGTACAAGTCCATCCTCGGTTGCATACTAAAATGCAAGTTAAAACAAACAGGATCAAAAGATGGACAAATTGTCACTATGGATGGTTAGTATTTCAACTGAATAGATCTACCAACTGAATTATAGGACATTTAGACCATAGGAAACAAGTTAACACTGATACAAGCCATATATGTAACTGCTAATCCCAAGTCGTCATTTCTTACTTAACTCGTCTAAATACCATAAAAATCCCTACTAGGAGGGAAGTTAGATTGAACACGTGGATAGAAGAAGAACATCGTACTGCAACGCCACCAGACACTTCAGATCTTGATAATAGTACAGTTTCCATCACACCACAAGTGTGACTAGATATCAAATATTTGAGCACCAACTATTTTCAAGGTATTCTACAATAAGCCCAATATCTCTATATAACTTGGTGAACTTTAAATAGCATTAGATATATTTGTAATAGCAAACTAATTCTCTCAGCAGTGCAGCAAGTAAAAAGCAGTGAGAGGCCCAAGGAGATAATGAATAAAGTCAGTACTTCGAGGAGAAACAAAAACTAGCACTATTGAAAACGCAAAGCCATTGACGGTAGAGGTTAATGCAAAGAGCAAGTGAAAAAGTTAAAGGACTTATATAAGGATACCTAACAGCCCATTTCAGAATAAGAGGCCCATCAACTAAAATACAGACACAGATTTATTTCCATGACCAGAATGACATCCTCATCACCAAATATTTTTACAGTTGTCTTTTTGCCTTCGTAAATTCAATCCTCATTCTATTAATCTCATTTATCAAAATGGGCCTAACTCGGGTACTTTTACAAGAATGCAGATTTGATAGCAGAACCCATGTCCTGCTTCTTGCCTTAGCATCAGAATTCTTCCCTTTTTGTAAATCCTTGCCCTCTCCAACTTTACAGCCTCCTCGACCCCAAATGAAGTATGGAAAAATTAAGTTGGAGTAGTTTTATAGAAAGAATTTGCTGAAGATAGAGGAAACATACATCCAAAAATTAAAAATAACATTTATAAAGATGACATATGCCATTTTATATATAATATATATATTTTATATATAATAACATATGCCATTTTATATATTATATATATATATTTTTAAAAGACAGAAACAGAAACCATTAAGAGATTTCATTCATTCAACCAATTATTACCAAGGATTTGCTTAATTACATAAGTAAATTATATAATTATGTAGGATGAATCATAAATAACCAACAATCAAATGAAAACTTCCCATGAAATCAGCAATAAATGCACCATAGGTAAAGACAGACACAGATTACACTTGAGAACAATTTTTTTTAAAAGCCATCCATTGATTTTTGTCTTGTGACAAAGCCATATCTGAAAGAATCTAGACTCTCATGGTTAGCGGCTATTACTAAAATAACCGAGAACAGGCAAAAATAAATAAGAAGGCAAGAAAGGACTCTTAAACGCAGTAGAAAATATCAGCTTTTATGTAAGCGTGATATGAAATCAGGTTATACACAGAAGATTTTGAAAGTATGCATTGTGACTACCTTAAAGCTCAAACTACTGAAGAATAATATGATATACTGAATTAGATAATTCAGGTTCCTATGTAATCCTACTTTATTGATCCAGTTCATAAATTCCAAGCACTTCAGAAATGAAGGCAAATGCCTTGAGACAAAATAATTTCACAGAATCTTTGTGCTTCTGATTATACTAGGTCTGCTCCAACCTTCAATGATTCCTTAGAAGCTACTAGGAGATAAAATAACTTCAGGGACTTCCCTGGCCATCTGGTGGTTAAGACTTCCAATGCAGGGTGTACGGGTTCGATCCCTGGTCGGGGAGCTAAGTTCCCACATGGCTCGCAGACGAAAAAGCGAAACATAAAACAGAAGCAATATTGTAACAAATTCAATAAAGACTTTAAAAATGGTCCACATCAAAAAAATCTTTTAAAGAAGTAAATAAAATTTTTAAATAAAATAACTTCAGTCTGTAGCAGTTTATCTTAATTTTGAAGCATGTCAACCTTTTAGCCATAAATCTAGACATAGCTGCTATTACGTGTTTGTGGTATAATAAACACCCACAAAAGCCAGCCATGGCACTCTTCATAGTAAGAGCAATTTTGCTTACTCTCATAATCAATATATGTGTACGACCACTTAATTCTATTCAGTGTGAATGTAATAAAAGTTAATTAGTCAAAACAAAAGAAATTAATTCAACTGACTACTAAAACCTGAAACTTTGCTTATACTTTCTAGAACTGGAAAACCATGGGAGAAAATACAAAACTCAAATGTATTCCCCATGAGATTAAATAATCTTTTCAATAGCCCTCAGTAAAATTCTCTACTCTTTTCATAAGTGAATCAGATACGAAGTTCGGAAAGTAACATTTTTATTCCTGCAAGGGTTTCCAACAGGCAGCGTCATTGTTTAGGGAAGAAGTAAAGTATCTACTGATCTCTGAAAAATAGCTCACTTCTGGAAAGAATGTGCTAGGCCAAGCAGTAACAAAAGATAACTTTTGTCCACCTTCATTCAGTCTTCACTATCAGACACAGCTTTTCTCCATTTGTCAAAAAATATTCCATCATGGTAACTTGGTAGGTTCGGGGCATCCCCACTGACATCATTTTAGCTGAGCTCCACAATCCTCCATGATTCATGGATACCAAGAGCTTGTAAACCTGTTCTAAGAGTGAAATGGCACCTGCAGGCACAGCCCTTATCATGCTGTACTGTAAATGCTCAAGGGCTATTTTAGGATTTGATGATTAGGCCTACAAGTGCTTCTCAATTCTGAAGACTCAAGCACAACTCAGCTCCAGGAGGAAAGACCATTTTTGCTTTTAGTGCAATTAAAAGGCTGCAAGATACTGATTTTCAGAGGTTGCAGGAAAGGAAGGAGTTCGGGTTCTAACCATGTGATTTAAGGAAGGAAAGGTGTCCGCTCAGGTGAGATGACAATGAGAAGATTTTGCTTGCTGTTAAGGAGCTCTTACCAAGCTGTTCTTAAGTCAAAGAACAGCTGATGGACACAGACAGTCGTAGAAAAACTGACGAGAGTAAATATCAGTTTCACAAGAATTAATAGATCATAAAAGACTCACTGAATATCTTATAGCTCATTTTAAGGAGTTACCATCTAAAGATTCACTGAGTCACCCTTATTTTTCCAGATTAGGCAGAGAGGCCTCGGACTACTTTTTAAATACTCCAATTCCACGTCTGAGGAAAACTCCTTCTTAGCCAATCTTACTATAGATGGAAACACCCACATCACTGTGTGCCCTAAAGAGCTTTCTCAAAGCAGCCCAATTGGGGAAAAAAAAAAAGCATCAATAGATTAAGCTGAAGTAATTAAAACAGCATGGAAAAGCCCCAATCCTATTAAAGGGATGAGTTTGAAGTTAGCACTCAGACAACTAGTCCCCCTGACTTTGACTCTGGTTCTTCATAAAGAAAATCTATTTATTAACACGTACACACGAGTTTCAGAGAATTTGCTTCTTTCCTGGCTGCATTCTTTAGGCACATCAACTTAAGTAATAAGGGCACTGAGTATTTTTCTTCTTCAAGGTACTGACCTGGTAACCTTGGAAGAAGTTAAGAATTTCCTTAACTCCAGTATTGTAGGCCAGGCCCTGCATTCTGACCACCGTGCCAGGCTGTGGAGGGACACCGCTAAGATTAGCAGCTGTAGGGAAGTAGCCAAGACTATTGGGCGAACCTGGGGGGCTAAAGGGAGAGAAAGCACAGTGAACCAATAGAAATAGACAATGTCTAATATTTACTCTAAAAACATTAGTTACTTAAGGAAACAGACTTTCTCAAGGTGATCTTTCTTAGAATTCTTAGAATTATCTCTCCCAAGACAAGTACACCATAGCTATTCTGTCCCACAGCTCCACAAAAGCCGAAAGTTGAAAGATAGAAGGGTTAATGCAGAGTTAAATACAGGGTTTCCCCAAAGATCCAGTTCTGTCTGAGAGTCCTAAATGAAGGAAGGAGAGAAGGAAATTTCTGCAGCCACTCAACCACAAAGCACCGCTTCCAAAGCCGAGCTCATTGATGATTAACTGGCTAGTTATCAAGAATACTTAGGCATGAAAAGGCATGAACGCAAAGGAATAATAGAAACCATAGCCACAGAGACCAAAAAGTATACAAAAGGATTGCTCCAAAGAATAGACTGTTTTACTCCTATACACAAATGTACAACACAGTAAGTAGAGCATAATACGACAGCAGAGTACTATAGCACCCATGAGTTATTGTTTCCAACCTGACTGAAAAAAAAATGTGTGGGGGGTGGAAAGGAACAAGTAAATTGCAAGGGATGCATAACAAACTACATCAACCACCATTAACACGAGGGGAAATTGATGATGGGTCCTCTTTGTGTATCGGGCGCAATTACCTCCAAGGAACAAAAGCCACATGAATACCTAATCATTCTTCTTCTTTTTTTAAAAAAATGTTTAGTTATTTATTTGGCCACACTGGGTCTTAGTTGTGGCACTCAGGATCTTCGTTGCCACGTGCAGGATCTTTAGTTGTGGTAGGCGGGACCTAGTTCCCTGACCAGGGATCGAACCCGGGCCCCCTGCATTGGGAGCACAGACTCTTGCGGGCCTCTCACTATTGTGGTCTCTCCCGTTGCGGAGCACAGGCTCCGGACGCACAGGCTCAGCGGCCATGGCTCACGGGCCCAGCTGCTCCGCGGCACGTGGGATCTTCCCGGACCGGGACACGAACCCGTGTCCCCTGCATCGGCAGGCGGACTCTCAACCACTGCGCCACCAGGGAAGCCCGAGAGCACAGAGTCTTAACCACCTAGGGAAATCCCCCTAAGCATTCTTTATGTGGTAACTCAACTAATTACTGTATTATGAAATTAGTTTCACCCTGTCCCTTACCCAATCTGTTTGCCACCACACTTAGTTGCTAGATACCCATATTTAAAAATATGGGCTTCCCTGGTGGCGCAGTGGTTGAGAGTCCGCCTGCCGATGCAGGGGGACACAGGTTCGTGCCCCTGTCCGGGAAGATCCCACGTGCTGTGGAGCAGCTGGGCCCGTGAGCCATGGCCGGTGAGCCTGTGCTCCACAACAGGAGAGGCCACAACAGTGAGAGACCCGCATACCGCAAAAAAAAAAAAAAAAAAAAAATACACACACACACACACACACACACACACACACAGGGAAAAAAATTTTTTTAAGTAGTCATTAGCTTAAAGAGCAATAAAGACCCACAGCTTTAGATTATTAACTCTTATAAATCATTCTAAGTAAGTAATTATCCCATTTCAAAGACAAGTAAACACATAATGGAAGGGACTAAAAATCTTTGAGATTATCTATCCTACATAATCCTAACTGATGGGTTAATAGGAATGATACCAGATGGTGAATCCAGTCCCAGACTCCATTTTATGCAAATTTTTTTTTTTTTTTTTGCGGTACGCGGGCCTCTGTTGTGGCCTCTCCCGTTGCGGAGCACAGGCTTCAGACGCGCAGGCCCAGCGACCATGGCTCACGGGCCCAGCCGCTCCGCAGCATGTGGGATCTTCCCGGACCGGGGCACGAACACGTGTCCCCTGCATCGGCAGGCGGACTCTCAACCACTGCGCCACCAGGGAGGCCCCTCAGACTCCATTTTAGTAGCACAGTAACCTTGAGCAAGTCACTTAATGTCTCTGAATTCCAATTTTATCATTTGTTAAATGGGGATTACACTTCCTAGTTTCACATAATTGTTCTTCAGCTTCAATGATTTAACATACAAATTACTCCACAAACCATAAAATACAGTAATTTCTTGTTCTATTATTATTCTCACTCTTGCTATTTCCATAATCATTCTTCCATTTCATTTCTAAAATATGGGAGCCTGAAAAAATATTACTTGACATCAAGCTGCCCATAACTTAAGTCTCTAAAACAGTGATTCTCAACTTGTCTGCATATTAGAGTCACTTAGCGAGATTTTTACAACTCTACGAGGAGAGTCTCTTTAGAGATCAAGAGTCAATCTGTGTGTAACTGTCAGAGCAAAGAGAGGGAATGCTGAACTTTAGGCCTGAGAAGGACTTTAGCCATCATTTAGCCACACCTCCTCATTTTTACAGAGATGGAAATGGAAACTAAGAGTTAAATAATTTCCCAAAGGTCACACAACCAGTTAGCTCTTCACAAAACTGAAGAACTACCCAGATTTCTCAACTTCTAGTTCAGTATCTCCCTATACAAGCACCATTCATTCAAAGACCATATTTGCTTATGTCAAATGCCTGATAGATACTAACACTAATACTCAAAGACTATCAAGACTTCTGTGTATTTTGCTGAGTTACTCAGACTTTCCACACTGGATATGAAAATCAGATCATTTCCATAGTATACAACTTACTTCTATGACTCTGACCTGGCATATTCTATGCCTCTGGTTAAAGATCTCTTATAAATTAAATCTAGGTATCTCGTATTGGGTTGGCCAAAGAGTTCACTTGGTTTTTTCCGTAAGATGGCCCTAGTAGCACTTAGTTGTCTTAACTTCATTTGAAACAATTTTGTTAGATTGCATTGTGACAGCTGTCATATCAGCATGCATAAAAAAAAAAACTTATCAAAATTGGTGATTTTTGTGTAGCTATTTTAATATTGAAGATGGGAGAAAAAAAGCAACATTTCCGGCATATTATGCTTTCTTATTTCAAGAAAGGTAAAACGCAACTGAAATGCAAAAAACCATTTGTGCAGTGTACGGAGAAGGTGCTGTGACTGATCAAACGTGTCAAAAGTGGTTTGTGAAGTTTCGTGCTGGAGATTTCGAGCTGGGTGATGCTCCAAGGTCGGGTAAGACCAGTTGAAGTTGATAGTGATCAAATCGAGACATTAATGGAGAAAAATCAATGTTACACCACGCAGGAGACAGCCGACATACTCAAAATATCCAAATCAACTGCTGAAAATCATTTGCACCAGCTTGGTTATGTTAATTGCTTTAATGTTTGGGTTCCACATTAAGTTAAGCGATAAAAACTTTCTTGACCATATTTGTGCATGCAATTCTCTACTGAAACGTTCCTTTTTTTTTTTTTTTTTTTTTTTTTTGCGGTACGCAGGCCTCTCACTGCTCTGGCCCCTCCCGCCGCGGAGAACAGGCTCCGGACGCGCAGGCTCAGCGGCCATGGCTCACCGGCCCAGCCGCTCCGCAGCATGTGGGATCTTCCCGGACCGGGGCACGAACCCGTGTCCCCTGTATCGGCAGGCAGACTCTCAGCCACTGCGCCACCAGGGAAGCCCGAAAACGGTCCATTTTTAAAACAAATTTGTGACAGGTGATAAAAAGTGGATACTGTACAATAATGTGGAATGGAAGCGATCGTGGGGCAACCACACCAAAGGCCAGTCTTCAACCAAAGAAGGTGATGTGTGTATATGGTGGGATTGGAAGGGAGTCCTCTATTATGAGCTCCTTCTGGAAGACCAAATGATTAATTCCAATAAGTACTGCTCCCAATTAGACCAACTGAAAGCAGCACCCAACGAAAAGTGTCCGGAATTAGTCAACAGAAAATGCATAATTTTTCATCAGGATAACACAAGACCACATGTTTCTTTGATGACCAGGCAAAAATTGTTACAGCTTGGCTGGAAGGCTCTGATTCATCTGCTGTATTCACCAGACATTGCACCTTCAGATTTCCATTTATTTCGGTCTTTACAAAACTCTCTTAATGGAAAGAATTTCAATTCCCTGGAAGACTGTAAAAGGCACCCGGAACAGTTCTTTGCTCAAAAAGATAAAAACTTTTGGGAAGATGGAATTATGAAGTTGCCTGAAAAATGGCAGAAGGTAGTGGAACAAAATGGTGAATACGTTGTTCAATAAAGGTCTTGGTGAAAATGAAAAATATGTCTTTTATTTTCACTTAAAAACCAAAGGAACTTTTTGGCCAACCCAATACCTTCAAAATACAACCAAGATAAAATAAAAGTTATCTAACTAGAAATTTAAGGCTATAAATGACAATTATGTTCAGCATCTGTAGGGTAGCACCTATTCCAATGAAGCCAAAACACAATACAATTGGGATTCACATCTTTATTCTTTGCACTAGCATTATCTGCTGTAGACAACATATCTTAAGAAAAATTAAATAATCTGTATCTACCTGACAGGGCATGAGAATAAGAATTTTCTTTCAACCTAAATTCCAGGTCTTTCAGATTATTGAAATAAAAAACAGCAAGAAATAAAGTAACTTATGGAGTAAAAATGGTAGTATAGAGAGAAGGCAAACTTATACGTAGAAAATCGAATACAGTTTGCTGAATTATTACTAGAATAAGCCAGTTTGGCAAGGTTAAAAGATATAAGATCAATGCATAAAATAAATTAACTACATTTTTATACACTACAATGAACAATCCAAAATGGAAATTAGGAAATCAATTCCATTCACAATAGCATCAAAAAGAACAAAATATTTAGGAAAAAAATTTGACAAAGGAAGAGCAAGACTTGTACACTAAAAACTATGAAACACTGTTAGAAAATAAAAGATCTAAATAAATGGAAAGACAGCCCATGTTCATAAACAGAAGATTTAATTTTGTTAGAATGGCAATACTATCTCTAAATTGTACAGATTTGATGCAATAGCTATCAAAATTCCAACTGGCTTTTTTGCAGAAAATGACAAACTGAAGCTAAAACATATATGGAAATACAAATGACCCAGAATAGCCAAACTTTCTTAAAAAAGAACGAAGTAGGAAGACTTACATTTCCTAAATGCAAAACTTACTCTAAAGCTACAGTAGTCAAGATGGTGTGGTACTCCCATAAGGGTAGGCAATGATCAATAGAATAGAATTTGAGAGGTGAGAAATAAACCCTTACATTTATGGTCAATTGATTTTTTTTTTTTTTGGCCACGCTGCACAGCCCATGTGATCCCAGTTCCCCGACCAGGGATCAAACTCAGGCCCGTGGCAGTGAAAACGTAGTGTCCCAATCACTGGACAGCCAGGGAATTCCCTGGTCAATTGATTTCTGATGAGGGTTCCAGGACAATTTGATGAGGAAAGAAGTCTTTTCAGTAAATGTTGCTGGAACAATGAAATATCCACATGCAAAAGGATGAATTTAGACCTCTACCTCACTCCATATAAAAAATTAATTCAAAATGATAATATACCTAAGTGTAAGAGCTAACACTACACAACTCTTAAAAGAATATGTAGTGGGCTTCCCTGGTGGCGCAGTGGTTGAGAGTCCGCCTGCCGATGCGGGGGACACGGGTTCGTGCCCAGGTCTGGGAAAATCCCACGTGCCACGAAGCGGCTAGGCCCGTGACCCATGGCCGCTGAGCCTGCGCGTCTGGAGCCTGTGCTCCGCAACGGGAGAGGCCACAACAGTGAGAGGCCCGCGTACCGCAAAAAAATAAAAAAATAAAAAAAAAGAATATGTAGTAATACATTTTCATGACCTTGCATTATATCTGACAACAAAAGTATAAGTGAGAAAAGAAGAAATAGATAAGCTGGACTGCATCAAAACTTAAAACTTTTGTGCTTTAAAGGACTCCATCAAGAAAATGAAAAGACAACCCACAGACGGGGAGAAAATATTTGTAAGTCATATAAGCTCTCCTACCTAGAATATATACAGAAATGTTACAACTAAAAAACAGTAAGAAAAATAACTCAATTTAAAAATGTGCAGGGACTTCCCTGGTGGTCCAGTGGCTAAAACTCTGCTCTCCCAATGCAGGGGGTCCAGGTTCAATCCCTGGTCAGGGAACTAGATCCCACATGCTGCAACTAAGAGTTCACATGTCAGACTTCCCTGGTGGTGCCGTGGTTAAGGATCCGCCTGCCAATGCAGGGGACACGGGTTTGAGCGCTGGTCCGGGAAGATCCCACATGCCGCGGAGCAACTAAGCCCGTGCATCATAACTACTGAGCCTGCGCTCTAAAGCCCGCAAGCCACAACTACTGGGCCTGCGTGCCACAACTACTGAAGCCCGTGCGCCTACAGCCTGTGCTCTGCAAAAAGAGAAACCACCGCAACGAGAAGCCTGCGCTCCCCAACAAAGAGTGGCCCCCGCTCGCTACAACTAGAGAAAGCCCGCATGTAGCAATGAAGACCCAATGCCACCAAAAAAAAAAAGCCAGTCACAGAAGACCACATATGGTATGATTCCATTTATATGAAATAGCTGAACAAGCAAATCCATAGAAACAGAAAATAGATTGATAGTTATTTAGGGATGGGGGAGGGGCAAGTAAAGTGGGTAGAAAGGAAGTGAATGGGAGTTTCTACTAATGGACACCAGGTTTCCTTTGGGGGTAATGGGTTACTCTAAAATTAGATTGTTACATTATCTAAAAATTAGTTTACACAATTGTTCTAAAATTAGCTGCGCAATTCTGTAAATACACTAAAAACCACTGAATTGTATACTTAAAATAGGTTAATTTTATGATATGTAAACTACCTTAATAAAGCTGTTTTTAGGACTTCCCTGGTGGTGCAGTGGTTAGGAATCCTCCTGTCAATGCAGAGGACATGGGTTCGAGCCCTGGTCCAGGAAGATCCCACATGCTGCGGAGCAACTAAGCCCATGCACCACAACTACTGATCCTGTGCTCTACAGCCCAGGAGCTACAGCTACTGAGCCCACACACCACAACTACTGAAGTCCACATGCCTAGAGCCCGTGCTCCACAACAAGAGAAGCCACCGGATTGAGAAGCTCGCGCACAGCAACAAAGAGTAGCCCCTGCTCACCGCAACTAGAGAAAGCCCGTGTGCAGCAACGAAGACACAATGCAGCAAAAAATAAATAAATTTATTTATTAAAAAAAATAAGTAAATAAATTAACTTTTCAACTAATCCAATTCAGTTAAGTACAATTTACCTTCAATGTTTGAGATATTTAATGCTTTCCATGGAAAGTTGCTCAGTTATCAGAAAATCTTAGCCTTTTTCAAATCCCATGTAATTTAAGGAATGGTAGGGAGTGCTGTATGTTATAAAGGAAACAATTTTAAACAAAAGAATAGCTTCAAAGTATAAAGTATAAATGGATTAGGCCATCACCACAGAATAAATGGATTATGCCATCGCCACAGAATAAGGATAACGTAAAAATTATGTGCATCTGCTTTGTGGCGGTGGTTTAGAGAAAGATAAGGAATTTTTTAACCACACCCTAAATAACGGCAAAAAGAGAGCTGTCCATCAAAACAAGACTATGCCAGTAGCGCATCCTAACATTCATTTTAAGTCATTGTTTTGGGTTTTTACCTCCATTTTATCTTTACTTAGGTTTCAGATTCTCAAGTGTCAGTATTTATCAGTCTCAGGTGTACATGGTAACAATAATGTAACTGCTACTCAAAAGCTACAGAGGATCAAAAATTGATAAAACTACAAAGGAACCCAACGGGTTAGGGGCCAAATGAGTGAGTCAATGTAACCCTGAACTCCGAGGTCCTACAGTGCATGGAGGGACTGTACCGCATCACATAAACTAACAAGGAGACTGCACTTGAGCTGGGTAAGAAACCCTGTTGGAGTTGCCTGAATGGGCAAAGAACTGAAGGGAGATGAGAGGAAATGAAGGGAAAAAGTAAATAGCACAAGAGGGGTCTCCCCAAAGGTTTATATTCAGAAAACTGCTAGAGCATCACAGTTATGAAGACATTACTGCTGAGATTCATTCAGCAAGTCACACTGAGATTGCATTAAGAAATTACTGAGGACTTCCCTGGTGGCACAGTGGTTAAGAATCCGCCTGCCATTGCAGGGGACACGGGTTTGATCCCTGGTTCGGGAAGATCCCACATGCTGCAGAGCAACTAAGCCCGTGCGCCACAACTACTGAGCCCACGCGCCACAACTACTGAAGCCTGCACGCCTAGAGCCCGTGCTCTGCAACAAAGAGAAGCCACTGCAATGAGAAGCCCACGCACAGCAACGAAGAGTAACGGCTAGATAAAGCCTGCGTGCAGCAACGAAGACCCAATGCAGCCAAAAATAAAAAAAATATTATAAAAAAAAAAAGAAAAAGAAACTACTGAATGAAACACACCAGTGACTACATTATAAAGTTGGTGAAGATTTCCTCCATGGCAGTACTCCATGTTCTCTCTACGTATTTGGGTAAAAACTTTCAAACCCAATGTAGAGAAAAACTATATTTCCCTGAGAATTAATGACTTTCTTTCCTTTGAAATTATGAGTTTTGTAATTCAAGTTTCCCCATGCTCAGAGCCTATGATTGTTATGCCAATATTAATTTAATTGCCTAAGATTCTGTTGTCAGACTATCAAATATTTCTTCCTATCTTATATTTTTTCAAATCCTAATGTACATAATCTAATTTTATAATATTCTATGTATCCTAATAACTCATAGAAAATTCTTTGTAGAGCAGGGAAAGATATGAAAATACTGAAGGCCAGGGTGTCTAACAACACAATATATACTCTATCGGAAATAATTCTCATAACACCCTTTCATCTAATAATTACAAATTACTAAACATTGGTAACACTGATGTTATCAGGTAGCATTCCAAAATAGAAGTAGTCATAGCACGATAATATTCATATTTTGAGGACCTGCCATATTTCCCTAGAGGAGAGAGAATCAAAGCATTATCTGTCCTATTAGAAAAAGAGGTTAAGGGAAAAGAATAGAAGACTATATTCTCTCCTCTGGATGAGATGACATTAACATAGAAAACTAAAACACATTAATTAAAAAAACACATAAAAAACATAGAAAGTTAAAACACAGTTACATAGAAAACATGCCGAGAAGTCTTGCAAAAAGAAATCTGGTTTCTACTTCTTGCAAAATTACTGCACCGAGCCTTTGTATTAAGGTTATTAACACCCCTAGTGTTACAAAGACCATATATTTTTGGAAAGTGACTGGAGAAACAATGTTTTAATCCTAGCAAGTGCAAAAGATGGAGTCACTTTTCACGTAGGAAATTTCTGAACTAACTTGTTCATCTGAAATGAACAATCTCAAGAAGGATGACTTTTCAACATTCTTTTTGAGTTTAATACTGAGGCAGAAGGACGGATGATCACATCTGGATTCTCAATTTCTGTTAGCTCTTCCTAAAGGCTGTACAAGCTGCTCTGTGCATGTGCATCTACCCCTTGGAGAAAGTTTAAGTAACCAACAAATATAAAAACACTTTGGAAGGAATAAAGAAATCTTCTAAGAATCTATTTCACTGAAATCGTAAGCAAATTTAGGTACTGTCAAAATAGTTTGGTAACTGAACTTAACTTACCCTAATTATGTCAAAGATTACCAAAAACAAACAAAAAACCCCCCTACTACAGTTATCATAATATGCTCCAAATACATAGTAAAGTTACAGACTGCTTACTCAAAACAAGAATTGCCCTCACAAGTAGAAATTATTTTATAAGTAATCTTTTTGCTTGATTTAAAGTATAAAATGATAACAACTGATCTTCTTACATGTTTAGAAAACAGTGACATTTTTAAGAGTAATATTTTGATGAAAAATCTAGATGAAGAAGGAAGCAAAACACACTGTTAACCATGGACATTTGTAACAGAAGTAACAGAAGACAACAATTTCCAGAGAGGCACATTTACAGAAGTTATTATTTTGTAAACTATTTTGGCGTTCTGTTTTTTAAATGAGCTTTTGTCTTGTTTTGGAATAGGAATAGCATACAACATTGAAAGGTACAAATACAGAGCCAGCAGTATGACTCCATCACACCCCTCCCCCTCCAGATCAGAACCTCTCCAGAAGCAATCCCATTCTAGCTTCGTGGTTATTATGATTTGATTATTTTGAACTTAAATGGAAAATGTTTGCTAATAAAGCCATTTTGCTTTTGGTTTAAAAAAAGGCAGCTTAGGGACTTCCCTGGTGGCACAGTGGTTAAGAATCTGCCTGCCAATGCAGGGGACACAGCTTCCAGCCCTGGTCCGGGAAGATCCCACGTGCCACGGAGCAACTAAGCCCATGCGCCACAACTAATGAGCCTGCGCTTTAGAGCCTGTGAGCCACAACTACTGAGCCCACGCTCTAGAGCCAGCAAGCCACAACTACTGAAGCCCGTGAGTCTAGAGCCCAAGCTCCACAAGAGAAGACCGCAATGAGGAGCCCGCACACCACAACAAAGAGTAGCCCCTGTGCAGAAACAAAGGCCCAAAGCAGCCGAAAGAAAAAGAAAAAAAAGGCGGCTTAAAAGACCACATAACACACAGTAAAGAAAATCAAAAGTCATTACTCTATATTATTAGATAAAATTCATAGACAAATGTCAATTTTTCCTTTTAGCCTACTTCAAGGTAATGTCTTAAAGATATACCAAGGAATGCTTAAATAGGGCAATGGAGGCAAAATAGGTTTATCAACATTGACACATGTGTTTTAGTTAAGTTCTGCTTTAACTAAAGTCATTAATGCTTAAGAATAAGGTGCTTAATTTAAAGATATATTGGGCACATAAATAGCAACAAGTGAAAGAAATGATCTCTAGGTTTTTGTGCTTTAAAATGTTCTGCGGGTAAGGGTATAGCAGGGTACGCATGGAAACAGATGATACAAGATTGGGAAATATTGATATTGTTGAAATTGGGTAATAGATATTCTCCCAAATTATGTTAGTTTGAAAATTTCTGTAATAGATTCTTTTAAAGTTATGCTTGAAAATAACATGTATAATACCATCCCCATTTTGTAAGAAAAAAAAATCCATAGGGAAAAAAACCTTACACATTGAAATCAATCAAGTGTTTTGGGTAATGAAAATTTTTTTCCTTGACCTTCACTGCACTTGATAATTTTCTACAACGCTGAAAAGAATTTTAAGCATATTTTAAATTCCCTGAACTGCTCATCATATGAATAAGGTCTTTAGACTAACAAATGACTATTCCATGAAACTACACTGAATTCTCAGGGACTGATAGTATAGACTGAATTGCCCACAGCAGTTCCTGCTTACATCATTTAGCCATGTCATTCAAACTAAAAAAAAAAAGTTGTTCCCACCAACAAAAATTATCTGGTGCTTCTCCGTTATAACAACATTGCCTGATATTGCATTAATATTGCATTGTTACAATGTTCTAGTATAATTTCACTGCATGCTGAGTTCCAGTTTGCATTTGTGGCACTAAATGTTTAAGTTATAAAAAGAATTTTTTTAAAACAAGAACTTTTTCTTAGTCCTATCAGAAAGCTTTTGGGACTTCCCTGGTGGTCCAGTGGTAAAGAATCCGCCTTTCAATGCAGGGGATGCAAGTTCGATCCCTGGTCAGGGAACTAAGATCCCACATGCGGCGGGGCAGCTAAGCCCACGTGCCACAACTACTGAGCTCCCGCGCCTCAAAGAGAGAGGCTGCATGCCACAAACTACAGAGCCCATGTGCTCTGGAGCCTGTTCTGCAACGAAAGATCCCACATGCATCAAGGATGACCCCGCGTTCTGCAACTAAGATCTGATGCAGCCAAAAATAAATAAATAAAATATATACTAAAAAAAAGAAAGCTTTCAATGAGTAAATTAGAAAGTAAATTTAACTTTACATTTGGTTGTCAAATGTTACCACTGTGAGAAACTAGTTAAAGTGTATATGGGATGCCTCTGTACTGTTTGTTACAACCTTATGAACCTATACTTATCTCAATAACAAAAGGAAACTGGAATAAGAAAGCCAAGTGTTCAAAATAGGAAATGCATGCATCTCTCAGAGGCTTGGTATTCTTTTTGACTCAGGTGCAAAGAATTTCAGAATAGAATACAAGAACACCACACAACAAACCAAGCATTGCAGAATGCCTCAATATTACTAAACATACGTATTCAATGCTTGGGTAGAAAGAATGATTTTACAAGTAATGGTTATCTGAAAAAATAAAAGTCCCCTCCCACACCTCCCAAACCTTTCTCATGGGTATGCAAATAAAGTGTCACTCATTAAAAATGTCAAACATCCCTTGCCCTCTCTTTTGGTTCAAGGTGATATGTTATTATTTATAACATATAAAAGACATTAACATAAATGTCTTTTGTATATCCGTTGCCTCACCTACAAAAGGTGAGGCAACGGATATACAAAAGACATTTATGTTGATCCATCTTTCTTTAAATCACACAACATTTCTTTGAAGACTCAGCATGTTTCTTACGTGTGCTACAGCTTTGATGCAAAAGAGAATATTCTTTTCTAAGAAAAATGAGCGGTCAGAACAGAAGGTAGGACTTTATGTAATGGGAGAGACAAGGTGTGAAAACAGAGTTCTGAGTAATAAGCAGGGTGGGCATGAACAGATAGTCCCTTCTAATTCTTTTGTACCCTGGGCTAAGCTCTGGGATACTGGGTAACCGAAATCTTCTTCCAAGGGGTGAAAGGAAAAACCAATGTTCATAATCAGAAAATAGAACCACTTGCTTTAATTTCACTTGCTCTTCAAGATGCTGTTGTTACAGCCACACATTTAGACTGCTAAAAACTCATTTAACAATAAACAAAAAGAAAGCAATTCACTGGTTCACTGTTTTCTCCTTAAATGTTCCTCAAGTAACCCAAATCCTTATGATGAAATACCCATCATAGGTTCTATCTCCAAATATACCAAGTTAGAGGAAATAAAATAAGAACAAATGCCTGCTAGCTGAAGGAGCCCTTTGAAGTCACTGACTTTGCACAGGGATGAACTCTGTCAGCTACTCTACACCAGAAAGGGTCCATATTTCATTAACCCTAATATTCCCAGTATGTCGCACACAGAGGTACTAAATTATAGTTTGCCCAGATAAATTCAAAGTTAAAAACAGTAAAACCAGTTACTTTTTTTGAGGGGCATACTTTTAAAAGTCTGCAAAATGTTAGCATATTGATGTTTTAAAGTAATGAACATGTTGCATAATCTGAAGTCAAACGGACATATTTCATTTAAAAAGTGGATAACACATTTTAAATCAACTATACTCCAATAAATTTTTTTTTTTTTTTTTGCGGTACTCTGGCCTCTCACTGCTGTGGCCTCTCCTGTTGCAGAGCACAGGCTCCGGAAGCGCAGGCTCAGCGGCCATGGCTCACGGGCCCAGCCGCTCCGCGTCACGCGGGATCTTCCCGGACCGGGGCACGAACCCGTGTCCCCTGCATCAGCAGGCGGACTCTCAACCACTGCGCCACCAGGGAAGCCCAATAAAAATTTTTTAAAAATTAAAAAAAAAAAGTGGAGGGACAATATTGTGCAATAGACCATAATGGAAAAGAATATATAACTGAATCACTTTGCTGTACAGCAGAAATTAACACAATACTGTAAATCAATATACTTCAATGAAATATAAAAAAAAATAGAGGGAATTTATTTTTTTTTTGATTTAAAAAGAGACAAACTCCAGAGCTTCTGATTTAATATCTTGTTTTAGCCTAAAGTTTGCTATCTCACACTTTCCTACGTATCAGAGAATAGGCCAAAAGATACTTAAACATTTACATCACAGAGCCTCAAATGCCTTACAGTCATGTGATGTTAGAAATTAATGGCTTTCTCCCAAAACTGTAAAATATTTTATCATTTTTGGAATTTGCTTTTTAAATTATTACAGATTTTAAGTATGGTTAACAGCACATCCCCATGTTTGAACACTTTGTGTCAGTAATTTCACTAGAATTAGGGAAATGTAAATTGAAAGTGAACCATACTAGGAGTTATTTGGAAATATTAATTTAAATATAACATACATGACTTTTGATTTAAAAATCCCACTCCTGTGAAATTGTTCTACAGAAATAGAAGTATTTAAAGATCAATACGAGTTTGTTTAACAGAAAAATAAAATTAAATGTCTATAAAAATAAAGGAATTGTTAAATTATGATATATTTTCATTCTTGGGATATCAAATGGAAGTTACAAGAGTGAGGTAAATATACAGATATTCCTTAGGGAAGAAGTCAATGACATACTGGCAAGTTAAAACAAACAAACAGACAAAACAAAACAGTGGGCAGTATGTTAGTACGCCACATTATTTACAAGCACACAGATACGTGTATGTTATCAAACTGATAGTAGTGGTTACTTTTGGACTTGGTGTTGTGTAGAATGGGAGTCTACTTTTACTCACTACTTCTATCCTCTTAGACTTAATAATGAGGACATTACAAACTTTAAAACCACTAGTAGAAAAAAAAAAAAACACTAGTAGAAAAAAATTAACATATAAGCAGGGGCCCAAAATTACAGGAGCTATTAAGCCAGAAATGTCAGTTCCGCTTGCCTTTGGGGCTTCAATTCAAGACTCAAGTTCCCATCTCACTGTGATGGAAAACTATTTCTAAGAGATTCCTTCTTTTAACAGTGTCCAGATAGCAAGGCAATGGTGGAATTGGATACTTTGCAAGTGTATTATAGGCACAAGAAATTGCACCAGGCATCCAGTGGCACAACGCATTCCACTCCTGACATTCTGATGGTGTCAGACAAGAAGACAGAGATCTTTCTTATAACCAGAGCCACTACCAGCAAGTGACTGTCACAGGGTCTAGAGAAGGTGACAGATTGGGATTGGGCTGGGTGTCTGACGGTACTCAACCATGAACAATTAACAATTACTCATGCTTCTGAGACCTTTTTCAAGCTTTCAAAAGATGGCCAGCTGATGGTTATCATGGCTTTCTCCCTATTCTTCTTCCCCAGGAGAATAAAGAACATTTTCAAAAAACAAAACAAAACAAAAAGAATATTTTCAATAGCATTAATGAATGTTTTTAAAATTTCTAAAAAAATTAAACAAATTTAATTAATAGTGGCTACCAGTTTCACTGCTACCAAGATTCCAAAGTTCTTGCTCCCTATTGGGAAACTGCAGATGGAGAGAGAATAAAAAATACAGTGTGACAGGGAATCCCCTGGCGGTCCAGTGGTTAGGACCCCGCACCTCCACTGCAGGGAGCCTGGGTTCGATCCCTGGTCGGGGAAGTAAGATCCTGCAAGTCACGAAGCAAGGCCAAAAAACAAATAAACAAAAAAAAAAACCACACAGAGATCAGATAGGTAAGTTCCAGGCCACTTATCAAAAACCTCACATACACATTGGTGGATGTACTCAAAACATTTATTTTAAATAGCTTGAGAAGGAAAAAACAAGGCCTGGTATACTTTACAAAGTTTTTGAGCAATATTGCTTGTGCCAAAGTAAAATTTTATTTTAATAAAGTGAACTGGTTAGTAGCTAAACAAAGACTTTTTTTTTTTGGCTTTGCAGCATGTGGGATCTTCCCCAACCAGGGATCGAACCTGGGCCCCCTCCAGTGGAGGTGCGGTGTCCTAATCAATGGACCGCCAGGGAAGTCCAAACAAAGACTTTAAAAAAAAAAAAAATTTTTTTTTTTTTTTTTTGAAAAGAAAATTGAGAACGAGAGGTTATTATATATACAAGTTAGAATCACAGGCAATCAGACCTGGGAGGGACTCCAAAAGCGTGGCTGATCTCATCATTTTGTAACAACCAGAAAGGTCAAGTGAATTGCCTCAGGTAGAACAGATGAGACCAAAACTCGGGTCTCCCAATTTCCAGACTGACAAATTTCTCTCCATTATATCCTGTTGCCTCCAAGAAATTGAGGACAACTAAAAATAATCAGATTTAAAATATGTTGATTCTAATAAAGTACTGAATAATCTCATTCTGGACTTGTTAGTAAAGATTTAGAGAGGAAAGAATACAAGCCCTATAAAATTTAAAACAACAGTTTTTATTTATTTTGGGTTGACATGAATTCATGGTACTTAAAAATATAATTGTCATCATCATGGATTTTCCCGTTTTGTAATTCATTCACATGATACTGCCACCCTATTAGAATGATTACTGTGCTACTCACTAACAACCCTAAAATAGAAGGAAAAATGGAAAGTTGTATACACACGTAACCTAAAATATCATGCTGTCAATAGATGGTTAAAAAATAAACATTTTGGTTTGTCTTGAAACAACCTTCTTGGTCAGAGATATGACCAGAAACCGTTGCCGGTCATGCTAACCTTCAACGTGGCAGACAACATTCTTTTGTGAACTCAGGCAGCGGCTATTAAAGGAGTCCTTTGTTTCTGTCCCTCATTTCCACTTCCATCAGAGCCTTACCTGGGATAGTACGCTGTGTAGTTCATGAAGAGCTGGGTGCCTGCTGGGTAGTATGCTGTGGAGGGCTGCAGTGCTCGTGGATTCAAGAGCACAGAGGGCTGATAAATGGCAGCTTCAGGAGGAATAACTGCTGCAGGAGCTGGAAATGTGTAGGAGGGAGGAGACAGGCCTAAATAAGCAAAGAGAGAGACCTTGAGATATATTTGCAGTAGTTGACACATCTGCTAGCACTAAAGCTACAAGGTCGCTATTCCATATATACATTCGAAAGAAAGAGACCAGTTCTGTATACCATCCCAAGCATCTTCCTTTTGGTTATGTAGATAACACCTAGAAGCAATCTCAAATCTCACACACTCTGTCAACCTAAAGAATGGTTCTTATTCTGAAATTTGGAAAAACCAGTATCAAGTGGACTTTCAAGTCTTCGCAACCATTTCATGACACATGATTTTTTTTCCCCCACTCCTAAGTACCACAAAGTAACTCTTTGAGGAGAGAAACATGGGACAAACTGACATTTAGTGTAACTTCAAACCAAAAGCTGGGTTTTTTCCCCCTTTGAGCACTAGGCTGCTAGTTCATATTGTTATCTACTCTATAGGACAACATGAAGACAGTTATGACAAAACACTATTCACCAGGACCATGTATTATGCCAAAGCATAGACTGTACCAGAGTAAACTGACCTAAAAGGAGTAGATTAACTCTGGATCATGTACACTTCAAGGAAACCCGGAAGATGGGTTTTTGACGCTAATCTACATCTTCAGACCAGTCTAAAAAATAAAAAAATCCAATCTGGGAGATAACCCTGAAGAAATATATGTGCAAGTCTTCCTGAGAGTCAGTTGATTCAGATTAAATAGAAAGTAGAAAGGATGGAATTCCTTTGTCTTCTGGATATGCAACATCTTCAAGGCCCAGTAACTCACTTTAAGTCAGACCACTTGCTGGTCACTAGCTTTAATGTGTAGGATGAACACAACTCTCCAAGCCATCTGCACCCAACAGAAGAGATAACTAAGAGGTTGACTGAATTTGGAATTCCTGACTTTAATTTTCAAACCTAGAACCACCTAATATATGTTGCAAATAGCTCAAGCCCACTGGATAATTTTCACAGGAAAATCTCTACTGTCTTTTGCTCTTCTTACGAGCTTTTATATGTCTATGGAGATGAGTGAGTCAGCTGAATATGGGTACATAAACCCAAGACCTGGGAATTCCCTGGTGGCCTGGTGGTTAGGATTCCAGGGCTTTCACTGCTATGGTCCAGGTTCAACGCCTGTCAGGGAACTGAGGTCCTGAAAGCTGTGCGGCATGGCCAAAAAAACACAAAAACAGACAAACAAAAAAACCCAAGACCAACATATTGATTTCATATTCAATTTTTGGGTACCTCCTTCATACCCATCAAAAATTGCTACATGGTAGATACCTAATGTAGATAATTTTAAAATTATGGTCCCTGGCCTAAAAGAGTCCACAAAAAGGACAAACAGAACAAACCGAGACACCTAAGTCATAAAGAGATTGTCACCTAAAGCGAGTTGGTAGGAAAAAAAAAAGTCCAGTAGAACAAGCATATTAGCATGTATAAATTAGAATTCTGATTTTTTTAATGAGTGAACTCTTCCACTAAATTGACAAATGGCCAAATTTTAAATAAAATTTTTAGAAAGTATTAAAAGATATGGAAATATATTTTATGTAAAAATGCATTTAGATTAAAAAAAAATTTTTTTTTTTTTGGCCGCGCGTTGTGCAGCATGCGGGATCTTACTTCCCCAAAGAGGGGATGAAACCGTGCCCCCTGCAGTGGAAGTGCAGAGTCTTAACCACTGGACTGCCAGGGAAATTATTACTATTTTAGGGCTTGTGAGGGGGAAAAGGGAAGAAGTAAAAATCTTACGAAGTCTGTAATGACGACTTTTCCACCAGGAAGAGAGGAGTGAAAGGATATCACAGCAAAAGAATTTGGGTTATACATGATGGAGAAATTCCCTTATCTCATAATGCTTGACAGATTATCAGTATGGGAAATTGTAAAAGTTACTGATATTATCAGTGGTTTATGGACAGGAAACCTCCAACTAAGATTACATTAAGATATCCACTTAAGCCCAATCATGAATTTCTAAAACTTGATACTCATTAATGATCAACTCTTAGATATCCACCAATAGCAAGCAGCAGATAAATGGAACATTAGCAGTTAGGCATTCCAAGGCAAATAAAGGATTAAGCCCTACTGAATGTCCTAGGAATACTACTTTATCAAATAGGTTTATTGGTGTAGATCCCTCTTTACTAGAAAGTGATGTCTTAACGCTCCCCACTTTATTGGAATCAAGCACATAATCCAGTTTACTCTCTCGGTTATCTTTGGACTGTATTCCAAGTGATACTTTCTTTAAACATACCCAGCATGCTTCCTAACAAGGTATGTCTTACTCAAAAGTGAAAACTTGGTCAGAAAATTCAAGTTTTAAACATCAGATCCCCAAATGTTCCTTAGTCACAAACCAGAACTTGGTCTCCCGACTAAAGGGCTTATTCCTCTCAAACAGGATTCCAGATGGCGTGCACCCAGGTGCCAATGAGCAACAGCATGGCTTGATATTAAGCACTGATCCTGCGATCCAATGGTAACTTTGGCTAATTTATTTACGCATTTGTTTTTTGTTTTTTTACTAACTTGCTCATTCCAGATATCCTGGAGAGCAAGAGGGATGCTCTTCAGGTTATCCTTCCCCCAAAATACTGCTCAAAAAAATTAAAAATGCAAAATGGGCATCAACTCGCCCTTCTTTAAAAAACACAAAACAAAAAAGCTTAATGTGTTGCAGGAAAAAAAAAAGGATCTGTCCATACTTATTTTACCTTTAAATGTTATGTATTTAATATGTAATATTTATTACGTATTAAAATATCTACATAGCCAGGTTGTCTCCCAGAGTCAGTGCTTATCTTGAGCACACTAAGCTTCAGAAATCAAGTGCTTATCACTGGAAAAGCAAGAATATAATTTGAAAGGAGGTATTTGTAGAATCTCTAATTATGAGTGTCCACAACCAAGGTCTTAAATGATTACCAGATACTACCGATTTCAGATGGGAAAGACTTATGTAACCACCTCACCTGCCTTAGAAAGAACCAGGGGCACAGAAAGTTATGAAAGCAGCTTAAGCACCTACCAGCATATAGCGTAGAATAGCGCCAAGACCCAAGAAAAACTTACATGGTAACTTACATGGCGGTGGGGATAAGCCATTTCGATTTAAAGTGCCCCCCATTAACACAAAGTTCATCTCCTCAGCTGAACACTGAAAGACTTCAACATATCTGTCCTTCATGGTTTTTTTATGACACTTCTGTGCAGCCATAAATGCTCTGTCCGCAGACTTCATCTGGATAAAGGCATCTCCTGATGGGCGTCCCTGAGCACGTGGGGGAAGAATAAAAACAAAAGGAGACTGTCTCCTTCAACAAGGAAGTGGTTGCTTACAAAACATGCACAGTGACAATCACCCATAGTACAGACATTTTAGCCATAACATCTGGGTGACAGTATGATCTACTGAAATCAGACTTATGTTTCATCACCTAATCAACAGAATTGCCCACAAAACCTCGAAGAAATAGTTTTGAGAGCTCATAGCTGAATGTGATCCTTTTTGATTTTTATCGATTAGAATTAGATTTATGGACTTTGAAAACGTCTCCTTGTGACTGCAGTTTCAAAGCAGAGGCTTGTATACTGGGTTTTTCCTTTCTGAAAAGTCCGATTAAATCTTACTCAATTGAGAAAAGCTAGTAACAGAACCAGTATTAGAGCTTTATGCATCCTCCTACAGGAAACTGAACAAACCACTGCTCTCTTTTGTCTTTCAAGTCTGTCTCTCACTGACCTGCAACATCTCTTCCCCTTCTCCCTGAAGCCTAGATTGGAATGTGGCTTGTGGATAGGGAAGGAGGAGAGGAATTGGGAGTTGCAAAGCACAGTGAAGGGTGGTGAGAGCTGTTATCATCAGCATTGCTTGGGAGCCCTTCTCTCACCTCTTCCCTTGCATCTCTGTTTTAAACCTTGGCCGACAGATGTTTATAGACATTTCCTCTGTTACTAATAGCTTGCTAAAAATCCTATTTAAAACAAAGCTGGTAGATGTCTGCTCCACAGAACCAGAATGCCTTAGTTTTCTTTAGCATAGACATTTTATGGGAGAGAAAAAAGGCACAACCAGCTTATAAGACTCCTTTTTTATTTTATGGATTTCTTTAAAGTCTCTAAGGGACTAGTTATTGCAAATTATTACCATGCAAGTTACCATAAGAGTTACCATACCAGGGAAGTTAAGGACACCAGGGAAACCCAGTCCAAGATGGAAAACTAACATCTTCGAGGCAGCTAAGAGCTTGTCCATCATCAAAGAAGCATTTCTCCCAAGTGTAGTCAAACAGGTCCCAGGGTCAATGAGAGGCAAATCTGTCTACTGTTGTTAATCATAGAGTAATAGTAGCCCCTAGGTTATTAGAAGTGGTGACTCAGAGAGAACCCAAACAATTCCCTGGTGATGCTGAACTGCGGGGAATTTTATCCAAAACGAATCCCATCAGTGAAGCATGCCGAGAGGACTCCTAGTCAGATAAAATGCTGCAAAGCTTCATATTGACGTGAGAGTTAGAATGAGCATGTGCTGGTGTGGAACACCAAACAGAGGCTCAATGTTTTCTGATTCCTTGTACCCAGTGGCATGCACTTTCCAGTGAGACAGGATTATGGTTATGAATGTGACCAAATCATCACATGAAAAGAGAAAGTGGGAAACTAGCAGTTTAGAAAAAAATTGGTGTTTTAATACAAACCTATATTCAGACTACGATGCACAGAAAACATCTTATTTTCAAAAATTGATACAACTTCGCTTTTAATAAAGAGTTCCAACATTTTAATTAGAACTACGTGCTTTATGGGTTTTTAAAGTTCTGTCCTGCTTATGATGGCACAAAATACTGGCAAATTGCCCAGCAACTAATATAATTAATTTTATTTAAAAAATGAGAGACACCAAGCCAGGAACTACTTTTAATATGCTTAGAATATATATTGCATACTATAAGAAGCTGATCAGATTTTGATAGAGGATTCTCAACAATTAATTCACTAACACATCTGAGCGCCTTTTAAGATCACATAGTGTTCTAGGTGGTATAGATACAAGTTATTTTGGAGTTTGTACTCTACTGAATGTAATTTGGTATCTACTATATATATGTGAAATAAAATAAGTCATTTCTAAACAGTCTATGGATACAAAATACTTGGGAGCACAGACATGCTCATTGGTTTATATATTGTCTATGATTGCTTTCACACTACAGCAGCAGAGCTGCAGACTTCAGTAACTGCAACAGTAAAATGTTGTATTAGACTGGTAATGTATTTGTCTCCTACCCGATGCTATTGATAATTCGATGTATATATGTGATGATGGAATCAGAGCTGAATTTGAATTACCATACCAATGATAGCATTCTTTCCCGAGTTCATCTTAAAGACCCCTTGCATTTATAGTTAAATCTTTCCTTTAAGACTTACTATACAACTGATGAACATTTGTTACCTTTTTATTGGAAGGGTGTATTTAATAAGAATAAGCAAATCAGTTTTCCAGTAAGTGACTTTCTTACCTGGTGATTCAATACCATGTGGACCCCATGAGTCCGAATATCGGTGGAAAATTCCCCCAGAAAGTCCAGGATATCCTCAATTGTGGCTGCATAGGGAAGACCTCGAAGGCGTATACAGTCTCTAATGTTTGTAGGGGGCACAAATTGCTGAGGTAGTACTGGAATAATGGGAGGGGTTGGAAGTGGAATGAGAGGGGCCGAGGAGAATCGATTCAGCACCTGTACTCAAAGCAAAATAGAAGTGGTTTAGAGCCCTGCTACTCCAATGTTGTCTGCAGACCAGTGCTGACATCCCTGGAGAACTGCTAGAAATGCATAATCTCAGCTCCACCCTGACCTAGTCTATATGAATCTGCAGTTTAACAAGATCCCCAGGTGATCCACAAGCATGTTAAAGTTTGAGAAGCACTCGTGGAGAAAGTTGTTCATGCTTTTCAGCTGGGAAAGCATGATACCAACTTTTGTGAGATGCCTGCTGAGGTATACACCACACACAACACAATGCACTTAGATTAAGGACTTATCCACCTGGACAAATGTCTCACTATCTGCCTTAAGACAATCTGTTGCTTTTATAAGAATCGGGACATACTGTTAAAATGTGGACTTATGTACAACGTATTAGATTTCATTTCACTAGTGTTTCTCTCAATATTGTCTTCACATTCCACCTCCAAACCCAAGAAATATATAGAAAATGACCCAGCAAAGTAACGACAGTCAAACAGTGACTGTATTATATTAAAATATGTCACATTTATAATGATGTACAAAGCAGAAGGCAGAATGGCTGGGTAATGTAAACCTGAAAAAAATCAATTAGTGAAAATAAAAATAATCATGTGAATTTGAGACAGTGGCAAAACAGCAGATCTTGAATATATATATATATATATATGTATATATATATATATTTAAATTTTTTGGCCACACTGCACAGCATGTGGGATCTTAATTCCCCAACCCATGCCTCCCTGCACTGGAAGGCGGAGTCTTAACCACTGGACAGCCGGGGAAGTCCCTTGACTACCTTTTAAATTCATGGAATCCTGCTATCTTGAGAATGGATGCCAGGTCAGGTACATTTTGGAGAAAGAACTGCTCCCAGGCAAAACTCACGTTACAAGGTTGTTGTCTACTTTTGTCTTAGTTTAGAATATGCCTACTAGTTGATAATACGAGGAGGTCCTTGTGCAAATGCTGTGTGTGGAATCCCCAGGATTTCTGAACCATTTACCACTGCAGCCTTATCAGCTCATAACTAAAAATATAAGACAATCAATGAACTCCCCCCAAATTGCCCTAATTTCCTCACTCACAGCCTGTCCAGTTGCTATCTGAATAAGAGGTGACAACAATCAAAGCGTAAACACAACACAGCCAAAGAGAAAGCGAGACTTTAAGAAACTATGCGAACAATTCAGACACAGTACAAACATTAGGGGGGAGAACACGAATAGAAAATAAATGTTATAAACAAACTTGGGACAGGAAATGGTCTAGCACCTACAGTGCCTGCCAAATAGGAGATCAGTAAAACGTTATTGAATGAAGTGATTATTATTAATGAAAAGAAGACAGTGCAAAGTCTATGACTACTTCAACACTTATTAAATAAATTATTAGAGATGGGAGGCTGGAAAGCGAAAGTTCACCCACACTCAAAACCACCTATGGCTGAGTCAAACAGAGAAAGCATACTCTACAACCAAACCAATTAAGGTACAGTAGCCAAGGCTCTGTATGATTCTAGGGCATGATTTCCATGAAACTGTTCTTCGAATTAAAGATCTAAAATAAAAATCTCATTTTTCCCCTTTAGTTTGGGGTGTTTGAAGTCTAAAGCATGCTCAGCATACTTTAGAGATTCAGAATTTATGATACTCATTTTCAACAAAGTACAGAATTGTTTAAACTACAAGAATGCTCATAGCTTAGGGTTCAAGAATACCAGTACAGGGACTTCCCTGGTGGTCCAGTGGTAAAGAATCCGCCTTCCAATGCAGGAGACATGGGTTCGATCCCTGGTCAGGGAACTAAGATCCCACATGCCGCAGGGCAACTAAGCTTGTGCGCCACAACTATTGAGCCCGTGTGCCACAAAATACAGAGCCCACACACTCTGGAGCCTGCACGCCATAACTAGAGAGAGAAAACCTGCAAGCCACAACTACAGAGAAGCCTAAGCGCTGCAACGAAGAACCGGCGAGCCACAACGAAGATCCCGCAAGCCGCAATGAAGGCCCGACGCAGCCAAAAAAAAAAAAAGAAAAGAAAAAGAAATAAGAGTCAGTGTCTGAACTGCTTGCAAAAAAGACCAAAGGAATCATTGAAATGACTGTGTTCTACTATGGAGCCAAGTAAAATAAGTTGAAGAGCCATGTGAAACAGTCTATAGGATCTCAGGTGCAAAGGTAATACTAACTGACCCTTGAAGAGAAATGTTCAGCTGGTAAGTCAAGAAGAATAGCTGAAAGGCTTGAGACCCTACAGATGGTTTTATGCTTGGATCTTAGTGTGTTTTCAGGAGCTGACTGTCCCATCTGTGCCTCAAAAACAGCACTGAATTCTGAAAGGTAGTAACAGGACAAAAGGACAATTTGCACTGTCACCAGCAATATGGAACTGATCAAGTCTTTTGGGAAATAAATTTGGCAAGACATTAAAGCCTTAAAAGCTCACACCCTAGATCCAGTTCTAAAGAAATCAATGAGAAATTGACAGATAGGGACTTCCCTGGTGGCGTAGTGGTTAAGAATCTGCCTGCTAATGCAGGGGACACGGTTTGATCCCTGGTCTGGGAAGATCCCACATGCCGCGGAGCAACTAAGCCCGTGCACCACAACTACTGAGCCTGCTCTCTAGAGCCTGCGAGCCACAACTAATGAAGTCTGCGCACCTAGAGCCCGTGCTCCGCAATAAGAAAATCCACTCCAATGAGAGGCCCCGCGCACTGCAATGAAGAGTAGCCCCCACTCGCCGGAACTAGAGAAAGCCCGCGCACAGCAACGAAGACCAACGCAGCCAAAAATAAAAATCAATTAATTAAAAAAAGAAGAAATTGACAGATAAGCATGTTTACCTAGAAATTTCTTCTGATAGAAAAAAACCCAACCCAAATGTACAATAGAATTAATAATTATATGCCCCTGTGAAACACAGTATTAACTTAAAGATTAAAATTTTCAGACATGAGTAAACTTTTGAAACCGAATACAAAAGTATATCTACAGCAATATTCCAGTTATATAAAAACACAGTATTTTTGTGTGTATATTAACATAACAGTGGCTATCATTTGGTTACAGAATAGATATTTTTCATGCATTTATACTTTCTGTAATTTCCAAGTTTTATTTTAACACAATGAATAATGTATTATTTTCAGAAATAAAGAATAGGAACTATATTCAATATCTTGTAATAACTTATAATGGAAAAGAATCTGCAAAAGAATATATATATGTGTGTATAACTGAATCATTGCTGTATACCTGAAACATTGTAAATCAACTATACTTCAATTAAAGAATAAATTAATTTTAAAAAAAAGAAAGAACAGAAATAACGCAAAGCCACCAACATGCTCTTAAAAACCAACCTGCTGAACTTCAGCTGCTGTGCTCCTGAAGAGTTCAATGTATCTTTTACCCAACAAGTCCTTATGCTTCCTCAATGCGTTCTGTGCATATTCCTCACAAGCAAAGAGGACAAAAGCGTCCCCTGTTGGCCTACCATCTGGGTACGTAACAAAGAGGATGCCTTCCTTCCCCCCAGTGATGGGGCAATGCTGTCCAAAGAAGGCCACCACTTCATCAGCTGTGGCCGTGAACGGGAGCCCCCGCATGCGGACAATGACTTGGTTTTCCTTGGAGAGAAACTGGGCGACCTCATTGGATGTACCTAGGGAACACAAACATCAGGAAGCACAGGGAGAAGTGGTTAAGACATCAACTTTACCAAATTTAAAAAAGTAAAATTTTTGGCAATGTCTTTAATTCATAAGTCCCACACTCCCATATGAATTAACAACATCCCAGGAATCAGAATCCTCTTCCCATAAATTTAAAACTTTCCCCCTACCATTTTCATAAAATACCCCTGTTAATATAGGAAGGTAGCCATACAGTTACATCATGGACCAACCACCATATTCTTCTCAAGGAGAGGCAACTAGTCATGGTGGTTAAGGGCACAGGCCCTGGAACTAGAAATGTCTGGGTGCAACTGTGGCTTTACCATTTACCAAGCTATGACCTCAGCCAAGTTTAACCTCTGTATCTCAGTTTCCTCATCTGTAAAATGGGAGTAAAATTACCTACCTCATAAATTATGAGAATAAGTTATTACATAGAAAGCTCTTTAGTGATTTTTGGTATTATTTTCCTGATTACTTTTTATTAAGAAAGGTCCAAACATACTCGAGTAGAGAGAATAATGAATATACTTAGCAGCGAGTTTCAACATTTATCAACACTCTGCCAGACATAAAGCACTATGTACAGTGCTGCAGCAAATACTCAAATATACATCCTTTACTAGTAACATTTTCCCCAAGCACAAATTCTTATCGTACTGCGCATATACCACGAAGTCCCAGGACACTGATGTGGACGTTAACTTTGCCATCTGCAATGTTATCTGCCATGGAACCTCAGGACCACAGCACCTCCAAATATACTTTATCCCCAACCAATATCAAACAATGGAAACACTATTAACCTTGAAGCTCTGAATTGGGAAGCCTTGGTTTATCTCAAGAAAAAAGTGCAAGAAATATACCAGCACATTGTATAAACAGCATATTGTTACTACAAGTTTTACAGTTGCAAAGATTTTTAACAGGACTATATAATGAAGGGATATAAATGTTCTCTGTATTTAAGTGAAAATCACCTTAGTATATTTCGGCAATAGGTGTCAAAAGCCCCTTAAAAGGTCCACCCACATTCTCTGAATTAGCTATCCTATTTTTAGAGATTTATCCTAATGAGTGGCACATACAGAGATATAAAAATATTCACTGCAACATAGAGTGAAATGAAGGTAAGCTCTAAATGCCCAATAGGATTGTTTTTTAAAAAAATTATGGTACATATAATACTGTACAGCATTTAACATTTAAGAAATTTGAGTAGCATAAGAAGATATTCATAATATACTAAAAGGAGAAAGGAAGTTAAAACAATATGAGCAGAAAAATAGGAACTTACAGAGTAGGTACACATATAGAAAAACATCTGTTGGACAAACCACAGTTAACATTTTTTATGCATCTGTTATTTTTAGGTTTTAAAGTTATGAATCACTCAAGAATTAGATAATGACTTTATCTGTTCCCACTTCTTTCTGACCGTATTACTACAAACACCATATATCCTAAAATACTAGAAGCCAGAATGCTACCACGTTCCCGGCCACTGATGAGTAAAGGAAGTTAAGAGAAAAACTAGAAGCAGATATGCAACAATTCCAGATATTCTGATATGGCCGTTTGAAAGTAGTTTTCAGACCATTTAATTTCTTTCCTGAACTACTCTTTCCCTTTGTACACGACTTTATATGACCCTTTGACCTTTGTATAGCACTATTTTTAATGGCTATTGAACTACAGTTGGTTGACTCAAGCCTTAGGGCAAGCGTTACACATTACACTGACACTACTGGATATTTCTTCCTCCTATTAAAAAAAAAAAGTCAACTTTTATGTTTCATTGGGAATAAAATGACCCTATTTATTTACGATTCATGACCCTATTTATCTACCTTTGCTATATAAGTAAAATTTTAGATTCTTATTATAGCCACATTATATAAAAGGTACTCACCGCCAGCAATTTTAAGAAAATCTTCACCTGTTGCTTTGTAAACCTAAGAAGAGAAAGGGAAATTAAATACAGTTTCTGAGCCTTCTGATGTGAACACTTATTCAAGATGCCAGGGTGGTCAGGGTGTCACATGTCAGGTTGTGAGCACACACCTCAATGTACCGGGTCCCCATGTGATGTTTGTGCCTCTGGAGTGCTAGGTCTCTGTGCTCCTCACTCACAAACCTAACCAGAGCTTCTCCGTTCCTTCGACCCTGGGCATTCAGACAAAGTGCTGCACCTCCCCTTTGAAATTAACAGAACAGAAAGCAACAGGAAAAAAAGCAAACAGTGAGGAGAAAATGACAGAAAATCTATTATCCCTTTGGGATTGTTAAATAAAATAGAGATTAAGGAAAAAACCAACTTGGCAATATTGAGTCCTTTGAAGAATCTTGCAATATCTTGATCCGAAGACTGCCATGGCAAACCTCGTGCCCTGACTACTGTGTTGTCATCAATAAGTTCCATCTTGCTGCTGCGGATTCAAGCAAAACGTCAGGCTGCATGATTAATGCTAGGCAGTCTGACCCATTACCCCCAGAAGACAACTGGCCTATTTACACTTGAGGTATTATTTCTTTGGAGTTCAGACAGACTTGTAGTACTGCCCAACTTACTTCATAACCTCCAAAATTATCTGGGCACAGTTCAAACTATTCTTTAGGTGGTTTACTATACAGAGGCAACTGCCCATGCCAGTTCAGCACAGCTTGCTCACCCAGCAAACCACCTATCAGCTGAGTTGCTACTTCCTTGTTCTCAAAAGAACGCAGCAACAATTCATAGGAAGTAAAGTTCTCCCAATACTCTCATGGCCTGTAAGTTCCTACAGCCAAGAAGGATGGGTTTAAATTCCTTCTCTGATCTGGCTAGTACACCAGTGGGGTTTAAATCCAGTTTGACAGCAAAACTTAAGATCCACCTAAAGCTGGTAATTAACCCGCATGGGTCATGTGTGCACATGGTAAGAAGTCTGCCATTACAATATCTCCCCTATCAAACGGCGGCATCACAGAGAGACTTTATGGAAATGCTTGGGAGTTCCCACACCTTAATGAGTCATTTCTAAATCACCTATTCTATATTTTGACACCTTCTGATGTTCTATTCCTCTCGTATTTATATTTTCAGTACTCCTAGGACATTTCCTAATGAGTCACTTTCTCCACAACTAAATAGGCCTCAACATCTCTCTTATGGGCAAACATGTCAGAAGTTTCTGTTCACTTCAGGCACCAAGCAATCTCATGAAATTCACTGCAGTGATTTACAAACTTAAATAGGTCGACTTGTGATCACAAACAGAGACACCACCGTTTCATACTTCTCCCCAGTTATTTCCTTTGCTTTAACGTAGGAGCTGATAGAACGTACTTAAAATTATCTCAGTAAAAACCTTGTGAACTTTTTTAAAGCCTATGATTTTTTCCTTTGGAAGTTTTCCAGTGAGGATGGACAGTTCAGAGAGGCTAAAATCAGAATCGCAGACACACACACCACAAACTTATGATGGACCTAAAGTCATAGTGACTAAGGATACAAATATTTCATTAAATGTTAATCCCAACATCCAAACTTACTTTAAAATACAATCTTCTTTAACAAATGACCTGTTATTTAAAAATGGATACCCAAAAGGTTTAGTAAGGTTACTAAAATATAACAGGAGTTAAATATCACGATATGAATAAAAACACATTAAAAGGCTCAAATGGAATAGTATTCAAGTACTTACCAAGTGCCACTTTCAAATTTGTAATTTACTCTTTCTGGATCTGAAAACCTGTGATCTAGAATGAGAACACACAAGTCATCATTTTAGCTATCAGGGAGACAAAGCCGAGGGGGAGGGTGGTGGCGATTCAGAAGTATAGGAGAGGGAAAAGTAGATGGGATCAGATACTAGGTCCGCATTGTTACAACACCAATACTTACTATAAGGGTCTGAAATCATTGCTAAAATTATATTTCCCATATCTTCAACTTGACAGGCTCCATACCGGGAGGCTGAACTATTCTTCTCGAAATTTAAACCTGGGAGATTAAGTTAAGGAAACATTTTGGGGAGGTAAAATGAGGTTGCTTTTACCCAAAATTAAACTCTCATGGAGCCAAGAAGCCAAGTAAAATGCATCTTGATTGACAATTCTTTGAAATCTCAGAATAGCTGCTTCCCATCAGTCTGGACTTCACCCAGGCTTCCTGAAGTGTCCAATTGCCCTATTGGGCTAAGATGGCCAAATCAATCCTGTCCTGAGGATTACCAGGAATAATAATACCGGGAATAAAATGTTTATTGAGTGGTAGCAAATGCATGAATATTGAGCACTTTAGTGTCAAACCAGGAAGCGTACAACAAAGTTAACAGAATTCCTACCCTGCCTTTACAACACACACAAGGCAATGACCATGCTGACTTAAGGATACAGTTACATCCTTCAAGACCACAAGGTATTAAATGACTTTTTTAAGCCCAATGTTCAAAACACTTCAGATTACTGAAAACATGTCTGACTCCATTTTTATCCAGAACTCCCTTCTAGAAGATTTTTGGAACCCCATAACACACCCATCTTGGATGACAGCAAATGCTTGTCCTTTTAGAGTAGATGTGTAGAAACGGTTCAAGCACTCAGAGACAACAATGGCTAATGTAGCTTTTGATTAAGTGAGTACACTGTTTGGGTAAGCCAGGAAACATGGCTTTTAAAGAAATGCATGGCTCAAGTTGGGTTTGAGGGTGCAACCAGAAGAGATTTCCATCAAGTTTTGCCTAAGTTTTATAATGTAGTACAATGCACATAACAAATAATACTATGGGACTCTATCTTTTCTCGAGTTTAAAATGAAAACAGCCATCTGAGTGGTGGTTATTAAGATGTTTGCCTTATTTTATAAAAATGTTTCCTGACTGGTATTTTGTAAGAAGGGTAAAATGTGAAGACAAATAGTAAGAAAAAGTCGGTAGGTACTATTTTACTGCAAACAAAAAGGATACAATGTAAAAACAACTCAGGGATTTCTCCCCACCAAGAATTATAGCCAGTCTTCTGAATCAGTAATATTCTATTCTCAATTCAAAATTCCTTTCTATTTCATCCCCACAGCTTCCTCTTGTCTTTCTCCAGTAACGAGACATGCTAAGCAAATTCATTTGTGTGTTATCTCTCAACCGGTTACATTTCTCTGTCATTAAATATGCTGCATGTAGAAAGGCAGCCATATGTTCCTTGGCAAATTACTTAACCCCACTAAACTTCAGCTTACCTGTAAAGCCAAAGCTGTGATAATCTTTACCTCCCTGGGCTCTTGTGAAGATTAAATGAGATAAAACAAGCCCAGGACACAACGCAGGCATTTAATACGTGATGCTCTCCCCACTCTTCCTAGGACCCTCAGGTGATCAACTTCCATAACTTATGATAATCACACTTTAAGAGGGTCACATTTATGACTAAAAAATCTGAACTCACCAGATGCCTATTTGTAGGCTCACAGGATAATCATCAAGCTAAAATGGTGGATAATTTCTGCATTTCCCCCTGCAGTCCTGCCCTTTACATCAATCATCTAGTGATGAAATAAATGTGCTCCCCACTGAGGGATTAGAAAATCAATCCCAAGAGATGTTCAAGCAACAGAGCAATGACCACTGACTGGGGTCATTAAAATGATTTTCCTTGGGAAGCTGTACTATGAAGTATTTATTAATTCAGCGCCATTTTCAAAGAACATAATGATAGGACAGAAAAACTGGAGCCAAAGGATGAAGATGCTTTGGGGAGACAACTGCCCTAAGTTTTCTGGGGAGATGGGAGGGACTTTATGGATCCTTACAGAACTAAGAAAGAAGAGCTGTGACTAGCTATAGTTTATCATGTAAACTCTGCCACCAAATGTCTGGAGCCCTGCAATTCTAATAACACTTTCAGCCTTATAAGGGCGTACAATGAAGTAAAGAGAAACATATCCAAGGAATGGAGACCAATGCCATTGTATAAGCCAGTGTTTCTCAACCTCAGCATTAGTGGCACATAGGGCAGATAATTTTTTGTTGGGGGGTGGGGCAGTGTCCTGTATACTATAGGACTTTTAGTAGCATGCTGACCTCTACCTACCTCCAGTAATAACAATTAAAAATGTCTCCAGGGCTTCCCTAGTGGTGCAGTGGTTCAGAGTCCACCTGCTGATGCAGGGGACGCGGGTTCGTGCCCCGGTCCGGGAGGATCCCACATGCCGCGGAGTGGCTGGGCCCGTGAGCCATGGCCGCTGAGCCTGCGCATCTGGAGCCTGTGCTCCGCAACGGGAGAGGCCACAACAGTGAGAGGCCCGCATACAGCAAAAAACAAACAAACAAACAAAAACAAAACAAAACAAAAAATATGTCTCCAGACATTGTCAAATGTCCCCAGGTGGGTAAAACCCAGCCCAGGTTGAGAACCACAGGTATAAGCCAACATCTCCCAAGAGTGGCAACTTAACCCCTTGCCATCTATTGATTCAGAGACAACTTTTACATGTAGGAGACCATTACTAGATAGAAATTTTGAAGAAATCTGACCAAGGAAACACTGCATAAGGACCAACCTGATGCTGTGGCAAAACCCCTATCAGCAGAGACAAACACACACACACACACACACACACACACACACACACACACACACACACACTCATGCAAGCACGCATACCCTACACCGTAAGGAACATGGATGAAAACACAGCAAGAGTCAACCCTTGATCCTCACCCTATTTTTGTGCAGCCCAGAGAAAAGTATGGCTTTTACATTTTTTAAAGGATTGTAAAGAAAGAATGAGCAGAGACTGTACGTGGCCTGCAAAAAAACTAAAACATTGATGCTTTAGCCCTTTACTGAAAAAGTTTGCTCACTTCTGACCTAGAGGAATGAAAATTGCCGAAAACAGAGAATGCCACAGGAACGTTTGCCACATCGTAACTTTCTATCCTAAAACAGAATCTTGGGGAAAAATTAAGCTTTGAAGGAACTGGAAACTATATTCAATTCAAACCAGTTTTTTCTCCTCTATCAATGACAAGAGGCATAAACTTTCTCACCTTTGCTCAGGTAACTCCCCTATAAAACCCTCTTATCTTCTTAATCCCTTAACCAAATTAGACCATGGATCACTCCCACTCAGCACCAAAGTCTTCCCTAACTGCTCTAGGTCACAACCATCAAGTTAAGAGTTGATTAGATACTATTCCTATAAAATATTACTCTCTTCAACTGTATTATGCATTTCCTGAGCACAGGTCCGCTTTCCTCTGATCTCTTTCCATCTACCACAGCACCTATTACTTCTAAGACTCTACTGACATAATGATGGCATTTACTACACACCATTTTGTGCCAAACACTGTCTATTTCCTCCTATTTTTGCAGTAGCCCTGCCAGGTAGATAGCAGTAAAACCAAACAGATGAAACTAGGATTGAGAGAAGTTCTGTAACTCATTCAAGTTTCCCAGCTCTGATTTGACAATGTGTCTGTAATTCCCTGCACCAAGATAAGAAGTTTTGCTTAATTTGTTTTGTTTTGAGCAATAGTTTGTGAGAAGCTTTCTAAATGTATGATATGAAAGCCAAGTGAAAAAGCAACAACGTAAAGTATCCTGTCTCTGTAGAATAGATTTGTAGCTGAAGATTTTACTGAAGTCTACTTTTTAAATTAAGAATACGTTCTAGACATTTGGCTAACTTGGTCCCACGTAACACGTCCCAACATGTTTCCCTTCAAGTCATCACACACCAGGAAGATCAGCAGCTCTAAGCTCCCAGCAACTTTTAAAAGTCACCCAACCTCCTGCATGCCCAAACCACCCACCCACTCACACCACTGTCTTCGGAAGATTCATTCAGTTTTTCATAATTCTTACCAGAATGTAGCATGAACAATAAATAAACGGGAGTGAGAAAAAACTTTTAGTACCGATTCTTTCTCCTATCAATTTATAATTATATATTGAATTACTTGCTGCACGTCTGATCTTGAGAGAAGGAAAGATGAGTCTGTGCCTCCTGATTTATGGTTGTCATGCAACTTAGTCATTCTGCCCTTGAGGCAGCCACAACAGCACCAACAGGCTTAGCCAGCTTTGCAATGAGAAACGCCATGAGGAAACGAGGAAGAGTAAAGCCAGATATGGTGGGAACAAAATGAGCATGTCAGGATACAACTGAGCAAATTGCTGCATTTACACAGAACTTAGACAAGTCCTGAGACTTCGCCTATAGTTGAACAGAAGGAACGTTTCCTCAGTGCCACAAAGTCCATCAATATTAACTTATCCATTCAAAAGAAGTTACCTTTTCTGACTGCGGAAAATGGACACATTTGGTTTCAGAACACTCAGTTTTCCCAGGTAAATAACCTCTCTTTAAAAGTAAGTTCTTAGTTTCTATCTAAAAGAAGCACACATAGGGGGCTTCCCTGGTGGTCCAGTGGTTAAGAATCCACCTTCCAGTGCAGAGGATGCAGGTTCAATCCCTCGTTGGGGGACTAAGATCCCACATAGGGCATCTGAGCCCACACGCCACAGGGCAACAGGGCACAGGGCAACTGAGCCCACAAGCCACAGGGCAACTGAGCCCACACGCCGCAACGACTGAGCCCTCAAGCCACAACTAGGGAGCCCGTGTGCCACAACTACTGAGCCCGCACACTCTGGAGCCCACACACCATACCTAGAGAGAAGCCTGTACACCGCAACTAGAGAAGATCCCACGTGCCACAACTAACACCCAACGCAGCCAAAATAAATAAAAATTTTAAAATAAATAAAAATAGGGCTTCCCTGGTGGCGCAGTGGTTGAGAGTCCGCCTGCCGATGCAGGGGACATGGGTTCGTGCCCTGGTCTGGGAAGATCCCACGTGCCGCAGAGCGGCTGCGCCCGTGAGCCATGGTCGCTGAGCCTGCACGTCTGGAGCCTGTTGCTCCGCAACGGGAGAGGCCACAACAGTGAGAGGTCTGCGTACCGCAAAAATAAATGAATGAATGAATGAATGAATGAATGAATGAATGAAGCACACATATAAAAATACATTGTGGAGCAATTAGTTTAAACTATGTTAAAATTGCATCCCAATTCAAAATTCCAACTCAAAGCCATTTTTCATTGCCATTAAACACCGCCCCGCCCCCCCAAGACAACAAGTTTGTTTCTTCCCGTTCTACTCTGTTTACTCTTTTATAAGAGTAACACAACTGCCCATATTGTCAGACATTTTTCATTAAAATTCCTATGCTAAAGGAACAAAGGAATAGCAAGCATAAAATGTCATGAGAAAAGTTGAAATCGTGCTCCAACTAAGAACTGAATTTCCTACAATTATGTGAAGGAAAAAACAGAAAGTGATAAATTACCCTTATAGGAGTTGTATAATTTAAAAAACAGGTTCTAGGGACTTTTGCAGCGGTCCAGTGGTTAGGACTCCATGCTTCCACTGCAGGGGGAAGGGTTTGACCCCTAGCAGGGGAACTAAGATCCCTCAAACCTGCCGCATGGCCAAATTAATTAATTAATTAATTTAATTAAATTAAAAACAGGTTCTATAAATAACCTGCTATATTTTAAAATGAGCTTTGAAAGAAGCAAATCAAGAATGCCAGTGTAGGGACTTCCCCGGTGGTGCAGTGGTTGGGAGTCCGCCTGCCAATGCAGGGTACGCGGGTTCAATCCCTGGTGCGGGAGGAGCCCACATGCCGCGGAGCAACGAAGCCCGTGTGCCACAACTGCTGAGCCTGCGCTCTAAAGCCCATGAGCCACAACCACAGCTCCTGAAGCCCACATGCCTAGAGCCTGTGCTCTGCAACAAGAGAAGCCACGGCAATGAGAAGCCCACGCACAGCAACGAAGAGTAGACCCCGCTCGCCATGGCTAGAGAAAGCCTGCATGGAGCAACGAAGACCTAACGCAGCCAAAAATAAATAAATATTTTTTTAAAAAAAAAGAAAAAAGAATGCCAGTGTAAAAGAATGTAACTAAGAGCCAAAGCAACAAAAACTTTCTTTATACCAGTAATAAATGCTGGGGAATCTAAAACCATAGTTTTAACTATGCTTAGTTCTAACTAAGCTTCCTCAGAAGCTTACTCTTTCCAACAGGGGGAAAAACAAACAAAAAAAGCGAGATCCATCCTACCAAATATTACTTCAGGAGGTATTATTGTTAACAAAGCGCAAAACTGACAAGTAAATTATACCTTCGAAGAAATAAGGTAGAAGTAGGAACTAATGCAAAAAAAAAAAAGATAAAAATTTCTACTTTAGAAAAAGACATTTATATGGCATAAATAAATTAGGAAAGGGAGATTCCATGATAATGTCTTCCAAAGTCTTCTAAAACAAAAAAACTATCCTGGAATTCCGAAACTCACATTTTAAAAGTAAATTATTTTATAATCAAAATAAACCACACAAAATTAACATAACAACTCTGAGTGCTGGCCAAGAATATACAGTATTTCTAGTCACCTAACGTATTACAGACCACATACCAGAGTATTCGCCAGTTTGGCTCACATCATACCGATGTGGTGCCAAAGATCATTTCTTCCCCCCTCTAGCCAACAAGGTCAACTACTAACCCAACTTAACCATACACTTGGTGATACTTAAAATCCCTTTCATACGCAAAAAGGTGCCAAGGAGGATTCAGCATCTGCGTCCACTTTCTAAGAGCAATGAAGGTTTTGCGACTGCAAAGGCCCAGTTCAACTAGTCATAACAAATAAGCACATAAGTGCAGAATGAACCACACTCGCACACACTATTTTTACTTATGGAGAAGCTAAACCCTGAAGCTTACCTGTACTAACATGTAGCTGATGTTTTAAAAGATCTATAACCAGTCTCAGGAAAGATTAGGAAAAAATTCTTTAGGCGTAAGATAGTTTAGATAAGGTCTTAAATTAATAAGGAAGTCCTTTCAGAGTCTTTGGCAGATGGCTTTCTTCTTTGGAGACATGCTACAACCCAGTCGACACTGGAGAGCACACAGTAGGGCAGGCAGTGGCTGAGTGGTTTCATGTACTAGCTCATTATTCCTTGCAGTAGTTATGCCCATTTTAAGATGGGAAAACTGGGGCTGAGAGGTACAGTAAATTCATCCCCAGTAAATCTGACTCCAGAGCTCGTGTTCTTAACCACTCTGCTAGTAAGGCTATTATCTCCATCTTTAATATATGGGAAAAACCTGCCCTCGTCACTGTGTCAGTAGCACGCCCACAGAAACGCATATCGTATACCCCCAACAAGAAGTGGTGAAACACAAACACAGGGAAAGACACACACACCCCTACTAACACTTGGATGGGTAGACAAGAGTGGTTTAGTGATTTTTTTTTTTGCCCTGTTAATGGAAAGCTGCACTAGTGAAACGGCATATGCTTATAATATCAAACAGCACATATGGATGCAATACCCTACAACTAGATTGAAATTTTACAAAATTAACTTCCCTTTTCTCCTGAATAGTTTAGTCTCAGGAAACATAGACTATAAATTTATAAGGGAGATAATCTATTTAAACAGCCAACCCCACCCTCAGATAATCTTTATAAATTCTAGAATATTATCCCCTAGTTAACAAGCAGACTGTTTGCAGTCAGACTCAGGTTCAAATGCTGACACTTCTAACTTAAGATAAAATCTCTAAGCCTCAGTTTCCCTAGCTATGAAAAGGGGACAATACCTCCTCCACTGGGCTCTTGGGAGGCTACTGATGGGATAAATAGTGAGCACCCAGTTGATAGACAGTTCTCTTCTTTCACCTGCTCTCTGGACAAGGCCATACTTCATTTAAAATGAGTTCTTAGTAAAGGCTTGGCAAAATGAAATAAACACAACGGCAGAGGTCTTGATCAAGGAGAATAAATCAGCTCATGAGTTACAAAGCTAACAAAAAATAGGTTAAGAAACCAGGAGGAAGTAATTCCATCCAATACTGTTGGGGGAAATAGGTTTTTTTTTTTTTTTAAAAACAGATAAGTCATTATACAAATAGCTTCATAATCAAAATGTACTTTCAGCAGGGGACAACTAGCATTAATTTCCCCAAGGGACCTATGATAAATTTCCTTTAAAAAAAAAATCACATGGGCCCCAGTTCCTATCATCACACCCTCACCACCTCACATGATTAAGTAAAAAGCTTACAAAATGCCACCCACAGTTCACCTGCTAAATGAGGTCTTCTTTCCAGCTAGGACTGCATAACTCAAAGCAGGTAACAAAACTGCAGCTGGAATAACTCAGAGAAGATCAACTCTAACACCAGAAATGGTTTTAGAACCAACACAAGGACAAAAGAGGAACATATGTGCTAAAATAAGAACGAAGACTGCATTCAAGAAATGCCTAAACCTTTTCTTTTATCAAAGTGGTCATACCACTTCACTTACATAGCACCCACTGTTCACAAAGCTTTCACTGGGGACTACCTGAGATGAAAGTGAGGCTTGGAGAAGGCCAGTAACTTTCCCAAGGAAGCAAAGCTGCAAATTCTTACTTGTTCCTTTCTGAGGGTTGGCAAGAGTCTCTCTCCCTCCCCCGCTGGTTACCTGGTGGAACAGGTAATCCCTCTGGAGCAAATGACTCTCCAGCTACTTGGCAAAACCATCAAGGATGCGTAATGAGTACCTTTATGTTTCCAAATCCAGTGCCATTTCCATATTAGAAAGGAAAATGTTTAGTGGTCTGACAGAATTGGACAGCTCTTTAGTTCAGACGTTGTAGAAATCCTCTGCACAGTCAAATCTGGTATGATTGTCTTTGACCTGAGGGACTAGTTTGATGGCCTAGTCAGGGAAATAATGAATCCTCTGACTAAGAGTCATAAAGTAACTGATCACAGCAGCAACATAAAACAAAAACCACAGATAGAAAGGCTTAACAACATTTCTTACCTGTTAAATGGGAAAGAAGTATGCAAATAAAACACTAATAAAAACATTTAAGATTAAGATCCACTTTGGGGGGAACTCCCTGGCAGTCTAGTGGTTAGGACTCCACTCTTGCACTGCAGGGGCCATGGGATCCTTCCCTGGTCGGGGAACTAAGATCCCCACATTCCATGCGGTGCGGCCAAAAACCAAAAAACAAAAATCCACTTTTTGATTGGCAATAAGACTAAAAAAGCTAAGACTTCCAATGTAAGTCCAAAGAAACTAGGCTAAAATTAGGCTGTTTTAAAATAAACAGAAAAATTCCCTAATTTTTCAATGAATGCATTACTTAATGGTCATGAGATCCTTCCTCAAATGTCAGGTGTTATATGGCTGAAATGAAGGCCAGCTTAGCTTCATTCACAATTCACCTGTTTACTGTAGTCAAATATTTCTGATTTTCCTCTCCATGGTACTTGAAAAATAGAACTGCCAACAAACAGTTACAGAGCTAAGATAAAAAGGAATGACAGAAAAAATAATCAGCATAGCTTACCCATTCACCTTAGGTAACCTTTAAGGGCAGACAATGCAAAAACTATATAAAGGTATATAGTACTTTTAAAAAGTACGTATATATTGTGCAGGTGAGACAGCATAGAGCAAGTAAAAAGCCCAGGTTACCATACTGAAGATGTTTACTAATAACCCCAAATCGTATATACGTGAAGCTCTTAAGAAGAAACCAAGGAGAAAAAAAATAGGTAACCTTTTAACAAGCTCTCTGAACTGTGAACACATTGAGAAAACCGAAATACCTAAATATAAGAACCTCTTATTTGTAGCTATGGAAATTTTTACTAATATCTGACCTACAATTACTAGGGAAAGATTTTCTTTGCTAAAAGAGAAAACAGAGCAGTCAGGGATAAACGGTTCTTAATATACTGTCTTTCCTACTCAAGTTGTCTTTTTCTAAATTAACTTATTACACTTTCCCTTCAATATCTACTAACACTTTGCCAGAATTTTTCATTCTCTATTTTGTACCAGTACATTAAATGGTTTAGCATTTGCTATAGATGGGATTGTTGTCCCTCCCCAAAATTCATGTGTTTAAGCCCCAACCCCCAATGTGACTGTATCTGGGGATAGAGTATTTAGGAGGCAATTAAAGTTAAATGAGGCCATAAGGAAGAAGCCCTAATCTGTTAGGCCTGTGGCCTTATAAAGACAGGAAAAGAAAGATACCTCTCCCAACACTCCTGGCCATGCCACTCCCCCTACCTGCCATTTGAGACACAGGGAAGAGGCAGCTATCTGAAAGCCAGAAAGAGCCCTCACCAGAAGTCAACCTGCTGCCACCCTGATCTTGGACTTCCCATACTCCAGAACTGTGAGAAAATAAATATCTGTTGCTAATAAACCACCCAGTCTATGGTATTTGTAATGGCAGCCTGAGCTAATTCATACAGCATTTAAACCAACAAAACACATAGCAAGTTTTTCTACTGTCCCAACCTTCTAATGAAACTTGTAAGAATTGACTCAAATGCGCTTATTCTACCCTTCTCCCGGCACTGCTGGGAGCTAAACCAGTAATTAACTAGTAGCTAAATCAGCTACACCAAAATTCTAGCTACCTACTTCCAAGAAGGCAAATAAAATGGGTCTGATCTGTTTACAAATGGTTAGGAAAACTATCCAAACAACCTTTTACATCAAGAAATTTTGAAATAAAACAAAAATCAAGCTTTAGCACCTGAAAATGGATGAGAAATTTTTAGAATAAACGTCTATACCCCCACGTTCATGAAAATAACTTGAATCTGACTTCATGATGATTCTCATAGTGGCTTTGGGCGAGTCTCCAACACTTCTATTACTCAGTGTTACATCTGATATGTTAGCACATGACTCTTATTAGTTAGCACTTTAAAGACTTACTGGATGAAAGATGATGGGTCATTCATGACAAGATTTGTGATTATAAAATTTACTTTTACAATACATAATGCATCAGATATATTTTCTTGGTTATGAAAGAATTTGGGGTACAATCTCAGCTTCATCTTATCATCTCAAAAGATGGCTTGTAATAATTACCACAATCTACATGTATTTGACAAACCCAGAGAAGGTTAAAAGGGGCGCCAATGAACAGCTGTTTGTCAAGAGTATACATCCAAACTTTAAAAAATTTTTATCCATTCAAAAGAAGATGAAATAAACCCTAAAACCAAGATAATCAAGAACAAGTGGCCTTAGAATTGGCAAAGAATGTGGTCTTCACCACATTCTTTTATCAATTTTATCATTTATCAATTCATCAACTGAAAAAACAAAACAAAACCACTCCCATAATCCAAAATTGAATTCTATTTTAGATGTGTTCACCTAACAAAAATCCATGTCTAAATCCATCTAAATCACTATTCAAATTCAGTAAATTATAACTACTTTGAAAGACGCCAGTAATTGCACCATTTTTCCTAGCACAGTAGACAAATTTTGGACAAGTCAATTTTCATGCACTGTCAAAGTTAAAAATGTTTTAAAGTTTCTTGAATTGCCATTGTTTTCTGGAGCTGTCTTTTCAAATGATTCCTGGGTCATCACTTAAAGGATACACTCTGTCATTGCTGCAACATCCAGTTTATCAATATCAGGTGAACCAGGGCAACACTTCTTAAACTCTTTCCGAAGATCAAAAAAGGAATAGAAGCATTCAGGCAATAATACATTCTGAGGAGGGACAAGGTAGACACTGTTAACTAGATAAATTTAGTTCAGTGATTCCCTAATGATTGGGAACCTAAGAATTGAATGTAAGTATATTTTACCACAATTTAAAAAAATATTTTTAAGTTAAACATTAGAGTGTCTTCATTTTCTGTTACAGTATTACATCCTACATAAAAGTCTCATGGAAGAAAAATTCATCTTATTTTAAGGCAGTAGATTATACGTTTGTGCTCCATGATGTATTCCATTCAAAACAGTTCTGAAGCTATAAAACATTTGGGCTATTATATTTTCTGTTTGATAACATTATGTACTTTGTCTAGCCATAATTATTTTAGACCATCTGTATTTTCACCCTGTATTTAGCCCTCTCAGTTTTCATACAGATGCGTATGTTTACAATACATATCTAGACATAGGATTCTACATGTTTATCAAAATTTAGTTTTCTATTAAAGCCTAGTAGTTTAAAATACTGGGTTCTAATAATACATATTCTGTGTATTAAAATTAGATTAAGACAGTAAATTCCTGATTACCTGAAGAGGATTATTTTTGTGCCAAATTATAGTCCCACATTAGTTTTCCTGACCATTATTATTTTGGCTAAACCTGAGAACTCAAATTACACTTAAAAAAATATATATATCACAAATCTCAACGGCAAAGGAGAAGTTGCTACCAGTCTTTCTTAGCTATTAGCATCACTCTTGTGGTAATTAAACAAAGCTCAACTGTCAGAGCAAATATTATACTATTGTGTCACTTTTTTTTCCTGAAAAAAAAAAAATCCTCATTGAATAATTTTCAAAATTTAATTTTGTTACACTGAATTTAGATTTTTTTTTTTTAAACTTCAAGATAATTTGTATTCACTTATGGGGAATTTGTACATTATAAAGTCAAGGAAATAAATACTTTTTAATGTTTGTGACCCATAATATTTAAGTAATAATGTCTCTATATAACTTTCCTTTATTGGATTCTATTAGATGTGACCTGCTCACGCTATATTTGAAATAGGTATCACTACATCATGGTGACATTTTCCACAACAGTCACCAAAAGAACTGTGAATCTTCAAGATTACCTACAAGAATGCTTATGTAAAAGCTGTTTATAATGACAATAACTCAAATGTCCAACAATGTTTGGTTTCAATAGGTATATCCGTTTAAAATACTGAATATTTTATTTACTGCTTACGAAGGATACAAATGTTATATTAAATTTAAAGTAGGCTAAAATGTTTGTGTAGTATGAGTGCTCCTTGTAAAGTAAGGCTTTTCTACAACTCTGAAAGAATACATTCGACTATGTTCACATTCAAGAAACCACTTTAATGTTTTCTGACTGGAAGGATTATTTTCTTTTATGTTTTAACATTTCCTTATTTTTCTGTAATGAATAGAATTATTTTCATAATGATACTAAATTAATTGTTTTAGTTTTCTTTATCAAAATCCTAATAGAAGTGGCTCAGGAAAATGTCTCAATTTTTCTCTGGAGGTTTTCCCACATCCAAAGCAGTGTACCTAAAATAACAAAAACAGCTGTTTTCCTCCAGCCCAACAGGGAAGGATTAAGTTTTATCCCTTATATGAGTTTGAGGGGAAAAAAAATTCTCATATATATCTATTTCTGGATTAAGGGTATAGCAATTTATCTAGCATTTAATTAATAAAATATACTCCCCCCTTTTAATCAAATAATTACTAAGGTTAATGTAAAAAGGAGTGTTTTCTTCAAGCCTCCAGATAAAGGAACTTGAGTTTCTCCTTCAGACTTTTAAAATTGTCGTTATACATTTAGTTCATGTCTTCCCTTTTCCCTATTGGAGTAAAAAGAAAGAAAATGTGCACTGACTACTCACTTATGACATCAAACGCCAGTTTAAACTTTTCATTGCAAGACTGACCTCACAAAGTTTCCTTAAAAATATTTTACTTCCATCTTTTCAAGTTCAGTATCTGCCTACCACAATAAAAGGTTACAGCTCTAATTAATTAAGTTGATAAGATCAACTATATTAGCAATGATTGATTACACTGGGTCTGCTGTCTGCGCTCACCATTTTTTCTCAGCCCCTCAGTATTCTTCCCAGAGAGAGAAATCACATCTACAGTAAGGTAGTATTTTTCTCGTTTCATACTCTTTTCCATACCAGAAAGATAAGTAAAGGTAAAAGATGGGGGTGACCCTATTGTTTTGATACAAAATTCAATCAGTTTCGAACATTTACTTTAAGTCACACAAAGTCCAGCATGCTATAATTAACATCTCACCAGTTATATGGTGAAGTCAGAGTACAAAACTTTTTAATGAAATTATTAGAATTGCAATTTAAAAGTTTTAATTGGATTTTTCTTTGCTCTTTCCTTTCTAGGATAAGGCACACAGACAGGAATATTACAATGTATTAAAATGCAGTTCTACCTACTTGTAGTTATTTTAAATGTCAAAAATTCAGCTAATATGCTTTGGAAAAGAGAGACTGTCAAGCATCTCAAAAACTTGACATAAACAAAAGGAAACTTTTATTAAGTCACCAAAGGGTATCTATAAAATTACTGTAATCTCAAACATCTCTATGAAAGTGTTGTGACCTTTTTATTGTGGTAAAATATACATAACACAATATTTACCATTTTAACCATTTGTAAGTGTACAATTCAGTGGCATTAAGTACATCCACACTGTTGTGCAACAATCCCCACCATCCCTTTGTCATCTTCTCAAACTGAAATTCTGTACCCATAAAATACTAACTCCTCATATGCATATTTTTAAAATGGAGAAACTTGGATAAACCATTTTTTAAGCCTCCAGTCACCCCTAAGGTCCAATCGTTTTTTCGAGAAGCCAGCACTCTTACCTTCTTGGAAGCCTCAGGATGCAGGATTTGCCTGACATGAAGCTGCCCATCAGTACAGAGACAGAAGGAGGTTCCTACCCCAATATTCAGCTCATTGCTCACTGACTGGTTAAACTGAAAAGAACAAAACACACCCAGGGATGCAATGGATGCAGGATTTACAAACTCTGAAAAGTGGCCCCACTTGGTTATAACCTGAGAAAACCGCGCTAACTGCTGTGAAGAACACCGCTGCTGGGGGCAACATTAGAAAGACTCCGTTCCTACAAACTGTGTAGCTTCCTTTATATAGGTAGCTTTCCAGTCAATCCTCAGTTTACGTACAGGAGAATTTAGTAAATGCATTCTTCCTCCCGTTCAACACCCACCGCCTTCTATTTCTGTGATAAATCCATTCGAGACTTTTAAGTCAGAGGTCTCATTTCATCAGCAAGTTGCCTTCTGATTACATCATTCTCTGGTGCTACTTTTTTTTATGTTAGGATGTTCTAGACTTAAGAAAGATGTCAGTTTCTGATACGAATGTGGGTAATGTGTATATAGACCTCTGGAAAATCTAGTAATACGTTTCCTGTAACACACCACAGAAATGATAATTTTCCCCTGTAATTCGCAACTCCTGTGCTAGGGCAGAAGCCGTGAGAGCGCCGGACACTCACCTGTGCACAGGTGTTTAGCGCCCCGCCCTATCCGCAATCCAGTACCCGTCGGCACCCTGGAGCAGCTGGTTTTTAGGTCACCTCAATCCCAGTAAGGGGATTCCACTACTTTCACGGTGACCCAAGGAGCAGCCTCACATGTCCGGGTCTGCAAACCCTCCCGGCGCTAGGACCAAGGCCACTAAAGAAGTAAGCGGAACCGGAACCGGGCCTTTGGGAGTTCAGCAGCCTAAACCCAAGCAGGCACCTTCAGGTTCCCACCCAGCTGGGGCCGCCTCCAGCACGCCACAGCTCGTCTACACCACAGCGCCCCCTGTCCCAGGGCTGAGCTGCAGACCCAAACCCGGCAGAGGGCTGGCGTGTCTGCGGTCTGCGGTCTGGGGTCTGGGGTCTGGGTCTAGAGCTGGAGCTGGAGCGCTAGGATTCAAACTCCGCTCATCACTCGACTGGTAAAACTCAGCAGATTCTCTGGCCCCAGGAATAATTCAGGAAGCAATTCGAAAGCTAGCAAGTTTTGGCCCAAAGACCCTGGGAGCTGGGAGGCGAAAAGGAGCAGCGACCTCCTCGCAGAAGGTCCACCAGGGGCTGCAAGCCCGGGTCTTGTCCCCTCGCTCCGGGGACACGCGTGGACCGCCCGGCGAGGGCGTGGGACCTGATAGAGTTGGGCTGGCTTGGAGGGACGCCCGGGTGGCTAAGATGGGGTGGGCGGCGCGGCCCAGGGCTGTCACCTGTCGGAGGGCTTGGTCCAGCTGCGGCGCCGAGGACAGGCTCTCGGCGTCGATCTTAGTTTCTTCTTTACAATCCTCCGTCAGCTCCAACTGATCCGGTCTAACTAGTACTTCGTGCAACTGTCCCACCTCCGGGGGAGAAAATTAGGGTTCAGTTTTCCCTTCCTCAGTTTGGGAACCTCTACCTTCGCTCTCCTTCCTTGCTCCCCTTCTGGGGCGCCCCACACCTCTCGACGGGTCTGGCCTCAGAATCAAAGCTCACTTGTCGCCAGCGGCTCCAGTGGCCGAGAGGTCGTCGCAGCCCAGCCCCCAGCCCCACCCCCACCCGGATCAGGTCCGAAAGGCCCTGGAAGTGAGAACTTGGGCCCCCAGGGATCCCACCCCGCCTTCCCGGGGCGTCCCCCGTCCGGTAGAGAGCATGGCTTGGCGGCCCCCGGCCTCCCCACCTGGGCCAGATTTTGGAGGACTGAAACGGTTCCAAGGCGGTTGGCCAAGAGGTTTGGTTTTATTCTGGATTCTCTAGGCCCCGGGTCCAGCCTCCCAAGTGGGCAAACAAGAGCACTTGTTTACCGACTCCCCAAACTTTTACAAGCTCTTGCCCCACTCCTATCATTTGGACAGAAACGTGGATAAATACCTTCTTGTTGGCCAGATCCACGACTTTCCATAACAGCAGGATCAGCTCCTTCTCATCCGAGCCCAGCTTGGCCCCGGTGGCCCCAGCAGTGATTCCAAAAAGCACCACCAAGTAATCCGGAGACGCCGTCATGACGATAGGTGGGGAGGGGGAGAAGGGGGGTCGGGAGGCGGTGAGGTGAGGTGGAAGTGAGAACGAGGAAACCTGTGCTAAAACCTCTTCTAAGAGAAAAAGAAAGAGCGACCACCCCCCCCTCCTCGCCGCCGCTGGTGCAAAAGGCGGTAACCAACCACCCAAGCCCACACCTGGCCCGAGCTCCACACCCAGGGCAGGAAGGGGGTGAGAAGGAGGGCGGAGGAGGCCTGCCCTTTTTGTATTCAATTGCCCGTGCGTCTATGCAAAAAGCCTGGAGCAGGGCTGCACCCGCGGGAGGCGCGCGCAATGGCTGAAAGCTTTTCTGTTTTGGGATGTGGCTCTACCTGCCCGCCCCTTCCCCCTCCCCCACGTGGTGCAGGTAGGAGACACCTGGCGGCGCCTGCCCATTGGCTCCTTCAAACCACGACGTGGCAGCGGTGGGGGAGGAGGCCGCCCGGGGGAAAGGGGAGGAGGGGGCGGGAGACAATGGCTGGATGATTGGAGAGGGGAGGGCAAGAAGGGAGGAGGGGGAGACGCGAGGGGCGGGGAAGAGGCGGTTGCCACCCAGAGGGTAGCCGAGGCCGCACGGGAAAAGGGTGAGGGGTAAAGGGCGCGCAGGGACGGGTTACCCATTTGGAAGTAGCCGAACTGTGGGGGTCTTGGGGAAATGCCGGCTGTGGGGAGCGAAGCCGGAGGTCCTAAAGGGTCAAGAGAAAAGGCCTGGCGCGGAGAGGCGAAAGGAGGCCAGAGGTGTGGCTCGGGTGCGGAGCTACCCAGGGCGCGGCGCCCCGAGAGGGCGAACCACGGAGGGAGGGACCGGCCAACGGCAGCCGGGAGGTGGCGGGAGCATTTGCCAAGCACCGGAAAAGCCTCTCCCGAGCCCAACACACCTTGAAGTGCAAACAGCAGACGAAACCCTTGGGGCCCTCCCACTCTCCGGGCGCCCGCTTCTCCAAACCCCGAGGTACTGTCCACCTTGGGAAGTGAAACCCCCCGCGCGCGGCTGAGCGGAACTCGCGGGACTGGACGCCCGGCCACCAAGGGACGCCCAAGGACTCAGCTGCGGCGCGCAAAGCAGCAGGGGGTCGCCCGTGAGGAAGTTCAGGCACAATGGAACCCACGCCCTTTTCTCTCAACTACTCCCTTAATTGCTACTCCTTGTTTGGTCCTGGCTTCTAGCTCGAGACTGGAGCCTCCTCCGGGGCAGGGGCCCACTTCCTTTGATTTGCCCTGGGCCCTAAGTGAAATGTATCTACAGTACCTAATGTTTTCCTAAATCAGGCCAAAGCCAGATTTTTCCACAGGTCCCCGCTCTGATCTCCCGCCCTCTACCTCATACCTTCTTCTTTGTACTTCTGTGTCGATTTGGCCAAGTTCCCGAGCGGTCTCCCTACCTAGCGCAGTTAGATCTGCCCAGGGGCCTGAGCGCCCACCTCCGCCACCCACCCACCGCCCCCATCGCCCTGCCACCAAGTCGGACGGCAGTGTGGTGGGTCCTGTTGACATTTTCGAGAGAAAAGCGCTAGAGATGAAGTTTCTTCGGCTTTTATATTTGAAAGTGATCTCTTCTTGGGAACACAATTCCGTCTGAAGTATTACTAATTCGGCTCCAGGTGTCCAGCCCTTTATTCCTGAGGTGAAAACGGGCAACCAGACACCTATCACGCCAGTAACCCACTCCAGGTGCAAATCTGAGAACCCTTCAGGACGCATGTCAGGGGAAGCTGGAGATGCGGCTTTCCTGACGCGGAGGAAGCGCGGACTGCGTGGGGAGGTGGCGGAAGGGTTTTAGGAGTCTGAGGCCGACGGCGCCGCGCTTCCTGGCTGGAGAGGGTGCTGGCGACGACGGTCGCGGCACAGGTAGCGCAGCTCGCGTCCCCAGAGAGCGGGAGAAGGCCGGGCTCTACCAGGGCCAGGAAGCTTTGCAAGGGCCCACGAGGGTGCTGGGTACCACCCTTCCTCGTCCGCAGCTGGAGTTCCAGCGTCGCGTGCTTTCGGCTCCTGGACTTCAGGGTGCGGGGGCCGGAAAGAGCCCCCCGCCGCCCCTCAGCTAGCTCGCAGCTGCAGCCCCGCCTAGTCCTCGTGTCTCCCAGCCACCCTCCCGGGCCCGCAGGCGCCGCGGGGGCAGGGGCTGGGCGCGGAACGAGGCAGGGAGGGACCTGGAAAAACCACCCAGATTGCATTGCAGTGGGCGAGGCCGCCGGAGGAGCCGTTTCCCCAGAGCCATCTCCCCGCGGGGCTTTCCCGGTGCGCGACTGCTTCCCAGGTGCGCGGCTCTGCCGAGCGCCGGAGGTACCGCCGCGCAGGGGCGCGAGACCAGGTGCGTGGTCCCCGCGGGGCGGTCAGGCCCCCACACCGGGCGGGAGACTGTTGCTGAAAAAGTGGTTAGAACAGCTCAGGAAGTCCTGCCCCGCCGGTCCTTTCAGGTCTTTGGTGTTCGGATTAATCATTTGAGTAGCGCGTCTGGATAAACTGAGAACTTGATTACCAGCCAGGGGTTCAGCGACGTTATCCACGTTAGAATCGAACCGCAGGGCTGTCCCTTTTCTCAGAGACTTGTCTTCTTCCTCTTTAAGAAGTCGGATTCCTGGTGTGCGATTTTTTAAATTTAAATTTAAATTTGTCCAACTAGATTACAAGGACAGGGGGTTTTGTTTTATTTTGTTCTCGAATGTATTCCGAGGGCTTGGAACAGAGCTTGACATACACCAGGTACTCAAATATTTGTTGAATGATTTTAATGAGTAACACCCACCCATTTTTGCAGCTCTTTGTCTCCTGAGCTAGGGCATAGTTCATCACTGCAACGGTGAGATTATGGAAATGGGAGTCTACAGGTAATTTAAGTCTCAAATGTTTTTTAAAAGAGTAGGTGCTAATTATACAATTATTATTATTGTCTGTTTTGCTAACAGACGAAACTACTTCTGTTAAAGAAATTAAACTCTTGTAAAAGGCAGGGATGCTGAGAAAACTGTGTAATACAAAAAGGTCAGTTCCTAATACAAAGACGTTTTATTGTCCATCCCACCAGCTACAAACAGTTCTAATATAGCAGGAATAGTCTGTACGAGAGAGGAACCTCGCACCTCCTTTTACCGATGGTCTTCACTTAAGACCACACCTAAATCAGCTCGGTGCTTTGTGACCGCCTGGAGGGTTGGGATAGGGAGGGTGGGAGGGAGGGAGACGCAAGAGGGAAGAGATATGGGAACATATGTGTATGTATAACTGATTCACTTTGTTATAAAGCAGAAACTAACACACCACTGTAAAGCAATTATACTCCAATAAAGATGTTAAAAAAAAAAAAAAAGGACCACACCTAAAACTTTCAGAACAGAAGCGAATCTTTGTTAAAAGCAGCAGAGACCCAAGTTGAAGGACAGGCAGCAAAATAACTGGCCTGTATTCTTAAAATTCTTAAAGTCATGAAAGACCTTGAAATTGTTTTCTGAAGAACTATTCCAGATTAAAGGAATTTACCAGACATGAGAACTCAATGCAATACGGATCCTGGGCCAGAAACTTTTTATTTTTTCCTTTAAAAACCAACTTTTTTTTTTCCTTTAAAAAACAAACTTTTTTTTTTCTTTAAAGGACATTATTGGGACAATAGGAAAAAATCGAATAAGGTCTGAACATTAAATAATAATATTGTATCACTGTTAATTTCCTAATTTTTGTAATATTACTGTAGTTCAGCAGAGAATGTCCTTTCCTTTAAGAAGTACCCAGTATTTAGTGATAACGGGAAATCATTGTCTACAACTTATTCTCAAACGATTCTGAAAAAATATATACATACATACATATATATATACATACATGGAGAGAGAATGATACAGCAAATGTGTAAAATGTTAATGTTGTAGAATCTGAGTGAAGGAATTCTTTATACTATTCTTTGCAACTTAAAAAATAATTTTTTTAAAAGCATCAGAGGACTTTTTGCTGCCACCGTCATTTGGTGTTTAACAATGGCTGTCTCATGAGTTTCTAGGTTAACCTAATCCTCCATACTATAGAATGAACCCATTTTCTTTGTTTTTTCCTTAGTGAAAGAAGGAGAAAGAAAAGGTCACTATTTTCTGTATAAAAATCGTTTCATATCCTTGAAGGTTTTCTTCTTTTTTCTTTTCTTGAAGGTTTTCTTAAATAACTAGACGAAATTACTGCAAGCTCTTTAAAGTTTTCATCATGAATCTTACTACCCTGCTCTTTAATTATCTTCATTACGCTCCTTGGACCCTTCTCCTCTTACCACTTTTAGAGAGCAGCCCTTGAACTAGACAGAAGACAAACGTGCCCACCGTGGCCTGACTATTGACACAGTGGTACCTCGATATCATATTCTTATTACTTGCAATGCAGCTCCCTTTTAAAGACTACAGTAGCAGCACTGCATTTGCTGGCTCTAGTTTTGTTTTGAGGTCTCTAGATCTTTCTTGGAGTTCTCACTTGCACGTACTCAGTTGTTCTCTCATACCTGTAAGAAAACAGCCTTCAAAAAGGAATCAAAGTATGAAAATGTTCTCGAATTAGTTAGTGGTGGTGCTTGTACAAACGTGTGAATATACTAAAAACCACTGAATTGTACGGTTTAAAAAGTGAATATTATGGTATGTAAATTATATCTCAGTTTTTAAAAGAGGAAATCAAAGTAAAAGCTTCTATTCTGAGGCTACCACAAGCCATTGGTGTTTCCTAGTTATTTGTATTGGGTGAAGTTGTAAAACAGATCACACTTTATACTCCCTAGACTCATCCAATCTCTCTGAAGTGGAGAGGTAGGGGGAAATGATGGTCAGGGTAACTAAATACATTATATATAATTTTCTATGAATTACTCAGTGCATTACACATTTAAGCAAATTACTGGTCTGAACCTTTATTATAGCAATTATTCTAGGTGATCTGTGTGGACAAAGTATGGGTTTAATAATCGGCCCTGACACGTGCTACCTCGTGGCTGTGGGCATGTTCCCTAGCCTTACAAGGACTCAGTTTCTCACCTGTAAAAACGGGGATTCTGATAATGTACACTTCATAGGTTTTCAGGGGAGAGGAAATGTATAAAGAAGTGTCTTCTTTAAGGAAAAAAACTTGAGAACCAGGAAGGTTACTACAAAATAGGAATCTCCCCATGGGGAGGGGTCTCTCCAGACAACAGCCACAAAGGCTCTGGCCTTAGATTGGACTAAAGACACCATCAAGTGAGGATGAAACATTAAATAAGATTTTACTGACTGTCGGTGGTAGGAATATGCACAGAAAAACTACGCATAGGGAAATGTGCCGTGAATCTGGGCAAGACATGTCTTCTCCTTGGGGACTACAGAGCTGATCCATTTAAACTGGGCATCCAAGGAGAAGATGCCACCTAAGGAATTCCTCCCTCCTCACTCCCGGCCTCAAGTCCTTTGCCCAGGAGTACGGTGAGACCTCCGTATCTGTGGTTACGCATCCACAGGCAGATTCAACCAACCGAGGACTGAAAATACTAGGGAAAAAAAATTCCAAAAAGTGCAACTATTTACACAGCATTTACATGGTGTTAGGTATTATGAGTAGTCTAAAGGTGGTTTAAAATAAATGGGGGATTTCCCTAGGTTATATACAAATACCATCGTCATTTTATGTAAGGTACTTGAGCATCTTCAGATTTTGGTATGTGGAGGGGCGGGGGTGGAACCAATTACCCGCAGATACCAAGGGATGACTGTACCTCCCTGCCTCTCTCAAAATCCAGTCAGAGAGGAAAGAACAGCAGCAGACCTTATATTTTAAGTCAAGGTGGGTTGACGGGAGTGTTTAAAGATTTTTAGGAAGGAAAGAAGTTTTGTTACTCTTATTTCCTAAGTTCCTCTGTTTCCCCTGTACTTTGCCTACTCATCCAACTATTTGACTGATAAAGGGCCAGTTTTGTTATTCTGGTAAAATGTAACCCAAAGACCAAGAAATCATTGTTGCCCTGCTGTGTGTCTGTTTGAAGTATTTAAAGTGCTGTTGAGATCGTTTACTTGGTGGACACCGCCGTTTGAAGACAATTAGGATAATTTTTATGAGAGGCCTATATCTCATTTCCATGTCAGTGCATTCTCACCTAGAGATTCCTAAATGACTATAAAAGTCTATACAAAGTGTCAGTCCTGATGGATACATTAAGTCATTTGTTTAACAGTTATGTACTGGCACCATACTATGCACGAGGCAAGAAAGGTATTAGGCACTGGAAACACAATAAATAGGGAATAAACACAAACAGGGTCCTTGCCCTTATTAAGTGGGGGCACAAATAATCACAAAAGCAAATGTATTACTGCAAACAGTGTTTAGTGTCCTTAAGGTACACAGTGTTCTGGGATTGCACAAGGGGACATAAACACTATCAGGGAGACCAGAAAGAGGCCAATGAGCAGCAGTATTTGAATTAAAATCCACAAGTAGTGAAATAAGCAGAGGTAGGAGCGGGTAAGGAAGAGGGAAAGCGCTGTCTCCGCAGCACAGTGTGCAGAGGCCTATGATGGGAGGGTGCTGGCTATGGAAATAAAGACTGAAGGTGCTTGAGGAGAAGGCAAGACCTTGGGCATCACCTTGACTCCCCCCCCCCCCCCCCCACCCCCACCCCCCCGTCTACGTTTTCCCCAAGTCCCTTGGAGTCTCCCCACTCACTCCCGCTCCATTCTTCATGTGACCTTTCTGGGCCAAAACTACAGAATCTTTCCAGACTCTCAATTATTGGTCACTGTCCTTATGGCTGGTTTCATGCCCATTGTTAAATTCTCTTTATATGCACTTTAACAACCAGCAGAACTTGCTCATGCTTAGAACTTGGGAAAGAAATTTGGTGAGGGTATCTATCAGTTTTGCTAAACTTAGACGGAAGAATAAACACTTCTGAAATAGAAGAACTGCTCCTTTCTTGTCCAAATCGGTATCCCTGCTTTAGCTAGTAGGGGAAATATCTGATTTAAATCGGAATTCATTTCTGCAAACAATATTTTGAATCACATCTTCATTCTGGAAGGCAACACAAAAAATCATTTGGGGACTTCCCTGGTGGTGCAGTGGTTAAGAATCTGCCTGCTAATGCAGGGGACACGGGTTCGAGCCCTGGTCTGGGAAGATCCCACATGCCGCAGAGGAACTAAGCCCATGCGCCACAACTACTGAGCCTGTGCTCTAGAGCCCACGAGCCACAACTACTGAGCCCGAGTGCCACAACTACTGAGGCCCACATGCCTAGAGCCCGTGCTCCGCAGCAAAGAGAAGCCACTGCAATGAGAAGCCTGTGCACTGCAAGGAAGAGTAGCCCCGCTCACTGCAACTAGAGAGAGCCTGTGTGCAGCAATGAAGATCCAACGCAGCCAAAAATAAATAAATAATAAAGATAAAAAAAAAAAAAAGAATAACTTGGTGAAAATGACAAGTGGCACTGACAGAGTTGGGACTTATACCTAGGGATTCTGACTCCAGAAACTGTGTTTAGCCACTATATTATACTCAACGTGAACCACTTTTATACTTTAGAAATCGTTTTTAAAAAATGGAATAGGCAAGCTGTCACAAAGTAAAACCTATCTCCTTATGAGAGTTGAACTTCAACACATACACATGACCAATAATAAGCCACAAAAGCAAAGCTACAGTAAACTGACTTAACAGTTTAGTAATATCACACTTTAAATTTTATAAAGTAATCTGCATTTTATACTTCAGCTTGTTTACAAGATAATCATGAATTATAAAATATCCTTGAGACCCATTAGAAGAAGTAACATTCTAGAATAGTTATAAATAGCATGGTAGTTAAAATAAGTATCAAATGTGTCATCAAAGTTTACTGTTTTCATATTTGAAAGAGACTTTTGAAAATTTTATTCCTACATCCTTGTTTCACAAGAGGCCAAAGAAGTTAAGTGACTTGCCCAACCAAGGTGACACAGCTAATTAGCATCAGGACTGTACTTGGAGCTCAGGTCTCCTGGCTCCCAACCCAATGCTCTTTCCCTGTTGTGTCCACGACTACCCAGATAGCGTGGGTACACGCTGAGAATACAACAGGATTTCTAGATGGGACTCAGAGATGTCTGTGTAGCTGGTTTTGGTTACAATTATCTCTTTTGGTAGGGAAAAGACATTTTGGTTGAGCACTCTTCATTGCAGCCTAGGGGATGGAAATAAGACTTGGGAGTCCACCTCTGATGCTGACACAGTTCTTACTCTCCTGGAGTCTGATTCTGGAGCTAGTGCCTGACACACTGAGAATTCAGAAGAGTTTTGGTGGTGGGGCAGGAGGTAGGAGGTGAACTTTAGATGAGCCATTCTCTTTTTTTAAAGTGTCCAAATTTTTTTTTTATTTAATTTTTTTACTTATTTATTTTTGGCTGTGTTGGGTCTTTGTTGTTGCACGCGGGCTTTCTCTAATTGTGGTGAGTGGGGGCTACTCTCTGTTGCAGTGCACAGGCTTCTCATTGTAGTGGCTTCTCTTGTTGCCGAACACGGGCTCTAGGCACGAGGGCTTCAGTGGTTGTAGCACGCGGGCTCAGTAGTTGTGGCTCACTGGCTCTAGAGCGCAGGTTCAGTAGTTGTGGCGCACGGGCTTAGTTGCCCCACGGCATGTGGGATCTTCCCGGACCAGGGCTCGAACCCGTGTCCCCTGAGCTGGCAGACGGATTCTTAACCACTGCACCACCAGGGAAGCCCCAAAGAAATTTTAATGAATGCATTCTTTTGATTTTAGTAAATCTCTCTGTAGAAGATACAGACACACAGGACATGATCTCTGCTGTTAAGGAGACTGAAATCTGATAAAACAGGCAAAGTTCAAAGAGCTTGGTGAGGTGTGGACCCCTTAAGAACATGGCCCTAGCCCAGAGAAAGCATAAGCATAAGGATGTTGCAGCAGATGATCTGCACAGGAATGCTTTCTGAACCCCTAGGTCACCAGTGTGGCTGACCCATTTTCTATTCTCACTTTGTTACCTCCGCCAACCTGTACCTACTCTAGCAGCTCTCCGTCTTCCTTATTGGACACTCAGGCTTCAACTACATTCTTCCACTTGAAGTGTGATCTTTACTGACTGATAGTTTGCTAGCTAACTTTCCACGATCCTTTGGTCAGTGGCTCTGCTCTTTAGTAAAAAAACCCTCAGCTAACCTCCCTTACCTCCCCTGCTCTTAAAACAATGGCAGAAACAACCACATAGGAGAAGTAGCAGATTATCTCTGGTGAGAGTCTGGATCACACATTCAGTGTCCTGCTTCATTGTCTCCAGCCTGTCTTTCCAGCCCCTTTCCTCTCATTCTCCTTACCCTGAACATATCAGCTATATAAATAAAACTCTTATTGTTTCCTCTTTTTCCAGTTTCCTTTCTTCTAGGCAGAGTTGGTCACTTGTTCATCCAACCTCCCACAACTGCTCAAACTTCCTATCACATAGTATTTAAAGAACCTATCCACCCAGATGGCTCACAGGTAGTTCTACCAAATATTTAAAGAAGTGACTAATCCTTCACAAACTCTCCCGAAAAATGGAAGAGGAGGGAACACTTGCCCAACTCATTCTGTGAAGCCAGTATTACCCTAATACCAAAACCAGATAAAGAAATTACAAGAAAACAAAACTACAGACCAGTATCTCTTATGAATATAGAAAATAAAGCAAATTGAATCCGGCAACATATTAAACAGATTATACACCATGATCAAGTGGAATTTATCCCAGGAATGCAAGATTGGCTCAAAATACAAAAAAAATCAATGTAATACACCATACTCTTAGAATAAAGGACAAGAATCACATGATCATCTCAATTAACACAGAAAAAGCATTTGAAAGAATCCAACACCCTTTTATGATAAAAACACTCAACAAACTAGGAATAGAAGAAAACTTCCTCAACCTGATAAAGAGCATCTATGAAAAAGACACAGCTAACCTCATACTTAATGGTGAAAGACAGGATGCTTGCTCCCTAAGTTTAGGAACAAAACTAGAATGTCTGCTCTTGCCATTTCTATTCAACAGTATACTGGAAAGTTCTAGCCCAAGAAATTAGGAAAGAAAACAAAAGGCATCCAGATAGGAAAAGGAGAAATAAAACTATTCACAGATGACATGACATTGTAATAGAAAATCCTAAGGAATCGACATAAAAATTGAACTAAAAAACTGTCAACAAGGACTCCCCTGGTGGTGCAGTGGTTAAGAATCTGCCTGCCAATTCAGGGAACACAGGTTCAAGCCCTGGCCGGGGAAGATCCCACATGCCGCGGAGCAAGTAAGCCCATGTGCCACAACTACTGAGCCTGCGCTCTAGAGCCCGCGAGCCACAACTACTGAAGCCTGTGCCTAGACCCCGCAACAAGAGATGCCATCACAATGAAAAGCCTGAACACCAGAAAGACCCAATGCAGCCGAAAAAACAACAACCCCCCGCCACAACATTGTAAATCAACTATATTTCAATAAGTTATTAAAAAAAATTTAAAAACTGTCAACTAGGTTATAGCATATAAGATTAATATATAAAAATCAGTCGTATTTTTATAACAGTAGCCCTGAATGACCCAAAAATGAAATTAAAAACAATTCCATTCACAATCTCATGACAAGGAATAAAATAATTAGAAATTAGTTTAGCAAAAGTGTAAGATGAGTACACTGAAGACTATAAAACATTGCTGAAAGAAATTAAAGAAGACCTAAATAAATGGAAAGACATCCCATGTTTATAGACTGGAAGTCTGAATGTTGTTAAGATAGCAGTACTTTTCAAATTGATTTATGGATTCAATCCCTATCAAAACCCCAGTGACCTTTTTTGCAGAAAATGACAGGGTGATCCTATAATTCATATGGAAGGCCAAGGAACCAGAATAGTTAAAACAATCTTGAAAAGGAAGAAAATAGTTTGAGTACTCTCACTTCCTAACTTCAAAACTTACTACAAAGCTATAGTAATTAAGACAATGTGGTATATGGATAGACATATAGATCAATAGAATAGAATTGAGAATCAAAAAAGAAACTCTTAGTTTCCATATGATCCTGTAATCCCACTCCTGGGCATACATCTGGAGAAAATGATAATTTGAAAAGATACATGCACCCCTATGTTCATAGCAGCACTATTTACAATAGCCAAGACATGGAAACAACCTAAATGTCCGTCGACAGATGAATGGATAAAGAAGATGTGGTACATATATGTGATGGAACGCTACTCAGCCATTAAAAAGAATGATATAATGCCATTTGCAGCAACATGGATGGACCTAGAGATTATCATACTAAGTGAAGTAAACCAGAGAAAGACAAATATCATGTGATATCACTTATATGTGGAATCTAAAATATGACACAGGGCTTCGCTGGTGGCACAGTGGTTAAGAATCCACCTGCCAATGCAGGGGACACGAGTTCAAGCCCTGGTCTGGGAAGATCTCACATGCCATGGTGCAATAAAGCCCGTGCACCACAGCTACTGAGCCTGCACTCTAGAGCCTGGGAGCCACAACTTCGGAGCCCATGCACCACAACTACTGAAGCCCACATGCCTAGAACTCGTGCTCCACAACGAGAGAAGCCACTACAATAAGAAGCCCGTGCACGGCAACAAAGAATAGCCCCTGCTCACCACAACTAGAGAAAGCCTGCGTGCAGCAACGAAGACCCAATGCAGCCCAAAATAATTAAAGAAAGAAAGATAAAATAAAATACAACACAAATGAACTTATCTACAAAACGGAAACAGACTCACAAACACAGAGAACAGACTTGTGGTTGCCAAGGTGGGGAGGTGGGGGAGGGATGGATTGGGAGTTTGGGATTAGCAGATGCAACTCATATACAGAATGGGTGAACAACAAGGTCCTACTGTGTAGCACAGGGAACTATATTCAATATCCTGTGATAAACCATAATGGAAAATAATATGAAAAAGAATATACATATGTATAACTCAATCCTTTTGCTATACAGTAGAATTTAACACAACATTGTAAACTATACTTCAATAAAATAAAAAAAAAATTTTAAATCTTAAATTTATGGTCAGTTGATCTTCTACAAGGGTGTCAAGACCATTTAATAGGGAAAGAATAGTGTTTTTAAAAGTGGTTCTGAGACAGTGGGATAGCCATATGCAAAAGAATGAAGTTAGACCTCCTCCATTATACTGTACCCAAAACTAACTCAAAATGGATCATAGACCTAACTGTAAGAAATGTGGTATATTTATACCATGGAATATTATTCAGCTGTAAAAAGGAATGAAGTACTGATACTTGCTACAACCTGGGTGAAACTTGAAAACATTATGCTGAGTGAAAGAAGCCAGTCACAAAAGGCCATATATTGTATAATTCTATTTGCATGAAATGTCCAGGACAGGCAAATGCATAGAGACATAAAGTAGTTTAGTGGTTGCCAGGGGCTGGGAGGGAGAGGAGAATGGGGAATTTCTGCTAATGAACCTGGAGTTTCTTTTGGGGGTGATGAAATGTTCTAAATGTAGATAGTGATGTTGGTTTCACAACTCTGTGATACACTGAAAACCACGGAACTGTACACTGTAAAAGGATGAATTTTATGGTGTGTGAATTATATGTCAATAAAGCTGGTGTATAAAAGTACCTATCATATAGCATTAAAATTGTGTGTTCATATGTATTTCTTCCCCTACTAGAATTAGACTATGAACTTACTTCATCCTTACACATTGGAGGTACTCAATGAACACAATAAATACTTGTTGATCCAGTAATTAATTCTTTGAAAGAAGTTTAAGACTTTAGCAGGAAGTTGGAAGGAAAGATTATTGGTGGCAGAGCAGAGGCATAAAGAAGGAAAAGCACCGGGTTGGAGCAGCCAGCAATTCCCTAGGCTAGGAGACACAGGAGAGGAAGCAGTCTAGATACGGGTGGTAAGGGCGGTATTATCTGCTAAGTGTGTTCCTTTTTTTTTCTTTTTTTTTTGGGGGGGTACGCGGGCCTCTCACTGTTGTGGCCTCTCCCGTTGCGGAGCACAGGCTCCGGACGCGCAGGCTCAGCTCAGCGGCTGTGGCTCACAGGCCCAGCCGCTCCGCGGCACGTGGGATCCTCCCGGACCGGGGCAAGAAACCGTGTTCCCTGCATCGGCAGGCGGACTCTCAACCACTGCGCCACCAGGGAAACCCGTATTCCATTTTTAATTATTGTTAAATATTGTTAACTGATGGTGTTTCCCTAACTAAGAATATTTTCAGACAAAATGCTGATTCAAACCCTCTCCTAAAGCCTTTTCCTACCTCCTTAGATTAGACAAAGGTACAAAGGAATTTGCTTCAATTGGAAAAAAACAGAGGAAAATAGTTTCATCTTTGTCTGCCACAACCAACTCTGTTCACTCTGGAAATCCTCCTTTCAAAGCCAAGGTTGGGGACTTCCCTGGTGGCGCAGTGGTTAAGAATCCGCCTGCCAATGCAGGGGACATGGGTTCGATCCCTGGTCGGGGAAATAGATCCTGCATGTATGCTGCAATTAAGAGTCTGCATGCCGCAACTAAGGAGTTGGCCTGCTGCAGCTAAGAGCCCGAGTGCCACAACTAAGACCCAGCGCAGCCAAAATAAATAGGAAAAAGACTTGTCTAAATTACAAAAAAAAAAAATTTTTTTTTTTGGGAATTCCCTGGCGGTCCAGTGGTTAGGACTCTGCGCTTTCACTGCTGAGGGCACAGGTTCCCAAAAGCAGCCGGGTGTGGCCAAAAAAAAAAAAAAAAAAAAGCCTCAGGTGATCAGCATGCTTCATTCACACAGTTTAAAGCCAGAAACCTACTGGTTGTACCTACTTGCCCAGCTTCATACTTCCCATCTTTCATTCAACAAATGTTTATCAAGCACTTTTTGCCATTGTGCCAGGCACTGGATATGGCAGTGAATAAGTAAATTGTGCACTCAATATATGACACTGCGTCCAATGTTGAGTTGAAGTATTTCCACTGGGCTATTAGTAGCAACATTTTAGAAAGAGCTTAAAAACCAGGCTCTAGTGAATTAGTGAGAATCCTGTTTTGCATTTTTATAGAAGAGAACTATGCAGTATTTAAGGATTTCACATGCAATATTCCATTTGTTACTCAAATCTATTAAAAAGGGTAGGTGAAGTATTATCTTCATTTTGCAGATGGGGCAAGTGAGATTTGGGTAGGTTAAATGATTCCTTCAATTCACACAGCTAGTATGCAGCAAAGTCGGCTTGGGAACCCCGCTGTTACCTCTAATTGGTTGCTTTTCCATTACCCCTTTCTGAGACAGGAAAGTCTGACTTCTTAGCGGGCAGCTGCCTCTGCCTATGTGTAAACAATAAGGCAACAGAGAACTGTTAGGTTTGCTCTTTTTTTTTTTTTTTTAACAAATTTATTTTTCGCTGTGTTGAGTCTTCATTGCTGCACACAGGCTTTCTCTAGTTTTGGCAAGCAGGGGCTACTCTTTGTTGCGGTGCACAGGCTTCTCATTGTGGTGGCTTCTCTTGTTGAGGAGCACGGGGTCTAGGCAGGTGGGCTTCAGTAGTTGTGGCACGCGGGCTCACTAGTTGTGGCTTACGGGCTCTAAAGCACAGACTCAGTAGCTGTGGCACACGGCCTTAGTTGTTCCGCGGCATGTGGGATGTTCCCGGACCAGGACTCGAACCAGTGTTCACTGCATTTGCAGGCGGATTCTTAACCACTGTGACACCAGGGAAGTCCCTACGTTTGCTCTTTTTAAATTTTTAATAAATCACCACTGTGCTTATTATCAATTTTATAAACAGGCAGCAGTCATGAAGCCAAGTAATGAATGCAGCAGATGACAACACTGTGAAAATATGTTTCTGCCAGACTTGTAAGTGCACAGTTAATAAGAACAGAAATCAAATCTGTAGACTGTTAGTCTCTAGCAAAGTGCGCAGTTCCTGACCCAAAGTTCTCTCCTGGAGATCTTTCTCGTTTACCTCAGCCATCGGCTTCTGTGCGAATGACTTCCAAAATCAATTCAACAAATGTTATGGGAGTGACAAAATGCCTGGTGCACTGAGAATATAAACAAGAATGAGGCCCATCCCAGCTTTCAGAGCCCCAGGTTTACATTAGGGAAGCAAATAATTAAAATACAATGTGAATACATGCTATAATGGGCAAGTGATATAATGATATGGAAATTTCCTTAATAAACAAAATTAGGAAACAATTACTTATGAGAGGAAACAATTACTTATACTTAAGAATAATTCTGCATCTGAAATCTTAAACCTCAGACAACCTCCAAGCTTTCCAACTTCCTTAATGAAAATAACATTTTTATTGATCAGCTGTTATGTGCTGGACATTATGCTAGTTGCTTTACAGGTAGTGTATCTCATTTTATCTTCACAACCCTATGATTATTTTTCACTTTACAGAGGAATCTGAGGTTCAGAGAGGTTAGGTGACTTGTTCAAGGCCCCACAGCTGCTAAGCGAATAGAGTCAGTTTAGGCTCCCAAGTGCATCCTCTTAATCAAGGCCATATAGGGCCTCTTTTCCTTCTAAGGCAACTGTTCTTTGATCTTACTGAGGCCTTGACCTCCTTTTTCTCCCCATTCTCCTGGCCAGCACGCTTCCTTCCTTTACTCTCTATCCTCTAGGCCCGCCAAACCACACAGGTACACCACCAGTGTATGGTCTGACACCTCCTTTGTACACATTGTTCCCACCGCCTGGATGAACCAAAGCTACCAAACCCATTGGAAAGCTGGCAGAGTGAAAGATAAAAAGGAACCATAACAGTAGAGTATATTTGAAAAGTTAATATGTCACTCTCCTAATACTGAAAAATTTAAATTACAGAACTGGAAAATTCATGGTAGACTTTCATGTGAAAAGATCTTACTGGTAGAACATGGGGAACACACTCTCCGCAAGTGTAGTTGTGAGATTCACAGAATTTTATCCTGTATTATAGGACAAAGATACAGTTAATACCTCAAGATAATATTTCTATATAGGACATTCTTAGACAATGACAAAACAAAATTTAAAGAGGGTTTTAGTGCAGTGTTTTTTCAAATCAATACATTCATACATGTATGTGTACTGTGTGTGTGCACATGTATATATACATATAGTCTCTTAAATAAAACCTAAGTAATAAAGCAAATCCAGATGAAAACATCAGTTTTCTTAAGGAAAAAAATAAAAATGTAAGGTATAATACATATCAGATATTGTTAAGTCAGTATTTAGAAGAAAATCTCTTTGCTCTTAAATAATTTTTTAAAAATATTCATAAAAAAGTTTTTAAGAAAGAAGCTAATGATGAATTATGTCTCTGCTAAAGATGATAAAAAGAAAGTATCTGTTTCATTTACAACCCAGTTCAGCCATACCTTAACATTTTGCCATATTTCATATAAAATTAGGGATTTGAAAAATTAGTTTTGTTAATTTTTAAAAGAACTATATTGGTTTGCTTATCAATTCCATTTTTTGCCTTTATGTAATTGATGACACACAGTATGGCTTGGAAATAAAATTTTGAAACCACTAGCTTAGTTAATAAAATAAAAGGAAAATTCAAATTAACAAAGTCACGGATGGAAAAAAGTGGTATAATTCAGACATATGTTTTAATGACAGAAATGTTATTTTAAGCCACAAGCTTATAAAATGTGCTAAAGAAATAGAAGAGGATACTGCCTGTGATAGTGTAAGGTTAGCAAACTCAAGGTGGCCAAAGAGACTCCATGAAGATCTACACAGCAGAGAAAGCAGCAGGCGCTTACCAGATGATTAGTAGAACAACAACAGACAAGCCACCGTTTCATGCGCTGTTCTTGGGAGTGTAAGTAGTGGAACTTTTCTGGAGTAACATTTAGAAATATCAAGATTTTTTTCTGGGGGGGAAGCAAATATTTGAACCTGCAATTGTACTTTATTTACTAAATGTTTGAATATGAATGTTTCAAGGAGAGAAAGAGAAATTGTTCATCACAAACATTTTTTAATGATAAGTCAAAGGATTTTTTTTTTCCGGTACGTGGGCCTCTCACTGTTGTGGCCTCTGCCATTGTGGAGCACAGGCTCCGGATGCGCAGGCTTAGCGGCCGGGCTCACAGGCCCAGCCGCTCCACGGCATGTGGAATCTTCCCGGACCGGGGCACGAACCTGTGTCCCCTGCATCGGCAGGCGGACTCTCAACCACTGCGCCACCAGGGAAGCCCTGAAAGGATTTTTTAAATTGAAGTATAGTTGATTTACTTATCATAGATTGTTTTTAAGAATAAAAATTTTGGAAATTTGATGTGGTATAAAAACAGCATAATTTTCTATGTATTGACATAAATGATGGGCAAAATCTATTGATAGAAGAAAAAAAACACAGGTTACAAAGGTATATATATATAATCCAATTTAAAATTTTTCTAAAGGCTGGGAGGATGAAGTGTATGAAACTGTAATAGTGTTTATCTGTAATGAATAAGATTTGAAGATTTCTCTTTTACTTAAAACATTTCTAATTGATTTTTTTACAGTGACTAAAATTGGTAAAATCAGTGAAGATATTTGGGTAAAAATGGTCACTTGTCTCAAAAGACTCTGAGAAGACTTCTCCAAACTTTTAAAAACTGTACAAACCCCATATTACATTACATATGTTAAATTATATTACAGTTTTTAAAAAGATGGGGGCTGGGAGTTCCCTGGTTGCCTAGTGTTTAGACTTCTGTGAGTTCACTGCCATGGCCTGGGTTCAATTCCTGGTGGGGACATGAGATCCTGCAAGCGTGTCGGGCAGCCAAAAAAAAAAGATGGGGGCATGTTTTACAATTTTACTTATTTTATGAGATTAATATGTTATTTTTTATTAAGGTATGATTGATAAATAAAAGTTGTATATATTTAAGGTGTACAACATGATGTCTTGATATACATATATACCAGGCAGACCTTGGAGATCTTGTGGATTCAGTTCCAGATCACCACAATAAAGTGAATATCGCAATATTCAAGTAGACTTTTATTAGGGCAAACATTTCTATAACCCTAAATATCTCATTAAAACAAACAGATGACCAAGAATCTTTGTTAAACAGTGACCCAAAATGAAGTAAAAATTAGTAAAGTTAACTGTAAATGAAGATACTGCAGCATATAAACCAGTGAATCATCAATGTTTTTTTGTTTTTTTTTTTTTTGTGGTATGTGGGCCTCTCACTGCTGTGGCCTCTCCCGTTGCGGAGCACAGGCTCCAGACGCGCAGGCTCAGTGGCCATGGCTCATGCGCCCAGCCGCTCCGCGGCATGTGGGATACTCATGGACTGGGGCACGAACCTGTGACCCCGTATCGGCAGGCGGACTCTCAACCACTGCACCACCAGGGAAGCCCCATCAATGATTTTTTAATACCAGGACCTAATAACATTATTTTCCAAGTAAGTAATTTTTTTTTTAAGTATGGTACCTCTTTTCTTAAAAAAAAAGTTATTTCTTTCTTTATTTTTGTCTGCGTTGGGTCTTCGTTGCTACGCGTGGGCTATCTCTAGTTGCGGCGAGCGGGGGTACTCTTCGTTGCGGTGCCTTCTCTTGTTGCAGAGCATGGGCTCTAGGCATGCGGGCTCCAGAGCACAGGCTCAGTAGTTGTGGCGCACGGGCTTAGCTGCTCCGCGGCATGTGGGATTTTCCCGGACCAGGGATCGAACTCATGTCTCCCGCATTGGCAGGCGGACTCCCAACCACTGCACTACCAGGGAAATCCCCCAAGTAAGTAATTATTAATGTGAAAACCATAATTAATACAGACAACACAGATAAGAATATTTTTTGGTTTTCCAGTGCATGTAAAAGTTATGTTTGCACTCTCCTGTGGTATATTATGTATGCAATAGCATTATGTCTAAAAAAACAATGTGCATACCTTAATTTAAAAAATACTTTATTGCAGTGGTTAGGACTCTGTGCTTTTACTGCCAAGGGCCTAGGTTTCAATCCCTGGTCAGGGAAATAAGATCCCGCAAGCCATCCGACCAAAAAAAAAAAAAAAACCTTTATTACTAAAAATGCTAGCCATCATCTGAGCCTTCAGCAAGTCATAGTAATAACATCAAAGATCACTGATCACAGATCATCATAACAAAAATAATAATAATGAAAAAGTTTGAAATATTGGGAGAATTACCAGAATGTGACACAGAGGCAAATATTGGGAGAATTACCAGAAGTGAGCAAATGCTGTTGGAAAAATAATGCAGATAGACCTGCTTGACGCAAAGTTTCCACAAACCTTCAATTTGTAAAATACACAATATCATCCAGTTGCAATAGTTGAACAAGGTATGTCTGTACATTGTGAAATGATACCACAATCAAATTTTTTTTATTGGAGTATAATTGCTTTACAGTATTGTGTTAGTTTCTGCTGTACAGTGCAGTGAATCAGCTATATGTATACCTGTATTTCCTCCCTCTGGGACCTCCCTCCCGCCCCCCATCCCACCCATCTAGGTCGTCACAGAGCACCGAGCTGAGCTTCCTGTGCTTTATAGCTTGTTCCCACTAGCTATCTATTTTACACATGGCAGTGTATATATGTCCATCCTAATCTCCCTATTAGTCCCACCTTCCCCTTCCCACCCTGTGTCCACATGTCTGTTCTCTATGTCTATGTCTCTATTCCTGCCCTGCAAATAGGTTCATCTGTCCATTTTTCTAGATTCCACATATATGTGTTAATATACGATATTTGTTTTTCTCTTTCTGGCTTACTTCATTCTGTATGACAGACTCTAGGTCCATCCACATCTCTACAAATGACCCAATTTTGTTCCTTTTTATGGCTGAGTAATATTCCATTGTATATATGTACCACATCTTCTTTATCCATTCATCTGTCATTGGACATTTACGTTATTTCCATGTCCTGGCTATTGTAAATAGTGCTGCAATGAACATTGGGGCACATGTGTCCTTTTGAATTATGGTTTTCTCAGGGTATATGCCCAGTAGTAGGATTGCTGGGTCATATGATAGTTCTATTTCTAGTTTTTTAAGGAACTCCATACTGTTCTCCATAGTGGCTGTATCAATTTACATTCCCACCAACAGTGCAGAAGGGTTCTCTTTTCTCCACACCCTCTCCAGCATTTATTGTTTCTAGATTTTTTGATGATGGCCATTCTGAATGCTGTGAAGTGATACCTCATTGTAGTTTTGATTTGCATTTCTCTACTGATTAGTGATGTTGAACATCCTTTCACATGTTTGTTGGCAATCTGTATACCTTCTTTGGAGAAATGTCTATTTATGTCTTCTGCCTATTTTTGGATTGGGTTGTTTGTTTTTTTGATATTGAGCTGCATGAGTTGTTTGTATATTTTGAAGATTAATCCTGAGTCTGTTGCTTCATTTGCAAATATTTTCTCCCATTCTGAGGGTTGTCTTTTCGTCTTGTTTATGGTTTCCTTTGCTGTGCAAAAGCTTTGAAGTTTCATTAGGTCCCATTTGTTTATTTTTGTTTTTATTTTTATTACTCTAGGAGGTGGGTCAAAAGAGATATTGCTGTGATTTATGTCAGAGTGTTTTTCCTGTGTTTTCCTCTAAGAGTTTTATGGTATCTGTCCTTACATTTATGTCTTTAATCCATTTTGAGTTTATTTTTGTGTATGTTGTTAGGGAGTGTTCTAATTCCATTCTTTTACATGTAGCTGTCCAGTTTTCCCAGCGTCACTTATTGAAGAGGCTGTCTTTTCTCCATTGTATGTTCTTGCCTCCTTTGTCATAAATTACGTGAGCATATGTGCATGGGTTTGTCTCTGGGCTTTCTATCCTGTTCCATTGATTTATATTGCTGTTTTTGTGCCAGTACCATACTGTCTTGATTACTGTAGCTTTGTAGTATAGTTTTAAGTCAGGGGAGCCTGATTCCACCAGCTCCATTTTTCTTTCTCAAGATTGCTTTGGCTATTTGGGGTCTTTTGTGTTTCCATACAAATTGTGAAATTTTTTGTTCTAATTCTGTGAAAAATGCCATTGGTAATTTGATAGGGGTTGCATTGAAGCTGTAGATTTGCTTTTTATTGCTTTCACAATATTGATTCTTCCAATCCAGGAGCATGGTATATCTCTCCATCTGTTTATGTCATCTTTGATTTCTTTCATCAGTGTTTTATAGTTTTCAGACTACAGGTTTTGTGTCCTTCGGTAGGTTTATTACTAGGTATTTTATTCTTTTTGTTATGATGGTAAATGGGACTGTTTCCTTAATTTCGCTTTCTGATTTTTCATTGTTAGTGTATAGGAATGCAAGAGATTCTGTGCACTAATTTTGTATGCTGCAAACTTACCAAATTCAATGATTAGTTCTAGTAGTTTTCTGGTGGCATCTTTAGGTTTTTCTGTGTACAGTATCATGTCATCTGAAAACAGTGACAGTTTTACTTCTTCTCTGCCAATTTGGATTCCTTTTATTTCTTTTTCTTTTCTGATTGCCGTGGCTAGGACTTCCAATACTGTGTTGAATAAGAGTTGTGAGAGTAGTCATCCTTCTCTGTTCCTGATCTTAGAGGAAATGCTTTCAGTTTTTCACCATTGAGAATGATGTTTGCTGTGGCCTTTATTATGTTGAGGTAGGTTCCCTCTGTGCCCATTTTCTGGAGAGTTTTTATCATAAATGGGTGTTGAATTATGTCAAAAGCTTTTTCTGCATCTATTGTGATGATCATATAGTTTTTATCCTTCAATTTGTTAATATGGTGTATCACATTGATTGATTTGCATACATTGAAGAACCCTTGCATTCCTGGGATAAATCCCACTTGATCATGGTGTATGATCCTTTTAATGTGTTGTTGGATTCTGTTTGCTAGTATTTTGTTGAGGATTTCTCCGTCTATGTTCATCAGTGATACTGGTCTGTAATTTTCTTTTTTTGTGATATCTTTGTTTGCTTTTGGTGTCAGGGTGGTGGTGGCCTCCTAGAACGAATTTGGGAGCGTTCCTCCCTCTACAAGTTTTTGGAAGAGTTTGAGAAGGGTAGGTGTTAGCTTTTCTCTGAATGTTTGATAGAATTCACCTGTGAAGCTATCTGGTCCTGTACTTCTGTTTGTTGGAAGATTTTTAATTACAGTTTCAATTTAATTACTTGTGATTTGTCTGTTTACATTTTTTCTGGTCTGTGTATATTTTCTAATTCTTCCTGATTCAGTCTTGGAAAATTGTACCTTTCCAAGAATTTTTCCATTTCTTCAAGGTTGTCCATTTTATTGGCATATAGTTGTTTGTCTCTTATAATCCTTTGTATTTCTGTGGTGTCAGTTGTGATTTCTCCTTTTTCATTTCTAATTTTATTGATTTGCCTCCTCTCCCTTTTTTGCTTGATGAGTCTGGCTAAAGGTTTTTCAATTTTGTTTATCTTCTCAAAGAACCAACTTTTAGTTTTATTGATCTTTGCTATTGTTTTCTTCATTTCTATTTCATTTATTTCTGTTCTGATCTTTATGATTTCTTTCCTTCTACTGACTTTGGGTTTTCTTTGTTCTTCTTTCTCTAGTTGCTTTAGGTGTAAGGTTAGATTATTTTATGAGATTTTTCGTGTTTCTTGAGGTGAGATTGAATTGCTATAAACTTCCCTCTTGGAACTACTTTTGTTGTTTCCCATAGGTTTTGGGTGGTCATGTTTTTGTTGTCATTTGTTTCTATGTATTTTTTAATTTCCTCTTTGAGTTCCTCAGTGATCTCTTGGTTATTTGGCAGCACACTGTTTAGCCTCCATGTATTAGTGTTTTCTATAGTTTTTTTCCCTGTAATTGATTTCTAATCTCATAGCGTTGTGGTCAGAAAAGATGCTTGATGTGATTTCAATTTTCTTAAATTTTCTGAGGCTTGATTTGTGACCCAGGATGTGATCTACCCCGGAGAATGTTCCATGTGCACTTGAGAAGAAATTGTATTTTGCCACTTTCAGGTGGAATGTCCTATAAATATCAATGAAATCTATCTGGTCTATTGTGTCATTTAAAGCTTGTGTTTCCTTATTTATTTTCTGTTTGGATGATCTGTTCATTGGTGTAAGTGGGGTGTTAAAGTCCCCTGCTATTATTGTGTTACTGTTGATTTCCCCTTTTATGGTTGTTAGCATTTGCCTTATATATTGAGGTGTTCCTATGTTGGGTGCATAAACATTTATAATTGTTATATCTTCTTTTTGGATTGATCCCTTGATCATTATGTAGTGTCCTTCTTTTTTTTTTTTTTTTTTTTTGGTACGCAGGCCTCTCACTGTTATGGCCTCTCCCGTTGCGGAGCACAGGTTCCGGACATGCAGGCTCAGCGGCCATGGCTCACGGGCCCAGCCGCTCCGCGGCATGTGGGATCCTCCCAGACCGGGGCATGAACCCGTGTCCCCTGCACCGGCAGGCAGACTCTCAACCACTGTGCCACCAGGGAAGTCCTAGTGTCCTTCTTTATCTCTTGTAACAGTCTTTATTTTGTGTGTGTGTGTGTGTGTGTGTGTGTGTGTGTGTGTGTTTTGTGGTACACGGGCCTCTCACTGACGTGGCCTCTCCCGTTGCAGGGCACAGGATCCACACACGCAGGCTCAGTGGCCATGGCTCATAGGCCTAGCCGCTCCACGGCATGTGGGATCTTCCCGGACTGGGGCACCAACCCGTGTCCCCTGCATTGGCAGGCAGACTCTCAACCACTGCGCCACCAGGGAAGCCCAACAGTCTTTATTTTAAAGTCTATTTTATCTGATATGATTATTGCTACTCCAGCTTTCTTTTGATTTCCATTTGCATGGACTATCATTCTCCATCCCTTCACTCTCTGTCTGTATGTGTCCCTAGGTCTGAAGTGGGTCTCTTGTAGACAGCACATATATGGGTCTTGTTTTTGCATCCATTCACCCAGTCTGTGTCTTTTGGTTGGAGCATTTAATCCATTTACATTCAAGGTTATTATCGATATGTATGTCCCTATTACCATTTTCTTAATTGTTTTGGATTTATTTTTGTGGGTCTTTTTCATCTCTTGTGTTTCCTGCCTAGAGAAGTTCCTTTAGCGTTTGTTGTAAAGCTGGTTTGGTGGTGCTGAATTCTCTTAGCTTTTGCTTGTCTGTAAAGCTTTTGATTTCTCTGTCAAATCTGAATGAGATCCTTGCCGGGTAGAGTAATCTCTGTTGTAGGTTTTTGTCTTTCATCGCTTTAGGTATATCCTGCCACTCCCTTCTGGCCAGCAGAGTTTTCCTGAAAAATCAGCTGATAACCTTATGGGGATCCCCTTGTATGTTATTTTTTGTTTTTCCCTTGCTGCTTTTAATATTTTTTCTTTGAATTTAATTTAAGTTAGTTTGATTAGTATGTGCCTTGGTGTGTTTCTCCAGGGTTTATCCTGTATGGGACTCTCTGCGCTTCCTGGACTCGGGTGGCTATTTCCTTTCCCATGTTAGGGAAGTTTTTGACTATAATCGCTTCGAATATTTTCTCAGACCCTTTCTTTTCCTCTTCTTCCTCTGGGACCCCTATAATTCAAATGTTGGTGCATTTAGTGTTGCCCCAGAGGTCTCTGAGATTTTCTTCAATTCTTTTCATTCTTTTTTCTTTATCTTGCTCCTTGGCAGTTATTTCCACCATTCTGTCTTCCCGCTCACTTATTCGTTCTTCTGCCTCAGTTATTCTGTTATTGATTCCTTCTCATGTATTTTTCATTTCAGTTATTGTGTTGTTCATCTCTGTTTGTTTGTTCTTTAGTTCTTCTAGATCTTTGTTAAACATTTCTTGTATTTTCTCAATCCATGCCTCCATTCTATTTCCGGGATCCTGGATCATCTTTACTGTTATTACTGTGAATTCTTTTTCAGATGGGTTGCCTATTTCCACTTCATTTATTTAGTCTTGTAGGTTTTTGCCTTGCTCCTTCATCTGTGACATATTTTCTTGTTGTCTCATTGTTTTTTTTTTTGATGGGTGGAACTGTGTTTCTGTCTTACTGATTGTTTGGCCTGAGGCTTCCAGCACCAGAGTTTTTAGGCTGTTGGATGGAGCTGGGTCTTGGTGCTGAGATGAGGACCTCCAGGAGACCTCACTCCAGTGAATGTTTCCTGGGGTCTGAGGTTTTGTGTTAGTCCAGTGGTTTGGACTCGGAGCTCCCACCACAGGAGCTCAGACCCAACCCCCGGCTCGTGAACCAAGATCCTGCAAGCCACGTGGGGTGGCAAAAAGAAAAAAAAAAGAAGAAAAAAAGGAGCAGAATAATAATAAAAATAAAAAATAAAATAAAATAAGAAAAAAATAATAAAAAGTAAAAAATAAAATAAGGTATGTTAGAAAAAATATAGATGAAACAACATCTGGAAGGTAATACAGAACCACCACAGCAAGAAAAAAATTAAAAAAAAAAAAGCTGGAAAAGGTCTTGGCTGTGGTGGGAGGGGCTTAGGCAGGGGCGAGGTTTAGCGGGGGTGGGGGGCTATCCTTACATCCACAGGGCCGGAAAAGGCCCTGGGGTGTTGGGGGCGGGGCTTAGGCTCAGTGTCACAGAGGGGCCCAGGAGTGACTCTGGCCCCAGAGGGTGGAGGACCAGGTCCAGGACCCCAGCAGGCTCCCTGGGCCTGAGTTGGCTGGGGAAGTGCTAGGCACTTTGCCCCTGATCCTCCGATCCTGGAGGGTCCCTCTGCATTGGCCCCTCCTCTTCTTCCCCCCACTCCCTCATACACCCCTAGGACCAACGCAGCTGGGGAGGGCCCTGGAAGGCGGAAGACCTGGCCGGGGACCCCAGCAGGCTCCTGGAGCCTGAGTGGGCAGGGGAAACTAGTTGCGTCTCCCCTGATCCTCCAATACCGGAGGGCCCCTCCCCATCCACCTCTCCTCTTCTTCCCCCCTCTTCCTCCCTCTTATGCCCCTAGGACCCACGAGGCAGGAGGGGGCCCCAGTGGGGGGAGGACCCCACCCAGGAGCCCAGCAGGCTTCCCAGGGCCGACTGGGTGGGGGAAACGCTAACTGCGCTCCCCCCAATCCACTGAGCCCCGGAGGGTCCCTCCAGGTGTGGGAACCCCTCCCCCTGTTGCAGCCACCCCTCAGGGGCGCCAGTCCCGTCCAACCTCCACTTCTCCTCCCCCCACTGCCCCCCATGTCCTACCCGGTTGCTCAGGGGTTTCACTTGTCTCCTTGTGCATCGAGGCCCCCCACCAGCATCCTGCAGGTGCCCTAGTTGTGGGGAGACTCAAACACTGCGTCCTCCCGCTCCGCCATCCTGACACCACAACCAAATTAATATATCCATCACCTCACGTGTTACCACCATGCTTGGTTATGCATGGGAGCGGGACTGGGGGTGGTAAGATCAATTTGAGATCTAGTCTCTTAGCAAATTTCAAGCATAAATTGTTAACTATAGTCACCATGCTGTAAATGAGGTTTCAAGAACTTACATATCTTGTAAATGAAAGTTTGTACCCTGTGAGTAACAGGAGGTTAATGTGATTTTGATTCTAAAAGCTTGACAAGAGTAATAACCAGAAAGAAAACAACTTACATGTTAATCCTGTTTTTAACGTGGGTACAATGCAACTCTGATACACAGAGTCAAGTCTCCCCACCCTGTCTAAGCAGGCTTGTACCACAGGCATCACACAAGGCAAAGAGCCCTGGCGCTTAATGAGGGAAAATAAATCAGATCATCTCAACAGTCTCTCAGAAGACAGGCCATACAGTCACCATTTGAAAACTTAAGCATGATGTGGCTAATTTTTTAACATGAAATGTGTGCATGTATATAAAATGTGGCAAAACATTAAGATATGACAAATGTGGGTGAGGATATTCATTTTATAATATCACTAATTTTCCTGTACACTTGAAATATTTCATAATACAAAAGTTTAGGGACTTCCCTCGTGGTCCAGTGCTTAGGACTCTGCGTGCCCAATGCAGGGGACCTGGGTTCGATCCCTGGTGAGGGAACTAGATCCTGCGTACTGCAACTAAGACCCAGCACAGCCAAATAAATAAATACTAAAAACAGAAACAAAAGCTTTCACCTACTTTAAAAAAAAAGTTTCGGTGATTATAAATACATACACATATTTTTAAACTGTATTTTCAAATCTTCCCTCTCATTAAGAAAACCTTTCCGTGGATGCTCCTCTAGATAAAGCCTTTATTCTTCCCTGCTCTTCAGCCACTGCCTCAGAAAACTTAGTATCTTTCTCCTCTTCCTTTCCTCTGTGCCTCTTTCAACCGAGCAATAATCTTCTAGCTTTAGGTCCCCACAATTTGCTGAAACTTACTCTGGCAAAGGTCACCAATGGGAAGTTGCTACGTCCCACGGCTGCTGCTCTGTCCTTTCCTATATGGCACTTTGTCCCTTCATTTGATGCGTCGCTTCCTTTTGCTTGGCTTTTTTTTTTTGTTTTAATTTACTTATTTTAATTTATTTATTTTTGGCGGTGTTGGGTCTTCGTTGCTGCGTGCGGGTTTTGTCTAGTTGTGGCGAGCGGGGGCTACTCTTCGTTGCGGTGCGTGGGCTTCTCATCGTGGTGGCTTCTCTTTTTGCGGAGCACTGGCTCTAGGCATGAGGGTTTCAGTAGTTGCAGCACGCAGGCTCGGTAATTGTGGCTCGTGGGCTATAGAGCGCAGGCTCAGTAGTTGTGGCGCACGGACTTAGTTGCTCCGTGGCATGTGGGATGTTCCCAGACCAGGGCTCGAACTGTGTCCCCTGCATTGGCAGGCAGATTCTTAACCACTGCGCCACCAGGGAAGCCCTGCTTGGCTTTTAAGGGAACAGTCTATCCTGGTCTTCCTCCTACCTCTCCAGCAGGGCCTTCTCGGTGGCCTTTGCAGGTTTCTCATCCTCTGAACACCTGTTTCCCTCCACCTACTTTCTCTCCCTCATTGCCATGGCTCCAGCTCTACTCCCAAGTCTCAGGGCCTCAGGGAAAACATCTCTTCCCAGTTTAGGGACTGGGCTTCAACCCCAATTCTATTACCTATCTTAGACAATTTATTTAGCTTATTGATTAATTCTTTGTCTCATCTGAAAATGAAGTACCTCTCCAAAAGACTTGAGAAATAAGGTTTGTGAAGCCCTGATCACAGTATCTATTTTGATCAATAAATGTTAGCTACTTGATACCTCCATTCAGCTGTTCCAAACACATGAATACAATTGTATGTGTCCCCAGCTAAACTAAACCCACTTCTCTTTCTAAACTCTCTTCTGGGAGTTAGAATCCTGCATCATGCTAGACTCTTCTTCTTCCGTGTCACCCCTCATACTCAGTGTATCACAAGGCCTACAGACTCTTGTTCCTTAAAACCTCATGTCTAGCACCTCCGCTCCCTGGCTGCCTCTTCTTGCCTTGTTCAGAACCTCTGAACAGAACACTGGCTCCAGGGTTGCCCTCTTAAATCCATCCTCCACCCCCTCCAGTGACCTCACTGAAACTCTACTCAGACAAGGTCAGCCCGAGTCTAGACCCTACCGTGCTGTTGAGTTAACAAGGAAACTGAACAGAGAGAAGGACCCTGCCTGGTGGTAGTTCGATAGCTTCTAACTCAGCTATCTTTCTCCCCAATGAAAGGCATGTTTACTAGCTCTAGATAGTTCCATCTAATAGTAATTCAATTTGTGATTAACTTCACACTCCCTATCAAAGTCTTTTAATGGCAGGTATTCCAGGGAGGGATCATAGAGTAAACCCAGGATGCTTTGCTGTGCAGTTTGTGCCAGAAAGCCATTGTATGTGACTCCCTGAGTGGGGCCATTGAAGAACAGCTGTGCAGAGGGCAGGACGTTTTGTCTAGCAAGGTGTAAAGGATTTGTAAGAACGTTTCCTTTCCTGATGGGACTACCTGTTGTAAATATATTAGGACTTAGGGCAAAGGTGCCCCTTCTGCCAATTACCAGGTTAGACGCCCACTCGATGCCACCCACAGATCCCAGGCACTTATAACCACATCTCCCAACAACTCTGAACAACCTCATTCAACAGGTGAGGAAACCCAGGCTTAGAACCTTGTTCTGCTTCTGGAAGCAAATGGTTTGTGAATCTCTGGAGGCCTAACCATGATTCCTGGGTGTGCGATTTTAAAACAAGTGCTTTTCCACCTTTCAACCCCCTCCCTACTTCCTTTAGGCTAGCTGTTCTCAACGTGTGGTCCTCAGACCAGCAGCGTCACCATCACCTTGGGAATTTGTTAGAAATGCAAGTTCTCAGCCTCCACCCTTGGCGTGGCTGGAGGATGGAGAGGGAAGGAAGGATGATAGCTGAGAGACTGGGAGAAACAAGAGGCCAAGGCCTGCAGTTCTCAGTACGATCAAAGAACAGTTGCATTAGGGGGAAAAGAGGGCCTACAGGGTCTTGATTAAGAGGATGCGCTTGGGAGTCCAAACTGGCTCTGTCCACTGAGCAGCCGTGGGGCCTTGAACAAGTCACCTAACCTCTCAGAGACGCAGGGACTCAGATTCCTCTTTTTCTTTTCTTTTTTTTTTTTTGGCCACGCCGAGCAGTGGCATGCAGGATCTTAGCTCCCCGCCCAAGGATTGAACCCACGCCGCCCCCAACAGTGGAAGCACGGAGTCTTACCCACTGGACCGCTAGGGAAGTCCCTCAGATTCCTCATCTGTAAAATGAAAAATAATCATAGGGCTTTTGTAAGGATTAAATGAGATACACTACCTGTAAAGGAGTTAGTATAATGTCCGCACAAGATAGCTAGTCAATACAACCTCACAAAATAGCTAGTCAATAAAAATGTTATTTTCATGAAGGAAGCTGGAAAGCTTGGAGGTTGTCTGAAAGATTTAAGATTTCAGATGTAGAACCTGGGGATGTGGCCCAGTAAATTGTGTTACAACACACCCTCCAGGTGGTCCTGAAGCATGTTCTGGAGTCTTGAGAACCACGGGAGAATCACCCGGAGAGTCTGTAAAACTCCCAAACCCAGACTGCGCCGCAGGCCTGTTAAGCCAGAATCCCTGGGTGTGGAGTCAGCCCAGGCCTCGGTGTTTCCAGAGCCTCCCAGGTGATTCTGATGTGCAGCCAAGCCTGAGAACCCCTGCTTAGGCTCGCGTTGATATAATTTAACAGCCATCATTTATTAAGCACTGATAGTGTGCCAGGCACTGAGCTTCACATTACATTTATATACAATTCTCACGACAACTCTAGGACTTTAGTATTAGTATTCCCACTTTAAAGAAATGAATGATGAGGCTTAAGAAAGTTTTGCCTCTTGCCCACAGGCACCAAGTTAGCAGAGTCAGGATTCAAGTTCAGGATTTTCTGATTCAAAATCTGGGCCACAGCTCCCTGCCCACTGCCAGATCGTGTGGCACTCAGAGCTATCATTGGTGTATGAGCAAGTATGGTCAGTGGCAAGGTGAGCAGTGACTTCAGAGTAGGTGGTGGCTCGGCAGCTGCTAAAAAGAACCTACAGAGAAGTATCCAGCTCTCCCTAAGGAAGAGCTCAGGCTTAGGACTCAGACAAACCCAGTTTCAGGGCTGGCTCTGCCCAAGGTCCTACTTTGTGACTTGACCTCCCTGAGTGTCAGTTTCTTCTCCAATAAAAAATGGAGATATTTTTATTTTGTAGAACTGCTGTGAAGAATAAATGAGGTAACACCCATGAAAGTGCCTGGCACAGACTAAGAGCACAATAAACGTTTGTGTATCCTACCCACAACGAGCAATTTCTCCTCCACTTTGCTCCGAACCTGTGAGGGCCTAGGGGTTGGGGTTTGCTGTTGCTATGGGAATCAGCCTGGGGAATAGCCATTTCTCTTTCTTCAGTGTTTTCCACTAGTTGACTCTATTTCTGTTTTCTATTCTTCACTCAGTCCCTAAGGAGAGCCAATTCTTCCTTCTCTCTGCCACTGTTTGAATCACCCCACCCAAACTTCTGCCTAGAGGCATGAAATGAATCACCTCCCTTTTCTAGTTCGACAGTCATTCTGCACAGGTCAGATCCCTCCTCCTCTCCTGATGACCCACCCCCTTTCTGTGGTCCAAGGCCTACAGGTCTTGCCGGCCATTAAGGCCTAAGTGTAATGACAGCGTTTGCCTGCACAGCCCTGGGTTGATGGCACATGGTTTGATCATAACTTACTGGCCCTAGGAACACCCAGCCTCCGGGAAAGGCTCCAAATGAAGTGACCTACTTTCACCTACATTTGCGAGCCTTTTTTCAGCATTTCACCACTCCTGGCCAGAAAGGCTTGTTTCTTGACTCAGACAAAACTTAAGAGACTTTGGAGAGGGAGTTCTGAGTGCATCCCTTTTGTCCTGTAGGTGAGGAAGCAAACTGCTCTAGGTCAAGTGGCCAGTTAGTGGTGTGGGCCAGATGGTAACTCAGGTTTTCTTCCCCACAGTGAAGCATACCTGTGTCAGGGAGCTGTTGCACAGTGGAGACCGCTCTGGACTGGAGCTGCAGTCCTGAGCTCATGGCAAGAACCGTACCAGCCTTCAGCCACTCTCTTGTGATTTTTTTTGGTTACTATTTTAAAATTGTGTATTAATTAAAATGTGGTCTTAGTAGAAAAATGTAGCAAGGAAAAATCAAGAGAAAGAGACAGACAAGAACTTGCAGTGGGGAGAGGGGAGAGAAAAGCAACTAAATTTATGTGACAAGAAGAGGAGAGAAATAAAAGGGCAAATAAAATCCAAGGCATGGAACAGGCGAGCATTCTGCTCCAGACTGTTGGGCAGACCAACCCTCAGCTTCTGGTTCGGTCACACAAATAATTGCTTAGAAAGCAGCACCTTTCCCACCATCTACCCCGATTGCTGCACGCCACAGATCTAAGGCTGTATTACTATCCTCTCCTTTCTACCCTTACCGCTGTCCCCTATCCGTAGCTGAGCCCCCAAAGTCAGGGAAAACTCAGGGTGTATGTGTTGGAATAGCTAGCTCAGAAAACTTAGAATGTTGCAATGCTCGGTGTAAAATCTAACTTCTCCTGGCTCCCGGGAATTCCCTGGCGGTCCAGTGGTTAGGACTCGGCGCTTTCACAGCTGTGGCCCAGGTTCAATCCCTGGTCAGGGAACTAAGATCCTTCGAGGTGGGGCCAAAACCATACTTCCAAAAAAAAAAAAAAAAAATCTAAGTTCTTCTGGATCTCAATGTAGGAATCACTCTGGGAGTTTATTTTTATTCTATTAAATTTTTTTTTAATTGAGGCATAGTTGATTTACAATTCTGTGTTTGTTTCAAGTGTACGGCAAAGCGATTCCATTATACATATGTACGTTTATATCTATATTCTTTTAAAAAATTCTTTTCCGTTATAGTTTATTACAAGATATTGAATATAGTTCCCTGCACTACACAGTAAATCCTTGTTGTTGAGTTTAATTATTTAGGGAAACTATTTCCTTGCCTGATTTAACAATACCTTCCATGGTCAAATTTGGATATACCCCATCTCTAACTCATTCACTCCAAAGGCATTGAGTCAAACTAGGGATTCCAAGAGCAAGGCCATATCTCATTTCATTACACTTGGGGAACTTAAATAATGCACAGACAAGAGCCAGGAGCCAGGGACACACCCTGACTCATTTCTTTTTTTAATTGAAGTTTTTATTGGGATAATTACAGATTCATATGCGGTTGTAAGAAATTAAACAGAAATACAGTGTACCTGTTACCTAGTTTCCCCCCATGGTAATATTTTGCAAAACCAAAGTGCAATATCATAACCAGGAGGTTGACATTGAAATAATCTATTATTCAGATTTCTGCAGTTTTACTCGTACTCATTTGTGTGTGTGTGTGTGTGTGTGTGTGTGTGTGTGTGTGTATTTAGATCTATGCACTTTTATCACATGTGCAGGTTCAGGTATCGACCATCTCAGTTTAGATACTGACCAGTTCCATCATCACAAAAATCCCTTGTGTTGCTTTATTTCAGCCGCACCCACCCCCTCCTGCCCTACCTCCTTCCACCATACCTAACCCCTGGCAACCACTAGTGTGTTTCTAAATGTTCATCGTTTCAAACATTTTATATAAATGGAATCATAGAGTATGTAATCTTTGGGGTCTGGCTTTTTTCACTCAGCATAATTACCTGGAGAGTCATCCAAACTGTTGGATGTATCAATAGTTTGTTCCTTGTTCATTGCCGAGTTCATTCACTTTTTCACTCTGTGATTGTGAAAATGTCACTTAGAAGTTTATACTTTTCTACCTGAAGGCCCCCAGAAACTGTCCTGACTCTTCTAAGCCTCCATTTATTCACCTGTTTTTTTTTTTTTAATGCGTAGTTTAAGTTTAAATGCGTAGTTTAAGTTAAGAGCGTAGTTTCTCCCAGGATTGGTATGAAGATCAGACGAAGTAATAGACATAATGAGGCACTGAGAACGGTGAAGTGACGCACATAGACGTTATAAAGACCTCTTTGAGGGAAGCTCCTAGTTTGAATTTTGTTTTTACTGCTTCTTCCAGACATATCAAATTACTCCCGTTTTGGGATTTTCTTCCAGCCGGCTGAGCTCAAGGGGGACAGGAATTTAACTTTCAGGCCTTCCTCCCTTGAGGAAATTGCTTACTTGAGCAGAGAGAGCGAGAGAAAAGTGGTGATGGTTGGGGGGCGGTGGTGGACAATGGGGGAGGAGGGAGAGAGAGAGGGAGAGAGATTTAGAGAAGAAAAGGGAGAGAGAGAGCATGAATAGATTTCAGGGCTCTTTTTAACAATTCTCAAACCCGTTCTGTTGGCAATTTGCATAACACTGTCAAAACTGCTAAAACCAACGCCACTATTAAGTACAAAAAACAGTTTCAATGACAGAAAAAAATTCTATTCTCTAATTCTGTGTATGCAGTATAAAATCACAGTCGTGAGCAGACATACCCATGAAAGAGAGCAGGAGGCCTAAGCATGGTTACCTGTTTCTGAGTTTTTCTGTGAATATTCATTTTGTATTTGGCTAAAGTTCACCAAAAGAAAAGTGATAGCAAGCTGTAAAGGTAGAAGAAATATTTAGGGGAGATAAACAAAATTTGAAAGTTCTACCAAAATGTTTATAGGTTAATAAACCTTTTTTTTTTTCAAACCAGGAGAAAGTGTTTATCCTGTTTTGGTGGGAATATTCCTGCCTCGCTCACCTTCTACTCTTATCAGCTAGATCAGAATTACCCGAGGAGCTTTTAAAGCAATATAGGTTCAATTAATAAAAACTAAGTTCAAAACTAACGATGATAAAAATAATAATTTACAAATATATTCCAATTCCCACTCCTACTAAGTCAGTAGATCTGGGAGGCGACCAGGAAACTTGTGAATATATTCTTAAGCTCCTCCGATGATTCTGACATTCAGCCAGGTTGGGAACCTCTTCTGTTTGGGATTTGCCTTCAGTGCCTCCAGGAAGCTCTGTCCTCAGAAAGTTTTCCTTTTATCACAACCTTGTTTCCAGTGGAGTTTCAACCTCCTCACTCCCTGGAACTACCCTTGCCAAGGTCATCATCACTGCTTTCTCATCTTGCGCAACAGCTCGGCAGCGCTAGACACGGCGGCACACCCTTTGAGCTTGAAACACGTCCAACTCTTGATTTCCACATGTTGGGCTGTCCTACCTCTCAGATTCTTCCTTCTCAGCTCATTTGCTGTCCACCTCCCGGGCCTCACCCCTCCAGGTCCCATGCCTGGAGCTCTGGCTGGGCTCCCTTTTCTGCCCCATCTGCACTCTTTTGCTAGGTGATCCCATTTAAGCAGATGGCTTTAAATGCCATCCAAACGCTAGCACCTCTACTCTCCATATGCTAATGGCAGGTACAGTTCCACCCCAACCTTCCTCCAGAGCTGCCTACTTGACATCTCCATTGGGTATCTGTTAGGCACCTCAAACTCAACATGTCCAAAATAGAGCCCTGACCCCCGCAACCGACACAACCACTGACTGGTTCTGCAGCCTTCCTCTTTTCGTTTAACAGCACTGTCACCCATGCAGTTGCTCAAGCTAAACATCTAGCCATCATCTGTGCTTCTGCTGACCTCCCTCATTCACTTAGAAAATAGTCAATACCCCTCCACCCCTCTCCATCCCTCGGCTTCTCCTCTAGTTCAGCCGCCATCATCTCCCACTGAAACTATTGCACTTGGTCCCTAATTGGTCTCTCTGCTTCCATTCTGCCCTCCTTAGAGCTGATGTCTCACTGAACACTATTAAAAATGTAAATGAGGCTAGACCACTCTTCTGTTTATGACTCTCCAATGACTTTTCATTGCAAGTAGAATAAAATCCAACCCCTTATTTTGGAGCTTACAAAGTCTGAACCCTTGAACTGCTGTCCCCTCTTGCCTAGAAACTTCTTTCCACAGATCTCTGCATTGTAGATTCCTTGGCACTCCTCAGACGTCACCCTTGAGACTCTTCTGAGCATCTTAACTGAAGATTCTCCCAGCCTGCCTAGTCTTTCTCTATCTCAGTATCTGATTCATTTTCTTCTTTGCCATTTCATGGTGTGAAATTTTAATTTATATATCTGTTTACTTGTTTATTGCTGGTACAGCCCCACTAGAATGCAAGCTCTAGCCCCACAAAGCAGATGCTCAATTAACATTTGTCTAATAAATCACTCATTTGTACAATAGTACAGACGACTGACAAATGCTCCAAGTATTCCATTTTTGGGGGGCATTGCATTTTACCTGGGATCGAAGCTTTAAGATCAAGAAGAAGCAAGCTAGGGACTTCCCTGAGGGGTGCAGTGGTTAAGAATATGCCTGCAAATGCAGGGGACATGGGTTTGAGCCCTGGTCCAGGAAGATCCCACATGCTTCAGAGCAACTAAGCCTGTGCACCACAACTACTGAGCCTTCTCTCTAGAGTCCACGAGCCACAACTACTGAGCCCGTGTGCCACAAGTACTGAAGCCCACGCGCCTAGAGCCCACACTCCGCAACAAGAGAAGCCACAGCAATGAAGCCCATGCACTGAAACAAAGAGTAGCCCCTGCTCTCTGCAGCAACAAAGAGAAAGCCCTCGCACAGCAACAAAGACCCAATGCAGCCAAAAATAAATAAATAAATTTATTTTTTTTTAAAAAAAGAAGCAAGCTAGTGAGATTTCAATCATCAATTTACGGACCGAGGAGAATTTCTTCACCACTGTCCTGAAAACTCCTACCTCGATTTTCACAGAGGCCACCCCCATTTTCTCTCTGTACTTGCTTCTGGGTTCCTTCTAACTTTCCTGGGGGGTTCCCTCTGAAAACTGTTCCTCTAGTTTCCCCCCACCCCCAATATATGTTTAAGTGTCCAGGCTTACGGATTCTTGCTTGCAGTAGCTACACCTTGGTACCCTTGTCAGAGGCAATGCCAGGTTCTGGAGGTTGGTTGGGCCCTTCTCACCCTGCCTCTCAGTAGTTTTCAGTAGCCTACTGCCACCTCAACATTATGCTCCTGGTCTGTACACACCCTCGTTCCAACCTACCAGCTCTGCTGAGCCTATGGTTCCTGTGCCTTTTCTGGCTTGTAACTTTTCTTGCTTTTTCACTGGCTAGGTGCCTAATTCCGCCTCCAGCCTCTCCATATCTGGAAACGTTCCACCATTACCGCTGCTGCAATTCTGCCCCCTAGCAGCTGAAACTGAAAACACTCATTTCTGACGGCAGTGACAGCACTCCCTCTGTCTAAACTCCCTCCATCTTCAGCTTCCGTTCCCGGAAGGACCCAGGCAGTGGAGAATCTCTCAACTCGGGGGTGGGTGGGGGTGGGTTCAAGAGAACTGGCTTTCTCTGTGGGGTGGTGAAGGCCAAGGTATTTTTGTATTCAGTTACACTCTCCCCCTCAAAACCTCGATGGTATGTTTCCTTTTTTTCTCCATGTCCCTTATTCATGATACAGATGGCAGTCACTCCCAGGGCTGGAATGAGAATTGGGTATCCCTTCAAATAACAGATATTTTGCAAACGTTCAACATTTATTTAGTGAGGGTGGAGAGAAACTAGTTTTCTATTAATAAAAATGACTCGGACTAAAGGATTTACAACATGTACTTTTCCAAACTTCCTGGGAAGAATAGATTTTTGCCCTCCTGAGATAACTACTATTCTGACTTCTATTACCGTAGATTACATTTGCCTGTTGTTGCACTTCTTATAAATGGAATCAGACAATATGTGATTTTTTTTTTTTTTTTTTGGTCTGGCTTCTTTCACTCGTCACATTTTTGAGATTTACCCATGCTGTTGCATGGAATAGTTCTTTTTATTGCTGAATGCTATTCCATTGTATGGATATAACAGATTTGTTTATCCACTCCCCTAATTGTTTTTTTTTTTTTTGCCGTGCCACCTGGCACGCGGGATCTTAGTTCCCCAACCAGGGATCAAACCCGTGCCCCCTGCAGTGGAAGCATGGAGTCCTAACCACTGGACCGCCAGGGAATTCCTCCATTCCCCTGCGGATAGACATTTAGACTGTTTCCAGATCTCTTCAGGCTGTTATGAATAAAGCTACTCTGAACATTTGTATACAACTCTTTTCATGGATGTAGGTTTTAATTTCTTTGGGGAAGTTACTAAGAAGTAGAATTGCTGGGTCATAGGGCATATATATAAGTTTATTAGAAACTGCCAGTTTTCCAAAGTAGATGTGTCATGTTACATTTTGGGAGATATATAAAACCACTTAATTTTTTATTTTTAAATGGCAGTGCCACAGTTTTTTTAAATAATTAATTAATTAATTTTTGGCTGCGTTGCGTCTTCGTTGCTGCACGTGGGTTTTCTCTAGCTGCGGCAAGTGGGGTCTACCCTTGCGGTACACGGGCCTCTCACTGTTGTGGCCTCTGCCGCTGCGGAGCACAGGCTCCGGACGCGCAGGCTCAGCGGCCATGGCTCACGGGCCCAGCCGCTCCGCATCACGTGGGATCTTCCCGGACCGGGGCACGAACCCGCATCCCCTGCATCAGCAGGCGGACTCTCAACCACTGCGCCACCAGGGAAGCCCTCTCAAGAAGCATTTTTAAGACCACATTTGAGTATTAGAGTTATTAATTGCCTTTGAGTTTGTCATTATTTCTTTTCTGTTTTTTCTTTATCTCTTCCTTTCTTCCTTTCATTCGTTTTGATAAAATACTTCATGAGTCATACGATATTTTCAGTTCTAATTCAGGACTACGAGATTTTTATATAACCTTCTATATTACATCTGTGCCTTATTTTCTCCTCACCAAAAATCCTGGTTCTCAAAGACACTGGAGATAATAGAACTAGAATATCATTCTCTTGGCTTTATTTCTCTTCTTAATTAAAAAAAAATTGAAGGATAATTGACATTTAGTAAAACTCACCCATTTTAGATGTACAATTTGATGAGTTTGGACAGATGCATGTAGATGTGTAGCCATGACTACAACCAAGATATAGAACATTGATACCTCAGACTTGATGTAAGCAGGGACTATAAAAGGGCATAAATAGTGGGAGGTGTTGTTTCGCTGGGGCCGTATTTGGAGACTTGCTACATATCAAGCTTCCATCTGGGGCCCTCTTCTTTCCTTCTCATTCCACATACTCTCCCAAGTAATTTTATCTACTTCCACGTCTTTAATTACTGGTTCATGCTAACTCACATCCATGTATCATGAACTCTAGACCTGACATGCAGTCATAGCCTCCTGAACGTGCCACATCATCTTTTCCTAAATCTGCTCCTCCCCTGCGTGCCTTATCTTGGTCGTTACCAATTACCCAGTGATTTATCCTTTATCTTAGACCATACTATTCTCCCTCAGCTCTCCTTCAATTCCCACAGCAAACAGGTTTCGAGTCTGTCAAATACCTTTTGAAATATCTCTAGACTCAGTCCTTCCCACTATAATTTTTAGACTTGAACCCTTGCCATCTCTCACCTAAATAACATTTTTATTTGTGGAAACTTTCTCCTTCCAGGCTAATACTTCCCTCCTCTCCATCCCACCCCTCCTACTCACACTTCACACTTCTTCCTTCTTCCCATCTCTTACCTTCTTTTAGTTTATTCTCAATACTCTGCAGAGTTATATTTCTAGATATAAATCCTGTCATATAATTCTACTGCCTACAATTTCTTGAATTACTTGTCACTGTTTATAGGATAAAATACAAACATTTCTGCATCCTATACAAGGTCTTTTTCACATTCTAAAATATACTTGTAGTTTCCCCAAATAAGCCATGATTTTTCCTTCCTGCATAAAGTTCTCTTTTCTTGGCATGTCCTTCCACAATTCCCTATCCATAAATTTCTTCCTCTCCTTCAGGAGATAGAGTAAGAGCTTCCTTTTCTGTGTAGTCTGTCTTGATTTTCCCAGACAGACGTAGGGTTGCTCTCCTTATGTTCTCATTATATCTTTTACATAACTCAAGTATGTTTCTTTTTTTTTTTTTCTGGCTGCATTGGGTCTTCGTTGCTGTGCACGGGCTTTCTCTAGTTGCGGCAAGTGGGGGCTACTCTTCGTCATGGTGCACGGGCTTCTCACTGCAGTGGCTTCTCTTTGCTGTGGAGCACAGGCTCTAGGTGCGTGGGCTTCAGTAGTTGCAGCACATGGCTCAGTAGTTGTGGCTCGCGGGCTCTAGGGTGCAGGCTCAGTACTTGTGGCACACGGGCTTAGTTGTTCTGTGGCATGTGGGATCTTCGCAGACCAGTGATTGAACCCGTGTCCCCTGCATTAGCAGGCGGATTCTTAACCACTGTGCCATCAGGGAAGTCCCAGTTATGTTTCTTTATATAATCCTCACCACGACCCCAACCCCATTCTGGAAAATATGCTTCTTCAGAATAAGAACCACCACTTTTTTAGTTGTACATTATCATTGCTAACATAGGGAATGGCTGTATCTGTTAAGAGTCTTCTGCTATTAACAATGGAAGCCCGACTCTAATTAACCTAAACCAAAGGGAATTTACAGGAGGGATATCAGCTCATAGAAGGGAAGGATGGAGAGCCAGATTTGGAAGTAGGAAGGGTCCAGGGCTGTTCTTAGGAAATAGAAAACAGAAGTGGACAGAACAGTCTTGTAGCTGGAGCAAACTGGATGAACTCCAACCATTTTCTGTCTGTTTGGCTGGGCAAGTTTCAAGAAAGGAATATCCAATTGTCCTAGCTATGCCCATCCCTAGCCATGAAAGCAGGGCCCTGATGAAGTACCGTATAACTGATGAACTAGGATGAGGCAATTTCTTAAAAGGAAATAAGATGATTTTGGGAAGAGAAAACGGATACCGGTAGCTAAAAAGACAACAAACATTCATTATACTAGCACATAGTAAGCACTCAATAAATATTTTTATATGAATCAATGACTGAATGCTTGAAAATTTTATTTCCTGTCCTATTAAACAGCCATTCCCTGGATGCCTCAAGTAACCTCTCACTTCCCCTTCTCACATTTGCAGGAGCTGCCACCTCCATTGGGATGATCCTTTCTCTTCTCTTCTGCCTGGAAATGTGTTTGTTCCTCCAAGATTCACCTTAAATGAAACAACCTCTTGGAAACTTTCCACATCCCTCTCTATCGTGTGCTCTTATAGTCTACTCTCTTCCTCTGTCATACGCTTCATTGATTATGATTCTGTACACGTCAAGCTCCTGTAGAGTTGATTCATGTTGCGTTGTAGCAAAAGTATTCTTACTGATACACCAAGACAGAAACATTTCCTGCTCTCCTACACCTTACACACTAGAATATAGTATCAAAATTCAACTTCCAGTGTTGTGGGTTTGGCCACTGAACTCCCATTTTTACCAGTTTGGTCATTAAACCACCAATTTAAAAATTTTCTATGGGAAATCTTGTGCTGAGCTCCTGAAACTTAACTAATAAACTATAGAAACATGATATTATAAATTGTGGCCCACCTGTTTATATTTTTCAATAAATATTTATTGGATTGTGATGGATCCGTGGAAGAATAAAGCCTGGTTCCTGGATAGTTTTTATCCTTATCTTCAAGAATTCACATGTATAGTCTATTGGGAGAGACAGATGTTTAAATAACTAATTATATTAGAAGGCAAAACGTACATTCACAAACAGACCGCACAGCTCTTGTGAAATCTTAAAAAAACAGCGACTTCTTTTAAGGACCAAGAATTATGTTTTACCTCATTTCTGTCTCTCTTGATGTCTGCTAGTGTGGCGTCCAAAAACGGGGCTCAGTAAACAGTGTTTGATTGTTTCTCTGATATAGAGGAATTGAATGACAGTATAAAAAAGGAACCTCAGCAGAAATTAAGAAAAGGAAGAGAAGTTGTAAATAAATATGTTCTTGAAATGACATATAGTAAAATAGATGAGATAATGCCTACTTGGCACCTTAAGAGGTCAACCTGAGATTCCTGTTTATGCCTTATATGTCATTTTATGTATAAATAAGATTGTCCCACTGCTGACTCATGAGGAAATTTTGTTTTACTAAATGACCTATATTATGTCCCGAAGCACAGTAGGTTTTCCCTGAAGGTCTCCAAAGATGTCCAGTTAGTTGTGCCTAGAAATGAAGTTAGTTTGGGAGAGTGGCATAATAGCTAAGGTTCCATTGAGAATTTTTCTATTTATCTTTAGTTTTTTCTTTTTCTATGACAAACGTTTCAAGAGAATATTTAAAATATTTTTTCAGGAAGAATATGTTTCCCAAGTGTTGTTTTTAATTTTAAGATTTAAAAAATAAATCTCTTTTCAGATCACCAAGTTCCAGTGTGAAATGGAGGAAAAAAGGCATTAGGAATAGGAGTCAATTACTGCAATCAAAAATATTATATATACTTTAAAATGTTTTACTCACGGCTTCGAGATTAATCCTTTACAGTTGAAATGGAAGGCTTTTAATAAAACCTAACAGTTCTAGAAAAAAATAGGAAATAAAAAGTTTAAAAACTCTTTTAAAATGTAAACTGTGTTGTCAGTCTTCAGAATGCTTTTGTGAGACAGGATGGTGTATGAGACATGCAAGTTTGGTAATTACTTGACTGCACACAACCAGACATCTATTTCTGAAAACTGGTGAAAGGAGTTTCATTGCAGATGCCTGAATAAGTTTGTGATTATGTAATGCCCAGGTTAATTTCAGAAATCACTTAATTTCTGAAATTAAGAAATTTAATTGGGGTGGGGATTAAAGAAGGAACCCAAAAGGATCAAAATATAAAAGGGTCATGTCCAGATATGTTTCCTAACGCTCAAATCAGAAGCTTTGATTTTTACCCTTTTCTTTTTTCAACCTGCCAAACTGGCTTTTCTGGAGGCGGACTTGATCCAGATGAGTGGCAGGTGGTAATATTTCTGTTTGGGTAAAATCTCCTTTGAATTTTTGGTCTCTTAGTCCTTCCCCTTAACTCTTTAATCTTTCTCCTTTTTTCTTCTTTTATCTCTTTGTTGTGTGCTTTTTTTTTTTTTAACATCTTTATTGGAGGATAATTGCTTTACAATGTTGTGTTAGTCTCTGCTTTATAACAAAGTGAATCAGCTATACATAAACATACATCCCAATATCTCCTCCCTCTTGAGTCTCCCTCCCACCCTTCCTATCCCACCCCGCTAGGTGGACACAAAGCACCAAGCTGATCTCCCTGTGCTGAGCTGATCTCCCTGTGCTATGCGACTGCTTCCCACTAGCTATCTATTTTACATCTGGTAGTGTATATATGTCCATGGCACTCTCTCACTTCATCCCTGCTTACCCTTCCCCCTCCCTGTGTCCTCAAGTCCATTCTCTATGTCTGCATGTTTATTCCTGGCCTGCCCCTAGGTTCTTCACAACCTTTTTTTTTTTTTTAGATTACATATATATGTGTTAGCATACAGTATTTGTTTTTCTCTTTCTGACTTACTTCACTCTGTATGACAGTCTCTAGGTCCATCCACCTCGTTACAAATAACTCAATTTTGTTTCCTTTTATGGCTGAATAATATTCCATTGTATATATGTGCCACATCTTCTTTATCCATTCATCTGTCGATGGACACCTAGGTTGCTTCCATGTCCTGGCTATTATAAATAGAGCTACAATGAACATTTTGGTACATGCCTCTTTTTGAATTATGGTTTTCTCTGGGTATATGCCCAGTAGTGGGATTGCTGGGTCATATGGTAGTTCTATTTTTAGTTTTTTGAGGAACGTCCACACTGTTCTCCATAGTGGCTGTATCAATTTACATTCCCACCAACAGTGCAGGAGGGATCCCTTTCCTCCACATCCTCTCCAGCATTTATTGTTTTTAGATTTTTTTGATGATGGCCATTCTGACTGCTATGAGGTGATAGATACCTCACTGTAGTTTTGATTTGCATTTCTCTACTGATTAGTGATGTTGAGCATCCTTTCACGTGTTGGTTGGCAATCTGTATATTTTCTTTGGAGAAATGTCTATTTAGGTCTTCTGCCCATTTTTAGATTGGGTTGTTTGTTTTTTTGATATTGAGCTGCATGAGCTGCTTGTATATTTTGGAGATTAATCTTTTGTCAGTTGCTTTGTTTGCAAATATTTTCTCCCATTCTGAGGGCTGTCTTCTGGTCTTGTTTATGGCTTCCTTTGCTGTGCAAAAGCTTTGAAGTTTCATTAGGTCCCATTTGTTTATTTTTGTTTTTATTTCCATTTCTCTAGGAGGTGGGTCAAAAAGGATCTTGCTGTGATTTATGTCATGGAGTGTTCTGCCTATGTTTTCCTCTAAGAGTTTTATAGTGTCTGGCCTTACATTTAGGTCTTTAATCCATTTTGAGTTTATTTTTGTGTATGGTGTTAAGGAGTGTTCTAATTTCATTCTTTTACATGTAGCTGTCCAGTTTTCCCGGCACCACTTATTGAAGAGGCTGTCTTTTCTCCATTGTATATTCTTGACTCCTTTGTCAAAGATAAGGTGACATATGTGTGTGGGTTTTTCTCTGGGCTTTCTATCCTGTTCCGCTGATCTGTATTTCTGTCTTTATGCCAGCACCATACTGTCTTGATTACTGTAGCTTTGTATTATAGTCTGAAGTCAGGGAGCCTGATTCCTCCAGCTCCGTTTTTCTTTCTCATGATTGCTTTGGCTATTTGGGGTCTTTTGTGTTTCCATACAACTGTGAAATTTTTTGTTCTAGTTCTGTGAAAAATGCCATTGGTAGTTTGATAGGGATTTCATTGAATCTGTAGATTGCTTTGGGTAGCATAGTCATTTTCACAATATTGATTCTTCCAATCCAAGAACATGGTATATCTCTCCATCTGTTGGTATCATCTTTAATTTCTTTCATCATTATCTTACAGTTTTCTGCATACAGGTCTTTCATCTCCCTAGATAGGTTTATTCCTAGGTATTTTATTCTTTTTTGTTGCAATGGTAAATGGGAGTGTTTCCATAATTTCTCTTTCAGATTTTTCATCATTAGTGTATAGGAATGCCAGAGATTTCTGTGCATTAATTTTGTATCCTGCTACTTTACCAAATTCATTGATTAGCTCTAGTAGTTTTCTGGTAGCATCTTTAGGATTCTCTACGTATAGTATCATGTCATCTGCAAACAGTGACAGATTTACTTCTTCTTTTCTGATTTGGATTTCTTTTATTTCTTTTTCTTCTGTGACTGCTGTGGCTAAAACTTCCTAAACTATGTTGAATAATAGTGGTGAGAGTGGGCAACCTTGTCTTGTTCCTGATCTTAGTCGAAATGGTTTCAGTTTTTCACCATTGAGAACGATGTTGGCTGTGGGTTTGTCACATATGGCCTTTATTATGTTGAGGTAAGTTCCCTCTATGCCTACTTTCTGGAGAGTTTTTATCATAAATCGGTGTTGAATTTTGTCAAAAGCTTTTTCTGCATCTATTGAGATGATCATATGTTTTTTCTCCTTCAATTTGTAAATATGGTGTATCACATTGATTGATTTGCATATATTGAAGAATCCTTGCATTCCTGGGATAAACCCCACTTGATCCTGGTGTATGATCCTTTTAATGTGCTGTTGGATTCTGTTTGCTAGTATTTTGTTGAGGATTTTTGCATCTATGTTCATCAGTGATATTGGCCTGTAGTTTTCTTTTTTTTTTTTTGTGGCATCTTTGTCTGCTTTCAGTATCAGGGTGATGGTGGCCTTGTAGAATGTGTTTGGGGGTGTTCCTCTCTCTGCTATATTTTGGAAGAGTTTGAGAAGGATAGGTGTTAGCTCTTCTCTCAATGTTTGATAGAATTCACCTGTGAAGCCATGTGGTCCTGGGATTTTTTTTGTTGGAAGATTTTTAATCACGGTTTCAATTTCAGTGCTTGTGATTGGTCTGTTTATATTTTCTATTTCTTCTTGGTTCAGTCTCAGAAGGTTGTGCTTTTCTAAGAATTTGTCCATTTCTTCCAGGTTGTCCATTTTATTGGCATATAGTTGCTTGTAGTAATCTCCATGATCCTTTATGTTTCTGCAGTGTCAGTTGTTACTTCTCCTTTTTATTTTTAATTCCATTGATCTGAGTCTTCTCCCTTTTTTTCTTGATGAGTCTGGCTAATGGTTTATCAATTTTGTTTATCTTCTCAAAGAACCAGCTTTTAGTTTTATTGACCTTTGCTATTGTTCCCTTCATTTCTTTTTCACTTATTTCTGATCTGATCTTTATGATTTCTTTCCTTCTGCTAACTTTGGGGGCTTTTTGTTCTTCTTCCTCTAATTGCTTTAGGTGTAAGGTTAGGTTGTTTATTTGAGATGTTTCTTGTTTCTTGAGGTAGGATTGTATTGCTATAAACTCCCCTCTTAGAACTGCTTTTGCTGCATCCCATAGATTTTAGATTGTCATGTTTACATTTTCATTTGTTTTTAGGTATTTTTTGATTTCCTCTTTGATTTCTCCAATGATCTCTTGGTTATTTAGTAGTGTATTGCTTAGCCTCCATGTGTTTGTATTTTTTACAGATTTTTTCCTGTAACTGATATCTGGTCTCATAGTGTTGTTGTCAGAAAAGATACTTGATATGATTTCAATTTTCTTAATTTTACCAAGGCTTGATTTGTGACCTAGGATATGATCTATCCTGGAGAATGTTCCTTGAGGACTTGAGAAGAAAGTGTAATCTGCTGTTTTTGGATAGAATGTCTTATAATTATCAATGAAGTCCATCTTGTTTAATACATCATTTAAAGTTTGTGTTTCCTTATTTATTTTCATTTTGGATGATCTTTCCATTGGTGAAAGTGGGGTGTTAAAGTCCCCTACTAGGACTGTGTTACTGTCGATTTCCCCTTTTATGGCTGTTTGCATTTGCCTTATGTATTGAGGTGATCCTATGTTGGGTGTATAAATACTTAAAATTGCTATATCTTCTTCTTATATTGATCGCTTGATCATTATATAGTATCCTTCTTTGTCTCTTGTAATAGTCTTTATTTTAAAGTTTATTTTGTCTGATATGAGAATTGCTACTCCAGCTTTCTTTTGATTTCCATTTGCATGGAATATCTTTTTCCATGCCCTCACTTTCAGTCTGTATGTGTCCCTAGGTCTGAAGTGGGTCTCTTGTAGACAGCATATGTACAGGTCTTGTTTTTGTATCCATTCAGCCAGTCTATGTCTTTTGCTTGGAGCATTTAATCCATTTACATTTATGGTAGTTATCGATATGTATGTTCCTATTACCATTTTCTTAATTGTTTTGGGTTTGTTATTGTAGGTCTTTTCCTTCTCCTGTGTTTCCTGCCTAGAGAAGTTCCTTTAGCATTTGTCATAAAGCTGGTTTGGTGGTGCTGAATTCTCTTATCTTTTGCTTGTCTGTAAAGGTTTTAATTTCTCCATCGAATCTGAATGAGATCCTTGCTGGGTACAATAATCTTGGTTGTAGGTTTTTCCCTTTCATTACTTTAAATATGTCCTGCCACTCCCTTCTGTGTTGCAAAGTTTCTGCTGAAAGATCAGCTGTTAACCTTATGGGGATTCCCTGTATGTTAATTGTTGCTTTTCCCTTGCTGCTTTTAATATTTTTTCTTTGTATTTCATTCTTGATAGTTTGATTAATATGGGCCTTGGCATGTTTCTCCTTGGATTTATCCTGTATGGGACTCTCTATGCTTCCTGTACTTGACTGACTATTTCCTTACTCATATTAGGGAGGTTTTCAACTATAATCTCTTCAAATATTTTATCAGTCCCTTTTTTGTTTGTCTTCTTCTGGGATCCCCATAATTCGAATGTTGGTGCATTTTATGTTGTCCCAGATGTCTCTGAGATTGTCCTCAATTCTTTTCATTCTTTTTTCTTTATTCTGCTCTGTTGTAGTTATTTCCAATATTTTGTCTTCCAGGTTACTTATCCGTTCTTCTGCCTCAGTTATTCTGCTATTGATTCCTTCTAGAGAATTTTAAATTTCATTTATTGTGTTATTCATCATTGTTTGTTTGCTCTTTAGTTCTTCTAGGTCCTTTTTAAACGTTTCTTGTATTTTCTCCATTCTATTTCCAAGATTTTGGATATCTTTACTATCATTACTCTGAATTCTTTTTCAGGTAGACTGCCTATTTCCTCTTCATTTGTTTGGTCTGGTGGGTTTTTAGTTTGCTCCTTCATCTGCTGTGTATTTCTCTGTCTTCTCATTTTGCTTAACTTACTGTGTTTGGCGCCTCTGTTTAGCGGGTTGCATGTTCGTAGTTCCCGTTGTTTTTGGTGTCTGTTCCCAGTGGGTAAAGTTGGTTCAGTGGGTTGTGTAGGCTTCCTGGTGGAGGAGACTAGTGCCTGTGTTCTGGTGGATGAGGCTGGATCTTGTGTTTCTGGTGGGCAGGTCTGCATCCAGTGATATGTTTTGGGATGTCTGTGACCTTATTATGATTTTAGTCAGCTTCTCTGCTAATGGGTGGGTTTGTGTTCCTGTCTTGCTAGTTATTTGGCATAGGGTGTCCAGCACTGTAGATTGCTGGTTGTTGAGTGGAGTTGGGTCTTAGCGTTGAGATGGAGATCTCTGGGAGAGCTTTTGCCATTTGGTATTACATGGGGCTCGGAGGTCTCTGCTGGACGAGGGGCCTGAACTTGGCTCTCCCACCTCAGAGGCTCAGGCCTGACACCTGGCTGGAGCACCAAGACCCTGTCATCCACATGACTCAGAAAAAAAGGGAGAAAAAGAAAGAAAGAAAAAATAAATAAAATAATTAAAGTAGAAAAAATTATTTTAAAAAATTAATAAGTAAAAAAAAAAAAAGAGAAAGAAGAGAACAAGCAAACCAAAAACAAATCCACCAATGATAAAAGCACTAAAAATTATACTAACAAACAAACAAACAAAACCAAAATGGACAATCAGAACCCTAGGACAAATGGCAAAAGCAAAGCTATACAGACATAATCACACAAAGAAGCATACACATACACACTCACAAAAAGAGAAAAAGGAAAAAATATATATATATGAAATTAAAAAAGAAAGAGAGCAACCAAATCGGTAAACAAATCTACCAATGATAATAAGCTCTAAATAGTAAACTAAGATAAGCATAAAACCAGAAACAAATTAGATGTAGAAAGCAAACCCCAAGTCTACAGTTGCTCCCAAAGTCCACTGCCTCAATTTTGGGATGATTCATTGTCTAATCAGGTATTCCTCAGATGCAGGGTACATCAAGTAGATTGTGGAGATTTAATCTGCTGCTCCTGAGGCTTCTGGGAGAGATTTCCTTTTCTCTTCTTTGTTTGCACAGCTCCTGGGGTTCAGCTTTGGATTTGGCCCTGCCTCTGCGTGTAGGTCGCCTGAGGGCATCTGTTCCCCACGCAGACAGGATGGGGTTAAAGGAGCGGCTGATTTGGGGGCTTTGGCTCACTCAGGCCGGGGGGAGGGAGGGGTATGGAATGCGGGATGAGCCTGTGGCGGCAGAGGCCGGCGTGACGTTGCACCAGCCTGAGGCACGCCATGTGTTCTCCTGGGGAAGTTGTCCCTGGATCCTGGGACCCTGGCAGTGGTGGGCTGCACAGGCTCCCAGGAGGGGAGGTGTGGATAGTGATCTGTGCTCGCACACAGGCTTCTTGGTGGCTGTAGCAACAGCCTTAGCGTTTCATGCCTGTCTCAGGGGTCCATGCTGATAGCTGCGGCTTGTGCCCATCTCTGGAACTCGTTTAGGTGGTGTTCTGAATCCCCTCTCCTCACGCACCCCAAAGCAATGGTTTCTTGCCTCTGAGGCAGGTCGAGACTTTTTCCCGGACTCCATCCCGGCTAGCTGTGGCACACTAGCCCCCTTCAGGCTGTGCTCACGCAACCAACCCCAGTCCTCTCCCTGGGATCCGACCGAAGCCCGAGCCTCAGCTCCCAGCCCCGCCCACTCCGGCGGGTGAGCAGACAAGCCTCTCGGGCAGGTGAGTGCTGGTCGGCACCAATCCTCTGTGCGGGAATCTCTCCGCTTTGCCCTCTGCACCCCTGTTGCTGTGCTCTCCTCCGTGGCTCTGAAGCTTCCCCTCCATGCACCCCTCTGTCTCCACCAGTGAAGGGGCTTCCTAGTGTGTAGAAACCTTTCCTCCTTCACAGCTGCCTCCCACTGGTGCGGGTCCCGTCCCTATTCTTTTGTCTCTGTTTTTCCTTTTTTCTTTTGCCCTACCCAGGTAAGTGTGGACTTTCTTGCCTTTTGGGAAGTCTGAGGTCTTCTGCCAGCGTTCAGTAGGTGTTCTGTAGGAGTTGTTCCACATGTAGATGTATTTCTGATGTATTTGTGGGGAGGCAGGTGATCTCCACGTCTTACTTCTCTGCCATCTTGAAGGCGCCCCCTGTCTTGTGCTTTTGGCTTTGCTTGGTTTCCTCTGGGCTCTGATTGCCTCTCCAATATTTCCCTCGGAAGCCCTCCTGCCCCCTCTAGTCCTGCTTTCCGGTGGCAATCTAGTCCCGTGCCTGTTTTCTGACACACTGTCCTGGAGATGGGACAGTAAACAGCAAACTTTGCTTTTCAACTGTCCTGGGTCAATTATTAATTATTGTGACAACTCTTTTTATTTTTTTATTGTGACAAATTTTAACGAACAAGTATAATTGTGCTTGCTAACAATACACGTGACATATAAAATGTGGGTGGTTCTCACACTCAGTGCGGTAACTATGATAAAACAAAACAAAACAAGGGGCTTCCCTGGTGGCGCAGTGGTTGAGAGTCCGCCTGCCGATGCAGGGGACACAGGTTCGTGCCCTGGTCCGGGAGGATCCCACATGCCGCGGAGCGGGTGGGCCCGTGAGCCGTGGCCGCTGGGCCTGCGCATCCGGAGCCTGTGCTCTGCAACGGGAGGGGCCACAACGGTGAGAGGCCCGTGTAACGCAAAAAAACAAAACAAAACAAAACAAAACAAAAACAGAAAATAACAAGTGTTGAGAAAGGTATAGAGAAATTGGAACCCTTCCTTGTGTACTGCTTGTGGGACTGTGAAATGGTGCAGCCTCTGAGGAAAACAGCTTAGCTGTTTTCCTGAAAAAGTTAAACACAGAATTACCTTATGACCCAGTAATTCTACTCCTAGAATTATTGTTATTGTATACTCCAAAGAATTAAAAGCAGGGACTTGAGCAGATACTTGTACACCAATATTCATAGTAACATTATTCACAATGGCCAAAAGGTGGAAACAACTAAAATGTCCCTCGACTGATGAACAGATAAACAAAATGTGGTATATACATACAATGTAATATTATTCAGTCATAAAAAGGAATGAAATTCTGACACGTGCTACAGCATAGATAAACCTTGAAAACATTTGCTAAAGTGAAACAAGCTAGACACAAAAGGACAAATATTGTATGATTCTACTTACTTGAGGTACCTAAAGTAGTTAAATTCATGGAGACAGAAAGTAAAAAAGAGGCTGCCAGGGGCTGGGGGTAAGGAGATATGAAGAGTTAGTGTTTAATGGGTAGAGAGTTTCAGTTTGGGATGATGAAAAGTTCTGGAAATGGATAGTGGTTTTGATTACACAACACTGCTAATGTACTTATCTGATGCCACTGAATTGTATACTTAAAAATGTTTACAATGGGGCTTCCCTGGTGGCACAGTGGTTGAGAGTCCGCCTGCCGATGCAGGGGACGCGGGTTCATGCCCCCGTCCAGGAAGATCCCACATGCCGCGGAGCGGCTGGGCCCGTGAGCCATGGCCGCTGAGCCTGCGCGTCCAGAGCCTGTGCTCCGCAACGGGAGAGGCCACAGTGGTGCGAGGCCTGCGTACCGAAAAAAAAAAAAAAAAAAATGTTTACAATGGTAAATTTTATGTTATGTAAAAGACTAGACTAGTACTTTTTTCCAATGAGCCATCTTTGGGTTTTCTGACCCAGCTCTGGATCTACTCTGACTTGAAGGACAGAGAGGAGATTGAATCTGTCTTCTCCAACCTCTGCCTGGAGTCAAATTACCATCATTAAGTGGAGTACTTCCTAGAAAGCACTAATTAATAAGAATCAGAACTTTGGAAAAAGCCCAGAGCTGTGTACGATAACTGGCCTTGATATGGGACCTCTCTAGAGTTATATTGGAGAATATTAAATTGAAAAAAACCCAAAACACAAAACCTCTTTCATTACCAAAATAACACCTACTTATTATAGAAAATTTAAAAAATAATGGTAACCAGGAAAAAAAAATCACCTATAATCCCATCTTCCAAAGAGAGATAACTGTAACATGGAGTATAAAATATCTTTTCAATTACTTGTATTTCATCTATATTATACATATAAAACTGTTTTACAATCTCCTTTTTTTAAAAAATTTGACAATTAAAAATATCTTTTGATGGGAAACATTTAGATAAAATATTTAATGGTTATTTAACTAAATTGGTTCTATTAAGTTTTTTGTTTAACTTTAAAATAAACTTTTATTTTGGAATAATTTTAGATTTACAGAAAAGTTGCAAAGTACAGAGAGTTCCTGTATACCCTTCATCCAGCTTCCATCTTCCATAACCTTGACACATTTTTAAACATAAATTTATTTATTTGTTTATTTTTGGCTGCGTTGGGTCTTCGTTACCATGTGCGGGCTTTCTCTAGTTGCGGTGAGCATGGACTACTCTTCCTTGCCATGTCAGGGCTCCTCATTGCGGTATCTTCTCTTGTTGCAGAGCACGGGCTCTAGATGCATGGGCTTCAGTAGTCGTGGCACGCGGGCTCAGTAGTTGTGGCTGGAGGACTCTAGAGGGCAGGTTCAGTAGTTGCGGCGCACGGGCTTAGTTGCTCGGAAGCATGAGGGATCTTCCCAGATCAGGGCTCAAACATGTGTCCCCCGCATTGGCAGGCGGATTCTTAACCACTGCGCCACGGGAGGTCCCGACACGTTTTAAGAAATATTTATTTACTTATTTATATATTTATTTGGCTGTGCCGGGTCTTAGTTGCTGCATGCAGGATCTTTGTTGCCGCGTGCGGGATCTTTAGTGGCAGCATGTGGGATCTTTTAGTTTCGGCATGCAGGATCTAGTTCCCAGACCAGGCACTGAACCCAGGCCCCCTGCACTGGGAGCATGGAGTCTTAATCCCTGGACCACCAGGGAAGTCCCACCTTGACATATTTGTCGGAAATAATGAATTCATCACCATTCATTCACATGGTGAATCCATGCCACCTTTTCTCAGGTCTGAGCATGAATCAAACGCATCTCTAAAACTTTTTAAAAATTTAGATATCTGAGCCCACTTGCCTCATCTATTGAACCTAAATTTAAGAAAGCAGTGCCAAACATTTTTTGTTTGTTTGAGTCCATGAGTGACTGGAGCATTAGGAGAGAATCTAGAAGACATGGTTAAAAGAATTCAATAATTCACTAAATTGAATTGACTCTATCAGTTTTTTGATAAATTTGAGCACATCCCTTTTAGTAAATTCATCAATAGAGATATAAATAGAGGCAATTTTTCATGAAATCTATTAGATGATCATTATAAAATAACCTGTCACATCTGCATCTCTACTTCTACCTGCTTGAATAAGTCCTGCTGCCTGTCAGTGATCAAATGACTGCAATATTGTCTAGAACTTCTTTACATGAAATTATCCTCCCAGTTCCTCTTCTGTGAAGTGGCAGGGAGCCCTCAGAATACATTGCACTTGTCATTTTATAGCTTAGTGTTGCTTTTAGCATGGCTAAAGCACTGTTACCCTTTCAGTATCCAGGGCCCCTCCCTTTTTTTTTCAGCCACTTTTGAGAGCTCAGTCCGAAGTGTAAGAGATGCGCACATCTGTGTGAAAAGCTGAGTTCGCTTTGATTCTCTGCTACATGATCTACTGGGGCATGTCTGCACGCAGTAGTGGTCAGAATTTGTATCCTCATGACCTCACTTTTGCTTACAAAGCTCACTTTGTCACGTGGGCCACTTAACCATTTTGGTGGAGCAGTAAACAAATAGGAAAGGCTCCCAGGAATTATATTATATGAGGAAAACAGGACTGAGCCGCTTTATGCAAGTTACTTCCCTAATTTATGTACATGTTTGGGTTGGAACAAGTCAAAGGCAAAGATTACGGCTAAAGAAAAATACTGCAGAAGCTCTGGAGATAAAAGAGCTTCAAAGGTTTTCTCTCCCCCTGGTGGCCATATGGAGTCAGTACAGCAACTTGCAGAATTAAACTCTGCCTTCCCTCCCTGGCCTTTGTTAAAGTTCCTTAAAATAGACATTCCTACCAAAGAGTTCTTCATGACAAGAGACAATAGAGATTTTTAACGCTTCTGTTTTTGAGTTCAAGAATTCTGTCCTAAAATGGGAATAATGTCAGCTACAAGGATATATTGTACAACACAGGGAATATAGCCAATATTTTATAATAACTATAAACAGAGTATAACTTTTTTTTGTGTGTGTGTGTGTGTGTGATACGCGGGCCTCTTACTGTTGTGGCCTCTCCCGTTGCGGAGCACAGGCTCCAGACGCGCAGGCTCAGCGGCCATGGCTCACGGGCGCAGCTGCTCCGCGGCATGTGGGATCTTCCCGGACCGGGGCACGAACCCGTGTCCCCTGCATCGGCAGGCGGACTCTCAACCACTGCACCACCAGGGAAGTCCTAGAGTATAACTTTTAAAAATTGTGAATCACTATATTGCACACCTGTAACTTATGTAATACTGTACATCAACTATACTTCAATTTAAAAAAGTTTAAAAAGTGGGAATAATATCAATACCTTAATTTGAAAACAGAAAGGACAATAATAAAAGACAAATTAAAGGTTCCAATGAATAAAACGTAGTTAACAGTAGGGGCATTTAGGAACAATGACAGTATTAATCAAACATGAAATATGAAGCAAGACAGAAACAGCAGTTCTGGAAGAAAAAAAGCTACTACGACATTTTCAAATATTCAACAGATAGGTAAAACTGTACCTTTTTTATTCGGTTAAAGGGTATCTGTTTAACAGCGTCAATGTGTGTAACAGATTCGTGGGCAGAGAACATACTAGTTGCTCTTTTAAAATAAAAGCAATACCTACTTGTCTACAATGTTATATCCCTCTGAACTAATGCACAAGTCCAATTTCTCCCTCCTACACAGAAAAACAGACTGTTGAAAGACTCTGGCCAAACTCAAGTGCTGCAGCATGGCAATCTGAACAGGTGAAGAATGAGAGCAAAGGTTATTTTCTAACAGCTTTCTTTGCTAGATGGCTCTAGTCAAAGGGTGTGGCTTGGGCTGTGGCCAGGTGGGGACGGAAGTTGGCCATAGGTGAATACAGTCTCACCATGGTAAGTCCTCTATGGGGAAATAAGTCAGCTTTATTCAGAGAATCTGTACCTCAAGGAAGCAGTCTGGGGCTGCCACAGCATTCTCTCTCAGCACTGTCAGTGTTGGTTCCATGAAAGCATTTAGTCCGGCCTCAGAGCTTTCCCACACAGAGGTCCCTCACTGGTAACACCTTTCTCCACTCTTCACAGCACTGGTTCCCAATCCTTCAAGCCTCAGCTTGTTACCCTCTTACACATGGCTTCCCTGACCATCACACCTGCTCTCTATCAGGACCCTGTGTTTTCCCTTGCTAGCACTCTTCTTACTTTTTTATTGTATTCCTTGCTGTGCTTCCTGGCTTAGTGCCTCTCTTCCCCCATAGACTTTGGCCTCCACTAGGGCAGGGTCTGCATCCATTTCCATCAACATTTGTCTAGGCCAACACATAACTCATAGTAAAAACTTTACACATATATGTTGAATGATTGGACAAATTTAACGTTGGCTAAAGATAGGAATATAGGTTTTTATCTCCCGTGCTGACTCAGACCTATTGCTATAAAGTGATTGTGTTAGGAATCTGAGACCAAGTCTGTACTCAGTAAGAATTGAAAGATTGATCATTAATGGCAGGCTGAATAATGGCTCCTCAAAAATGTCTACAGCTGAACCCCCAGAACCTGTGAATATGTTACCTGACATGGCAAAATGAGGTTTGCAGATGTGATTAAGTTAAGGATTCAGAGATGGAAAGATTATTCTGGATTATCTAGGTGGGCTCCATGTCATCACAGGGAGGAGAAAGAGATATGCCAATAGAAGCAGAGGTCAGAAAAAGAGAGAGTAGAAGGTGCTATGCTGCTGGCTTTGAAGATGGATGGAGGTAATTCCCACAGCCAAGGAAAGGAACAGGCAATCAAACAGATTTTCCCTTAGAGTTTCCAGAAGGAATGCAGCCCTGATGACCAATGTCAGACACGTTACTTCTGCAGCTATAAGGTAATAAATTTGTGATGCTTTAAAGCACTGAGTTTGTGGCAGTTTTTATACCAGATACAGGAAATTAATACACTCAGCATTGTCACAATATTTTCACAATATTCCTGAATAATTTACAATAAGCTTTCATGAGCAGGTACAAGCTGACTCCAACATACCACCGCAGCTAAGAATGACCAGTAACTTGGGACTTCCCTGGTGGTCCAGTGGTTAAGAATCCACCTGCCAATACAGGGGACAATGGCAGGGCCCCCTTTAGGTTTCCATATTGGGCAGTGCAGCCCTGCCTCTTGTTGGTCTTCAGATTGCTTCCAAATAGGAAGGATATTTAGAAGCTGGACAACCAAAACAAACAAATGTCCACTACAGAATTTGTCCATTTCTCCTTTGATTTAGTGGTCATATTATATTATATTTATTAAATATATTTGTATTTATTATATGTGTGTCTATTTCTCCACTAAACCATCAATTCCTTGTGGACAGTGACCTTATCTTTTCACCTCTATATTCATAGCTCCTAGCACATTGGTTGGCACCAGATCTATATAAAAGAATATTTATTCAATTTCATACCTGTGGAAAATGTCCATATTTTGTTCTTTGTATGTCCCTCATATTTTCCCTAGTTATTAGTTAAAATTAATTAAATAGTATCAGACCTAAACCTCTGCCATTTGCCCTTTAACATTTTGTAGGTGTCTATCCCTTGAATAAAACTTTAATATTACTAAAAAAAAGAATATTTATTCAACAGATCACTTAACGGATATAAACTATACTCTTATTTGACAGTATGTTATATTACCTGCTCAGTGGAGTTTTAGATGTAGCTTTTCTTCTAAGCTAAAATATATTTATGTATTTTAAATATGCATATACTTTCAGTTTTTAAATACTTTGACTCACAAGAAGTTGCAAAAACAGTACTACTGAGAGTTCCTAATGCATTCACCCAACTTCTCCCAATGATAACCGATGTAAGTTTTTACATCCGTGGTTGAATATTTCTTGACCCTGCTGTCTCTTTAGTCACTTCTCATGTTGCCAACTGAGGTGAATGCAGGGAACTCACGCTAGTAATCCATGTTTCCTCCACCATTTATTCCCATCTTCTAATTTCCTCCTTTTTCTTTCTGTCCGCCTCTTTCTGTTTGCTTTCTACGGTTATTCTCTTTAATGCCTCCCCTTTCATTCTTCTTGTACTCACTTTAAACTATTTTTAAAATGTCTTAATTCCAAAGATACTTGGAGGCATAATAAAATATGCATTAGTGTGCGTGCACGTGCACACACACACACATAAACTGGTCATAAATTGGGGGTGAAAGGAAAGTTGGCACTCAAGCACAGGAGTTTGTCTCATGTGTCCCTCTTCTCCCTGGAGTCCATCTACCAAGTCCACAGCCATCTCCAGTCTGGGCACTCTAAGGCCCCAAAAGTTCTTCCTCTGCTTGCCATGGATTAAATATCCTCCTTGATTACAGCCATATCTTTGGCAACTCCTGTCAGAGCAAGGTGGAGTTCACTACATGGAGCAGTGTATCAGTCTGCTTGGGAGTCATAACAAAATACCATAGTTGAGGGGCTTCCCTGGTGGTGCAGTGGTTAAGAATCCACCTGCCAATGCAGGGGACACAGGTTCGAGCCCTGGTCTGGGAAGATCCCACATGCCACGGAGCAACTAAGCCCGTGAGCCACAACTACTGAGCCTGCGCTCTAGAGCCCGCGAGCCACAACTACTGAAGCCCGTGTGCCACAACTACTGAAGCCTGCGTGCCTAGAGCCTGTGCTCCACAACAAGAGAAGCCACTACAATGAGAAGCCTGCACCCCACAACAAAGAGTAGCCCCCGGTCACTGCAACTAGAGAAAGCCCGTGTGCAGCAGAGAAGACCCAATGCAGCCAAAAATTAAATAAATGAATAAATAAATAAATTTTAAAAATACCATAATTGAGTGCCTTAAACAACAGAAATTCATTTCTCATAGAGAACTTACTCTTGAAATGAGTGCATATAGCTGATTCCATGTGTGACAGGAGACAACTATTTAACTGGAAATTCTCCCAATTCACTCCTGTCTGGGAAGCCCAAGATTAAGGTGCCCGCCGATTTGGTCTTGGTGAGACCTCTCTTCCTGGCTTGCAGATGGCTGTCTTGATATGTCCTCACATGGTCCTTCCTCGGTTTGTGCATGCAGAGGCGGTGGGTGGGGGCAGAGAGAGAGAGAGAGAGAGAATGTATCTTCCTCTTTTTTTTTCTTTTTTTTCTGGCCATGCCACATGGCTTGCAGGATCTCAGTTTCCCAACCTGGGATTGAACCCCGGCTCAGGCAGTGAAATCGCCAAGTCTTAACCACTGGACCGTCAGGGAATTCCCTGTGTCTTCCTCTTCTAATAAGGCCACCAATCCTATTAAATTAGGACGCCCACCCTTATGACCTCATTTAATCTTAATTGGCTCCTAAAAGCCCTAGCTCCAAATACAATTACATGGGGAATTAGGGCTTCAACATACAAATTTGTCAGAGGGACACATAGTTCAGCCCATAGCAGGCAGAGTATGAGCTGGATAGTTGTGTGCTGTGCACTCCAGAGATTTTGTAGATCACATTCTCTAGCTGTATTTACTCTTTATTTCCCAACTATTGTTCTTAAATCTTTGGTAAAGACTTTGTAGTGAATAGCAAACAAGATAAGGATGTCCAATCTCACTGCTATTATTCAACATAGTTTTGGAACTCCTAGTCTCGGCAATCAGAGAAGAAAAAGAAGTAAAAGGAATACAAATTGGAAAAGAAGAAGTAAAACTGTCACTGTTTGTAGATGACATGATACTATACGTAAAAAATCTTAAAGATGCCACCAGAAAACTAGTAGAGCTAATCAATGAATTTGGTAAAGTTGCAGGATACAAAATTAATGCACAGAAATCTCTTGCATTCCTATACACTAATGATGAAAAATATGAAAGAGAAATTAAGGAAACACTCCCATTTACCATTGCGACAAAAAGAATAAAATACCTAGGACTAAACCTACCTAGGGAGACAAAAGACCTGTATGCAGAAAACGGTAAGACACTGATGAAAGAAATTAAAGATGATACCAACAGATGGAGAGATATACCATGTTCTTGGATTGGAAGAATCAATATTGTGAAAATGACTATGCTACCCAAAGCAATCTACAGATTCAATGCAATCCCTATCAAATTATCAATGGCATTCTTTACAGAACTAGAACAAAAAATCTTAAAATTTGTATGGAGACACAAAAGACCCCAAATAGCCAAAGCAGTCTTGAGGGAAGAAAACGCAGCTGCAACATCATTAACCATTAGAGAAATGCAAATCAAAACTACAGTGAGATAACATCTCACACCAGTCAGGATGGCCATCATCAAAAAATCTAGAAACAATAAATGCTGGAGAGGGTGTGGAGAAAAGGGAACACTCTTGCACTGTTGGTGGGAATGTAAACTGATACAGCCACTATGGAGAACAGTATGGAGGTTCCTTAAAAAACTACAAATAGAACTACCATATGACCCAGCAATCCCACTACTGGGCATATACCCTGAGAAAACCACAATTCAAAAAGACACATGCACCCCAGTGTTCATTGCAGCACTATTTACAATAGCCAGGTCATGGAAGCAACCTAAATGCCCATCAACAGATGAATGCATAAAGAAGATGTGGTACATATATACAGTGGAATATTACTCAGCCATAAAAAGGACCAAAATTGGGTCATTTGTTGAGATGTGGATGGATCTAGAGACTGTCATACAGAGTGAAGAAAGTCAGAAAGAGAAAAACGAATATCGTATATTAACGCATATATGTGGAACGTAGAAAAATGGTAGAGATGAACCTGTTTGCAGGGCAGAAATTGAGACACAGATGTAGAGAACAAATGTATGGACACCAAGCAGGGAAAGCCGCGGGGTGGTGGTGGTGGTGGTGTGATGAATTGGGCAATTGGGATTGACATGTATACACTAAAGTGTATAAAACTGATGACTAATAAGAACCTGCTGTATAAAAAAAAAATAGAAAAAACCTGTTTATTAGGTTTATAGACATGTGCAATTTAATAAAAAACAAACACTACTGTTACCTTGGGGGGAAAAAAAACTGGTAGGTACTTTATTACTATTATTACATTATTATTTAATTAATTAATTTTTTTTTTTAAACTGACAGACACACACCTATAAAGTTCAGTAGAAGAAATTTTTCATTGTCTCTATTTCTCTTCTGGTCATTGCTATCATTCATTTAATTTCTTTCTTTATTTTTTTCCTTTTTTACTTAGAGTAAATGCAGCAGTAAATCAGCAGTTGAATTCCATTACAATTGTTATGTTGGAAGAGGAAGAAGGGGGGAAAAAGTCAAACACTTTCTTAGTAGAAAAACACACACATACACACACACACACACGCCCTCCCCCCCCCCACCCCCAAAAAAAACTGAGCAGAAGGAAAAAGTGAAGAGCTGGGAAGTAAACACTAAGATTCCTCAAGCCCAACAGAGCTCACAGGAAAGCAGAAGAGCTGGTAGGGAGCAGAAGAAAGGCAGCAGATAGGTCCAGAAGCTAAGGCCAATCCTGTTCCTAAGGGGGTTTGGGGAGGGGAGATGAAGCCTGGTGAAATGGTTTCCCAGTCCCAAGGCAATGAAACATCTTCTCTCCTGCTCCACGGAGAAAGCAGCACAGAGAAAAACTTCATTTTTAAGAAGTTTGAGGACTTCCCTGGTGGCGCAGTGGTTAAGAATCTGCCTGCCAATGCAAGGGACACCGGTTCGAGCCCTGGTCTGGGAAGACCCCACATGCCACGGGGCAACTAAGCCCGTACGCCACAACTACTGAGCCTGAGCTCTAGAGCCCGCAAGCCACAACTATTGAGCTCACGTGCCACAACTACTGAAGCCTGCGCGCCTAGAACCCGTGCTCCGCAACAAGAGAAGCCACGACAATGAGAAGCCCGCTCTCTGCAACGAAGAGTAGCTCCCGCTCGCCGCAACTAGAGAAAGCCTGTGCACAGCAACGAAGACCCAACAGAGCCAAAAATAAATAAATAAATAAATATATTAAAAAAAGAAAAAAGAAATTTGAGAGCTATCCTAATTCTTCCACTTGTAAGGATGCACTGTGGGTGCCAGGAAAGGAAGGGGGAGATGTATGCGTGTTTCAGGGCCACGGGCACCAAGGCTGCCCCTGGGAAGGAAAGGAATTGAAGGCCTAAGTGGGGGAACCTAAGCTGGGTCCCTCAGAAGTTCAGTTTTATGGCTTTCTCAGCTGCTCTGGGACAGACGGCAGTCTGTAGGCCAAGAAGGCAGAAAAGTTCCATCCTAAGTCACCGTGGTCTCTTCTATCTACTTCCCACAATTTTCTCAAAACTCTGGGCTAGAACAAAAGGACTTCAGAGTTCTCTTTTGCCTTGATGGCTTCCCAAAGACATCCTAAAATACCTGATGAGGGATGTGAAGAGAGGCTAGAGATTTAGAAAGTCCTCTGCTGCTGTGAGACAGCTGTGGGGGACCTTCAGTGCCAGTTGTTCCCTGTCCACAGGAGCACGTGTTATGATATAAGGGGCCACAGGTAGGCTTCTGTGGTGCTACCCCCAGTGGTAGAGGGATTAAACCACTGGTTGCATGGTGGGTGGGTATGGGCATAAGCCTGGAGGGACCAAACTAAAATTACTAACAAAGGAGAAAAGAAATAGGGCTCATGGGAGGTGGGGGACAGAACAGACTGTACAGTGGAACTGAAGATCATACCTATTTAGAGGGAGGTAGAAAAAGCTTGGTAATCAGTGGATCAAACTGAATGTGAACCCTGGGAAAGGATAGAAAACCCCTCCCTCTTGCCTGACTCCTCCTCATTCCCCTACTGTGGCCTACACTATCCTGAGATCCTTCTCCAGTTTCTCAGTTAATTCCCCAGGAAAGGCAAACCTCTACCCAAGAGCTGTGTTGGCAAGAATATAGGTGAAGCAAGAATCAGAATTGGAGGAAGCTGACAGTGGAGACTGGGTTGGAGTAGCTGCCGCCCATACTGTTTTCTACAGCCCCTCCCCAAACCTCAAATACACCTTGGATTCCATTTAATTAAAAAGGTAAGAAGGCAGGTAAATCAATCAGAACCCTCATAAAACAACTATCACAACTGAACTACCATTAAAGAACAAAGTGCAGGGGGATTTAGTGGCTGGGGCTAAGGCCATCTGCAGGCCAGAGGGGGGAAAAAGCTATGTATAAATCAGAGTATGGGTATCAGAAACTTGTCCCTCCTCCAATTAGATCACAGCAGCACCCAAGATTCAGGCAACCAGTGAAGATTCTTTGGAGGACTCTGGGGTCCAGAGTCTCCCCCACTATGGGGGAAAAGCTATCTAAGAGGTTGGGTGAGGGGAAACTAGGTCTTGGAAGAGATCCAGAGGCACAGATGACACTGCATCTCCACCTCTTTCACCTCTGCCCAGTTACTAACAACAGGACTCCCACCTGGTGCCCAAGACTTTTCTTCCCATTCTCACTTCTACTTAGAAACACCCTCCACACGGCCAACTCATGAATACTGCAGTGTTTTCAAATATGAGAAACTCCAACCAAATAAAAACAAAAACTCCCTCTTGCTCTGAGCTTTACCTTCCCCCCAGGGCCTTTAATGTCATTGAACAGAAAACCTCTTTCCTCAGTTCCTGGGTTCACCACCTTCTCCATCCTGGGGAGGGGAGGAAAAGGGGATGCAGATTGACCGAAAGCAGAATGGGAAGGGGCAGGAGACGAAAAATGTTTTCTGAAAACATGGGGAGGAGGAGGAAAGATAAGTAGGTCACTGTCTTGTACCTATAATGCAAAGTAAAGAAAGTTTGTTTTAGAAGGTGAGTCCTGGGGGATCTGACCCCTGACACCCAAGCCCCAGGGTAGGGGCTGGAGGCCAGTGGCAACAGCTGCCTGGTGTTGGTTGCTAGAGTGGTAAAAAGTGCCATGATGGAACTGTTAAGAGGCAGCCCTTGGGAGCCAGGGCTTAGCGTGCTTCTACCGTAGGGACTGTGTGCTGAGCGGTGGGGATGGAGGTTATTTCCTAGTTCTCATGCTAGCTCAACACTTGTTTGCTGCTAGCCACCTGCTCAGTTGCTACAACACTGGCTCTTATTCTGCTGGGACTGTTCTTGGAGATCCACACCCAGGCTTTGGCCCAAGGCACCCCCAGATTCTAGGGTTCATTCTGGCAGTTTCTTAGCTGTTGCCAGGAAGGAATAATTCATGTTCATAGCTGTCTTGGCTTAAGTCTCCATAAACAATAAGCTGTTTTCGTCTTCATACACCTGGGCCCCTCCATATTCTACCCTGTGCTTGCTGCCTGGGTCAGCTGTGGTCCCTGACAGGGCAATAACCATGCTAGGACTGGCCTGTCACTGTAGTTCCTTTATTCATAGTCTAGTGAAATATAAAGACAAACATATGGAGTGGCACTCAAATTTGTCATTTGTGGGTTTTATATGCTGGTAAGATAAAAGTTTCAGTCTTAGGGAATTCCCTGGCAGTACAGTGGTTAGGACACAACACTTTCACTGCTGGGGCCTAGGTTCAATCCCTGGTTGGGGAATTAAGATCCTGCAAGCTGTGTGATGGGACCAAAAACAAAACAAAACAAATAAAAAAATATATATATATATATATTTCAGTCTTAATAACCTTCTCAATTTTAAGACCATTTGTATAAAGATAAATATTCTGTGAAATTTTCTGGCCAAAATAGCCTGTTATCCTGGTGAAGACACAGCCATATCAGAAAAAAAAAAAGTAATAATTTAATTTTTAAAAAGTCATGTTCTGGTTTTACTTGTAAATCAAAAAGAAAAAAGATTAGGACATGTTAATACATGTTTTGGAAACTATAGCTACTTTCATTCAGTTTGATAATTTGATCAGTCACTAAAAAATTCGTTAAAATTTGTAGTTTTAATCTTTCTTTGGATTTTCTGGGTTTTTTAAAAAACAATTGGTGAATTTTTTAATTAATCAGAATTAATTATAATTATATAAATTTATGCTTATGACACAAATGATAGTGATTGAGATGTATGCTAAGAGATTATGTGCTTAAAAAACACTAAATGAATTAAATAATCAAAATTTTAGTATCACTAACTGATAAATAAGCCAGTGTTTTTCAAGCCTTTATATGTGTTCAAAATGTCAAATAGGTGGCAGGACTTTCCAAGCGTGTTAAACTTGTGATTGAAGTTATAAAATATTGTTAAAGGTGTTTTGTTTACAGTTATAAAATGTTGCAGTTTGTTCACAGTTATAAAGTATAGAAGATTGGTTGCGTTTATAGTTGTAAAATGTTACATAAAGTTGTTTTGCTTACAGTTATAAAATGCTTTAGAATGTTGTTATGGTTATTAAGTGTAGAAGGTTGGTTGTGTGTACAGTTATAAAATGTTGTAGAAGGTTGTTTTGCTGACTATATCGTTACTAGAAATAGTCTACTTTAAAAATACTCTAGGTTATTATATCAGACAAAACTCTTTTTGTTGCAAGTCATAGCAACTCAGTTTGATAGCCATTGACCTTCTTAGTTACATGTGCTTACAGCTTCTGTGTATTACAGGAGTGGGTAGTCATGGGAAGGGCTGTGGCTCTCCCAGGTTGAGTTGTGGACTCAGCTCTGAAACAGTCACTTTGCCATGTGGACAGGTTAATCCAAAGGTATCCTTTAGGGCATGGGGTTCTATGATTGCACTCCCATCTGAACCATAAGGAGTGAGGAATGGGTGGTTCCCAAAGGAAGGCATATTGGGCAGATAAGTCACATTTGTCCACTCAAGTTTCCTTTCAAAATAATTGTTATCTGTGAACAGCCTTGTGGGGCCTAAGTTTGGATTGTCCTCATTTGAAAAATGACAATAGTGCTGGATTTACTCATTATTTTTATGAAATCATAAAAAGAATAAAGTTGTAATTTGCATCATTATAGATCTCAGGGTTTGTGGTGAAACTGAAGAGACTTTCTTACAGGATAATATTTATGTTTGGTAGGAAAGGTACCTCCGAAATTAATTATGTTCATTATCTTATTATTTAGAAATAGCATATCTGACTTTTTATTTTTTATTTTATCTTTGGCTGTGTCAGGTCTTAGTTGCGGCATGCAGGATCTTCATTGCGGCATGTGGGATCTTTCGTTGTGGCACTCGGCTCAGTAGTTGTGGTGCATGGGCTCCAGAGCACGTGCACTCTGTAGTTGCAGCATGTGGGCTAAGTTGCCCCACGGCATGTGGGATCTTAGTTGCCTGACAGGGATCAAACCTGCGTCCCCTGCACTGGAAGGCGGATTCTTAACCATTGGACCACCAGGGAAGTCCCTTAACAGAAGAAAACCATAGTGAATTTATATAATGCTCCACTATTTAAAAATTCTTCTCTAGAGTTTGGTAGGTTGCGTTAGTTTCTATAAAAACTTACTTGCAAAATTTAATTTCATTTAGCAAATGTAAAATTTAAGATGATCAATTCAGTTCTATTTTATTCAATAAACAATAACGGAGGGTAAACTACAGGCCAGGGACTGTGCTGAAAGCTGGGAGTACAAAGATGAACCAGGGCACAGGGCAGAGCCAGGGCACAGTCTCTGCCATCAAGGAGCCAATTGTGAGAGGGAAGAAACATACACACAATTTTAATATAATATGCAGGATACCATGTTAGAAGATTGCCCAGACATAGGGGAGAACTTAGAGTACCCAGCACATTCAGGAAAGGCTTCATGGAGGAAATGAGTTGAACCTTGAAGAAAGAACAAAATTGAGCTGGAAGAAGACGCTGAGAAACGCAAGGCTGGCAGAGGCTCAGGCCTCAGAGGTGTAAATTAATATGGCACATGTGCGGAAAGCTCAAGGAGCTGGATACAGTTAGAACATAAATGTCAAGGTGAAGAGTGACAGGAGACAGAGAGAGGAGTGTCTTGACATTCTTGGCCATGATGCTAAAGAATTTGCCCTTAATGCAGGTTAGAGTTACATTTCAGATGGGCTGCTGTGCTGCAGTGTAGCCGATGGCTTGAAGAGGGGTAAGACGGGAGGGAGGGAGTCTAGTCACAATACTAATGCGACAGTCCGGTGAAAAGATGATGAGGGATTGAACTGGGTGAGACAAAAAATATTTTTTATTCATCTTTGAATCTCTAGTGCCTGGTATAATTCCTGGTACATGGAATGAACTCAAATAATATTTACAAATTTAGCTACATTTATTTTTTCTCTTCTGCATTCCAATGAAATCTCCACCTTTTGGCTTTAGAACCACATTTCTAGTGACTATCATAATACAAACTGGAGTTCTAGAAGCTAACTCTACAAATACATCATGCAAGATACGCAAGAATATATATGCGGCTGAAGAAAATCTGCTTAACGTGACCATACTTCATTCCACAAACATCACACTTCCCTTTGCTTTTCCTGGACCACAGGGTTGTGGATAAGAATACAGATTTAGAAGGATTGTTTAAATGATCATTGCAATAAAAAAAACTAAAGCCAAATGGCCTATCAACTAAGCAATGATTTCTGCAGAAATAAGCAAATCTGCATCTGTGTTGCCCATAAAAGACCATATACCTTGCTGGGCACTTGATTGATTTGTTGGAATATGTTTTAAAAAGTCTCTGAAACCAGAGTTTAGCCTGAAATTGGGCATTTCATATAAATACATTACCGCAGACTGAGGGATCAAGATGAGGAGAACTAAACAAAGCTAGTGGGTGAGGGCAGGAAAGGAGTAAAGAATCATATGAGGCCCCAAGCAGGTTAGATTATTAACCACTGGGAATCTGACACCATTCAAGCCCTCCGCTGGATATCAAAGGGAGTTTCATCTGTGCCCACATTTCTTTTACTTTTTGATAAAGAATCACAGTTTTCACATTTCTCTTACATTACTCACTTTTGGACTTTTTTTCTCCAATGCCCTCTAAATCCATGAGATATTTTGGGAGAAAATTTACTAATGGTGATGGCATATTTAGCACCTACCTTTTTTTTTTTTTATAAAGGGAACATTCTCACAAGATGTTTTACCAAGACATGTGTGAGATCTCTTCACTTTGTGAAATAGGGATGGGAGTGGAGCAAGGACAGTTTTTTTAACATCTTTGTGTATTAGTTTCTGCTTATAACAAAGTGAACCAGTTACACATATACATATGCTCCCATATCTCTTCCTTCTTGCGTCTCCCTCCCTCCCACCTTCCCTATCCCACCCCTCTAGGTAGTCACAAAGCACAGAGCTGATCTCCCTGTGCTATGCGGTTGCTTCCCACTAGCTATCTATTTTACGTTTGGTAGTGTATTTATGTCCATGCCACTCTCTCACTTTGTCACAGCTTACCATTCCCCTTTCCCGTATCCGCAAGTCCATTCTCTAGTAGGTCTGTGTCTTTATTCCCATCTTGCCCCTAGGTTCTTCATGACCATTAAGGGCAGTTTTTAACAGGGAACATTTTCTGGGAATATTGGAAAGTCTGGGTGTCATTTTCCTGTAAAGCTCTTGTGATTTTAGAGTCTACAATTTACCCTGTGACTGTGTCCTTAACAGTTTGCCATTCCCAGAGATAACTATTTAATACTGTTTCATTTCTTTCTAACCGCGGTGTCACAAACGAGATAGAAAAGATTAAGCATGGCAACTATTGGCAGACAAAAGGCTCGTGAAATTGACACAATAATCTCATACTGCTAAAAAATTGTAAAACAGCATTAAATCTTCTGGTTGCAAAACCACTCCTGGTTCTGTAATTGTTTGTTTTTATAAATTTATTTATTTTTGGCTGCGTTGGGTCTTTGTTGCTGTGTGCGGGCTTTCTCTAGTTGTGGTGAGCAGGGGCTGTTCTTCATTGTCGTGCGTGGGCTTCGCATTGCAGTGCTTGTTTCAGAGCACGGGCTCTAGGCGCACAGGCTTCAGTAGTTGTGGCACACGGGCTCAGTAGTTGTGGCTCGCAGGCTCTAGAGCACAGGCTCAGTAATTGTGGCATGCAGGTTTAGTTGCTCCGTGGCCTGTGGGATCTTCCCGGACCAGGGCTCGAACCCATGTCCCCTGCATTGGCTGGAGGATTCTTAACCACTGTGCCACCAGGGAAGCCCTCTGTAATTGTTGAGTTGGTGACTAAGTAGAAAGAAGTTGCTGCCACCAAAGACAGAGCCGAGTCTGAAGACGTCAGACTTCTGCAATGACACAGTCTTTTTCAAGACATGTTCCATTGTTCCATGGCTGTTAATAGGTGTTGCTCAAAAAGAGGTTTCTTCAGTCAAAGAAGCTTGTGAAACAGTTGACTAAACAAAGTTCATCGGCCTCTCCGCCAAAGCATTCCTCAAAGCCTTCGCTAAACTAGTGAGCAAAGGGAACCTCTAAGAGGGGGTTACAGTATATATTATTTGCCAGCATTCTTTGATCAGAGGACTTTTTCTTTGAGGAGCATCCCACTGGACTAATATTAAGTATAACTGAGTTTGGGCTTTAGACCATAAATGTGAGGTGGATTTTAAAATGTGGTTTTAAGATAGTTTATGTAGTGGACTTTTGTCAGTTGCCTTCCCAGCAATATTCTCATCCTCTCCTTTCCTCCAATCCTCAGTTTCCTTTTTGGAATCCCAAGGTTCTGGGGAGACTGATTCTATCCTGAATCCAGGGATGAAACATATGACCTAGGCTAAGCCTGGGAGTGTTCCATCCAATAGGCTACAGTGCTTGGTTGGGGGTAGGCAGTTGACAGAACCAGTCCAATCAGAATTTTTCCTGAAAATGCTGATGGGAGAACTGTGTTGGCTTCCTCCTGCTGGATGTCAGAAAGCAAGCTATCCCAGGAACTTTACAAAAAAGGCAGTGTACAAACAGCAAGAAACTGGTCCTCAGGGTTAGGCTTGGAGTTAGCCCTACCTTTGGGCATTTTGTATATAAATTCCCTTCACTGTTAAACCAATTGAGCTTGGTTTTCTATAATTTGTGACAAAATTCCTGCTTCCTGGTAGAGTTTGCTTACCATAGTGAGACATATACTATAAGGGGTTACCACCTCTTTTAAGAAACCAAATATTGATTTAACCATAAAAAAATTTACTCCTTTGTCCCTCCAGTTGAATTTCAGTCTCACTTTCCTTTGTGATCTGTAATTGTTTACTGTTGCTATGACAAGGATGTTCCAAAAAGAGTGTATTGTTCCCATTTTTACACTCCTACACGAGTGTAATCAAAACCTCCTGCTCTGATTTCATCAAATCAGCATTTCTAGAACCCACTATGTACCAGGCAAAAAGGGTTCAAAGATATGACAGTTCTTGACTTTTAAGAAACTCACAGCCTAAGAGAGTTTTCCAAACTTTACAAATAATTTTACTTGAAATTGTGGGAAATAAATACAGAAACTGGAAGCATTATAAACAGTCTGTTTTACAAAGAAGTTTCCACATTTAGCACAGCTAATCTCTTCCCATTCTGCTTGCCCTTTCGAGATATTTTCAATCCAGATCCAAAGAGTTGGCCCAAAGTAGTCTGCCTGGGTCCCTCACCTCCTGGCTGCTCCCTTTTCTCTCCATGGAAGAAGTCATCTTCATTTAATACCCAGAAGTAGCTTCCTAGGCATCTTGGTTTTATTTATTTTATTACTTTATTTTTTGAGGTAAAATTCAAATAACATAAAATTAATCATTTTAAAGTGAACAATTCAGTGACTTTTAGTTCATTTACAATGTTGTACAACCACTACATTTTCATCACCCCAAAACATTTTCATCATCCCCTATCTAGTTCCAAAACATTTTCATCACACCTCAAAAAACTCTGTACCCGGGAATTCCCTCATGGTCCAGTGGTTAGGACCCCTCTCTTCCACTGCAGGGGGCACAGGTTCGATCCCTGTTCGGGGAACTAAGATCCCACAAGCCACGTGGTGTGGCCAAAAAAAGCAAAAAATCCAGAAAACACCCTGTACCCATTAAGCGATCATTCCCCTTTCCCCCCTCCCCTCAGTCCTTGGCAACTACCAGTCTGCTTTCTAACTCAGTGGATTTACCTACTCTGCATAGTTAATATAAATGCAATCATGTGAGGTCTTTTTTATGTGGCTTCTTTCACTTAGCATAACGTTGTCAAGATTCATTCATGTTGTGGCATATAGTAGTATTTCATTCCTTTTTATGGCTGAGTCATATTCCCTTGTATATATATACCATAATTTTTTTTTTGGCCATGCTGTGCAGCTTGTGGGATCTCAGTTCCCTGACCAGGGATTGAATCCAGGCCATGGCAGTGAAAGCACTGAATCCTAACTACTAGACCACCAGGGAACTCCCCATAATTTGTTTATCAATACATCAATTGATAGATATTTGGATTGTTTCCACTTTTGAGCTATTGTAAACAGGGCTGCTATGATCATGTGTACACAAGTATTTGAGTCTCTGTTTTCATTTCTTTGGGTCTATACCTAGGAGTGGAATTTCTGGGTCATATGGTAATTCAGTGTTTAACTTTTCGAGGAATTGCCAAACTGTTTTCCACAGCAGATGCACCATTTTATATTCTTCCCAGCAAAATATAAAGGTTCTAATTTCTCCACATCCTCACTTCATCTTACACTTATTTTTGTTTTTTTGATTATAGACATATTATTGAGTACGAAGTGGTATTTCGTTGTCGTTTTATTTGCATTTCTTAAGAATCAGTGACGTTGAGTATGTTTTCATGTGCCTGTTGACCACTTGCAGATCTCCAAAGAAATGTCTTTGAAGTCTCACATTTTAATTGAACTGTTTTTTTTTGTTGTTGTTGAGCTTTAAAAGTTCTTTATATATTCTGGATAGTAGACCCATATCAGATATATGATTTGCAGATTACTTTCTCCCATTCTGTAGGCTGCCCTTCCACTTTCTTGATGGTGTCCTTTGGTTTCTAGGCATTTGACCCTTCATTCAGCAAAACCACATTAACTATTTATCTTGGACTGCCCTCTTTGCTTCAAGCTTCTGACTGAAAAACAGACTTCTTCCTTCAGTATCTGACATCAGAAATGACCTCACCCTTCCTGGGAGACCTGCAAGAATGTAGCTTCATCCCTACAGTGTAATACTATCTTAATATAAGAAAGCACAATGATCACAACATTCACATAACGGAATTGCACGTATATGGTAACAGAGAGGTACTTTTTTTTCTTGCAGACATCCTCAGGGAATAGCCATAGGGGGTTGCGGGAAACTATTGACCTGGAATTCTGTCACCTTAAAGCTAGAAATCTTGTAGTGGGTCATGAGGTGATATTGTAGTAATATAAGTTTTTAATACTTCATGAAGTTTTTAGATAAGGAAAGTTAGAGAAAAATTGGTCATTGTGGACCTAGCCCTGCCTGGGGAATATGGTGTGCTAACCGACTGACAACAATGTTATTACATGTTAAGATGTTTCAGTTTCAAATAAAAGAAAACCTAACTCAGAAGGACTTAAACAAAAAGGATACTGTAGTGTCTTGTAAAACAGGAAGTCTGGAAGAATAGCTGTACCAAGGATCATTAATTCAGGGACTTAATCCTATCATCAAGAGCCCAGTTTCTGTCTTTATGCTCTGCTCCCCTCGGAGTATTGTGTTGTCCCCTCATGGTTGCAAGATGGTTACTGAAACTCCAGCAGCTCCAGGCATCACTCCACATTAAAAACTGGAGTTAGGAAAGGAACTGTTTCATTCTTGAGTCTCTCTCTTTTTAAAAATTGTGGCAAAATATATATAACATAAAATTCACCATCTTAACCACTTTTCTGAAGTACACTCACATTTTGTGAAACCATCATTACCATTCATCTCCAGAACTTTTTCATCTTGCAAAACTGAAACTCTGTACCCATTAAACAGTAACTCCTTGCTCCCCACTCCCCCGAGTCCCTGGCAACCACCATTCTACTTTCTGTCTCTGTGAATTTTACTATTCTAGGTACCACATATAAGTGTAATCATACACTACTTGTACTTTTGTGATGGGCTTAGTATAATGTCCTCAAGATTCATCCACATTGTAGCATGTGTCAGAATTTCCTTCTCTTTTGAAGGCTGAATAATATTCTGCTGCATGGATATTTGTTTATCCAGTCATCTATCTGTTAACGAACATTTATGTTGCTTCTATGTTTTGGCTATTGTAATAATCCTGCTATGAACATGAGTGTATAAATTTATATTCGAGTCCCTGCTTTCAGTCTTTTTGGAAGTGGATTTGCTGGATCATATAGTAGTTCTATATTTAATGTTTTAAATTAAATAGGACCCACAATACTGTTTTCCATAGCCTCCACACCATTTTCATTCCTACAGTGTACAATGGTTCCAGTTTTTCTACATCCTTACCAACTCTGTTCTTTCTTCTTTTTTACACTATCCATCCTAATGAATGTGAGGTGATATCTCACTGTGATTTCAGTTTGCATTTCTGTGATGATTAGTGGTATTGAGCATCTTTTGCATGTGCTTATTGGCCATATTGTCTTCGGAGAAATGCCTAAATCCCTTTCCTCATTTTTTGTTTTGTTTTGTTTTATAAAAATATTTTTAAAATTGAGATATAGCTGCTGTACAACATTATATAAGTTTCAGGAGGCTTTCCTGGTGGTGCAGTGGTTAAGAACCCGCCTGCCAATGCAGGGGACACGGGTTCAAGCCCTGGTCCGGGAGGATCCCACATGTGGCGGAGCAACTAAGCCTGTGCACCACAACTATAGAGCCTGTGCTCTAGAGCCCGTGAGCCACAACTACCAAAGCCCGTGCGCCTAGAACCCGTGCTCTGCAACAAGAGAAGCCACCGCAATAAGTCTGCACTCCGCAACAAAGAGTAGCCCCCGCTCACCACAACTAGAGAAAGTCCGCATGCAGCAACAAAGACACAACACAGCATAAATAAATAAATAAATTTAACAAGAACAACAAAAACTTTCAGGTATACAACAGTTATAATTTTTACAGGCTATACTCCATTTAGTTATTATAAAATATTGGCTATATTCCCTGTACTGTACAATATATCCTTGTAGCTTATTTATTTTATACGTAGTAGTTTGGACTTCTTGATCCCCTACCCCTATATTGCCCTTCCCCTCTTCCCACTAGATTATTCTCCTATATGTGTGTCCTTTTTGTTGTTGTTATACTCACTAGTTTGTTTTATCTTTATTTTTTTATATATAAATTTATTTATTTATTTGTTTGTTTATTTAATTTTGGCTGCGTTGGGTCTTTGTTGCTGCGCGCGGACTTTCTCTAGTTGTGGCGAGCAGGGGCTAGTCTTCATTAGGGTGCGCAGGCTTCTCATCGTCGTGGCTTCTCTTGTTGCGGAGCACGGACTCTAGGTGCGCAGGCTTCTGTAGCTGTGGCATGTGGGCTCAGTAGCTGTGGCTTGCAGGCTCTAGAGCTCAGACTCAGCAGTTGTGGTGCACGGACTTAGTTGCTCCACGGCATGTGGGATCTTCCCAGACTAGGGCTCGAACCTGTGTCCCTTGCATTGGCAGGCAGATTCTTAATCACTGCGCCACCATGGAAGCCCTGTTTTATTTTTTAGATTCCACTTATAAGTGATATCATATCTCTATCTGACTTATTTCACTAAGAATAATACTCTTCAAGTCCATCCATGTTGTTGCAAATGGCAAAATTTCATTCTTTTTTATGGCTGAGTAGTAGTCCATTGTGTGTGTGTGTATATATATATATATATATATATATATATATATATATGTCACATTCTTCTTTATCCATTAATCTGTTGATGGACGCTTAAGTTGCTTCCACATCTTGGCTATTTTAGGTAATGCTGCTACGAACATTGGGGTGCACATATCTTTTTGAATTAGTGTTTTCATTTTCTTCAGATGTATATCCAAGAGTGCAATTGCTGGATCATATGGTAGTTCTATTTTTAGTTTTTTGAGGCACCTCCAGGCTGTTTTCCACAGTGGCTGCACCAATTTACATTCCCACCAACAGTGTATGAGGGTTCCCTTTTCTCCACATCCCCACCAACATTTGTTACCTGTGGTCTTTTTTTTTCTAAGTTATTTTATTTTCAATTATTTTTTATTATGTAATTCTTTATTGGCCATGCCATGTGGCATGTGGGATCTTAGTTCCCTGACCAGGGATGGAACCCATGCCCCCTGCAATGGAAGCACAGAGTCTTAACCACTGGATCACCATTGTGGTCTTTTTGATGATAGCCATTCTGACAGGTATGAGGTGTTATCTCATTGTGGTTTTGATTTATATTTCTCTGATAATTAACAATGTTGAGCATCTTTTTTTTAATTATTATTTATTGACTTATGGCTGTGTTGGGTCTTCGTTGCTGCGGGTGGGCTTTCTTTAGTTGCGGTGAGCGGGGGCTACTCTTCGTTGAGATGTGAGGCTTCTCATTGTTGTGGCTTCTCTTGTTGTGGAGCATGGGCTCCAGGTGCACGGGCTTCAGTAGTTGTGGCATGAGGGCTCAGTAGTTGTGGCTCATGGGCTCTAGAGCGCAGGCTCAGTAGCTGTGGCGCACGGGCTTAGTTGCTCCGCGGCACATGGGATCTTCCCGGACCAGGGCTTGAACCCGTGTACCCTGCATTTGCAGGCGGATTCTTAACCACTTTGCCACCAGGGAAGCCCATGGTGAGCATCTTTTCATGTGCCTCTTGCCAATTCTTATTTTTTTTTAAATTTATTTATTTTAGTTATTTATTTTTCGCTGCATTGGGTCTTCGTTGCTGCTCGTGGGCTTTCTCTAGCTGAGGCGAGCGTGGGCTACTCTTTGTTGCAGTGCGCGGGCTTCTCATTGCGGTGGCTTCTCTTGTTGTGGAGCATGGGCTCTAGGCGTGAGGGCTTTAATAGTTGTGGCTCGCGGGCTCTAGAGCACAGACTCAGTAGTTGTGGTGCACGGGCTTAGTTGCTCCACAGCATGTGGGATCTTCCCAGACCAGGGCTCAAACATCTGTCCCCTGCATTGGCAGGCAGATTCTTAACTACTGTGCCACCAGGGAAGCCCTGCTTATTTTTAAATTGTGGTTTTGTTGTTCTTGAATTATATGTAGTTCCTTGTATATTCTGGATATTAATTCCCTATCGGATATATTGATACACAGAAATTTTAATTAATTTATTTTATTTTATTTTATTTTTTAAATTTTGATAGTCCAATTTATCTGTTTTTTTCTTTTGTTGCTTCTGCTTTGGTGTTTTATCCTAGAAATTATTGCCAAATTCAATATCATGAAGCTTTCCCCCCATGTTTTCTTCTAAGAGTTTTATAAGTTTAGATTTAACAGCTAAAAAGTCTCTTCTGGAGGCCCACTTAGTCAACTTCCCCGAATGTCCATTGGCCTAAGTGGAACCACATGCTTCTCCCTAAATCAATCACTAGCATGAAGAATGTAGTAGCCAAAAAAAAAAAAAGAATGTAGTAGCCATGAAAGGAAATTAGGCCAAACAAGATTTGTTCTCTCAGGCTAGAACTGATGCCAGCTTTCCTAAAATTCATGGTTTTAGGGGAATGAGGAATGTGGTTAGGATTCTCAGCATAAGAAGAAGCAATCATGGGAACTCCCTGGTGGTCCAGTGGTTAGGACTCTGTGATTCCACTGCACAGGGCATGGGTTCGATCCCTGATTGAGGAACTAAGATCCCGAAAGCCACACAGCATGATCAAAAAAAAAAAAAAAAAGAAGAAGCAATCATCTTTTTTTACTATAGTTGTCATCTCCCTTATTAGATATATCCCAACAGAGGGAAAGGAAATTTGGAGCTAACTCATCTACACTGGGCTTTGTAGTTTCCTGAGTCCATTAATCACCCCTACAACTGTGATTCCATAAGGTCTATCACAGTGAGTTAACATATGTTCTGGTTTTTCAATGAAAATTAAAAAATCGAAATTTGTTTATAAGTTTATTTGTGTGATTTTTTTAACTTAAATTAAAAAAATTTTTTAAATTTATTTTTTTGTCTGCGTTGGGTCTTCGTTGCTGCGCGAGGGCTTTCTCTAGTTGCGGCAAGCAGGGGCTACTCTTTGTTGTGGTGCGTGGGCTTCTCATTGCTGTGGCTTCTCTTGTTGTAGAGCGCAGGCTCTAGGTGCGCGGGCTTCAGTAGTTGCAGCACACGGGCTCAGTAGTTGTGGCTCTCGGGCTCTAGCGCACAGGCTCAGTAGTTGTGGTGCACGGGCTTAGTTGCTCCATGGCATGTGAGGTTGAACCCATGTTCCCTGCATTGGCAGGAGGATTCTTAACCACTGGGCCACCAGGGAAGTCCCCTGTGAGTGTGATTAAAATGGCTCTATTCTGATCACTCCTGAGGAAACCAGTTAACAAGAGTTTCTAATCCTATGGGGTCAAAGACAAGCTCCTAATTGCAGATCAAGTACCTAGACAATGATCATGCTAAGATGCTGCACCTCACCATGACTCTTGCCTCAGTCAGTCAGCCACACCTATTTACATTCTTATGGATTCATGGCTAATATTCTGACACAGATTCAGAATACATGGTCTCATTTGGGAATATAAAATAATGAAAAGATGAATATATTCCATAAATTAGTAAGAATAAAAATATAAAGCGATACACATAATCTCTCGCCATTCCCAGGAGTGGTTAGGTAGAAGAAAGAAATGAATACTTATTGAATACGTAATATTTGTTAGGCACCCATATGGAATTTTAGTAATTCACCACGGAGAATGGTGGATTAGAATATAATAATAATTTTTTAAAATGTTATGTGTATTTTGAGACTTCCCTAGTGGTCCAGTGGTGGTGAATCTGCGTTACAATGCAGGGGACAAGGGTTCCATCCCTCGTAGGGGAACTAAGATCCCACATGCCTTGGGGCAACTAAGCCTGCGTGCCACAACTACTGAGCTCATGTGCCTCAAAGAGGGAGCCCACGTGCAGCAACAACAGAACCCCCATGCCCTGGAGCCCTCGCACCACAACTAGAGAGAGAAAACCTGCATGCCACAACTAGAGAGAAAGCTGAGCACTGCAACAAAAGATCCCACATGCCTCAACAACCTGACGCAGCCAAAAAAAAAAAAAAAAATTATGTGTATTTTAACACAATAAAAAAAAGAAAAGAAAATGATATTCATAGTCAAATAATTCTGACCCTTGGTATATTGCTTTCTAGTTTTTTATATGCATGAATTCTTAAAATTTTATTTTGTTTTATATACAATATTTGCAATCATAACACTTATGCATTTTTCCAAATAAAATAATTTTCCCATGTAAATCTAAGTTATTTATGAGTATCATTTTGATGGCTGTAAAATATTTTGTTTTATGATTATAGCACTGTTTACAGTTACTATTTTATTAAACATTTACATTATTTCCAATTTCTTTTTATTACAAATGATGCAATACAAATTTTGTAAATAAAGCTATTTCACCATTTTGTGATTACTTTCTTAAGTTTCCAAAATGAAAAGTATTGGATCAAAGGGCATGACTATTTTAAGGATACGTGTATGGTTCCAGTATTATCAACACTAACATATCAATATTCATTTAAATGTAGTATCACTCTACTAGATTTTAAAACATATTACTACAACATGGCGAAAATAAACATGTTATGGTATTGAACAAAAATCTTAAAAAACTCAATTTGTAGAACAAAACTGATGTCTGGTACAAACAAGAGTATCTTTACCTTTCAACCTGTTTTTTCTCCATTCTTTCTTTTAATAACCTTGTAAAAGCAACCAGAAAAGCTTCACCATTTCAAATCTTAGAAGTGAGGAAACTGTAAACCTAAGTAAATCCTAAACACAACATTGCAAATCAACTATACTCCAATAAAAATTAATTAAAAAAAAAAACAACTAAGGAAATCCTACAACCACTCAGTAATAGGGGTAAAATTAAAATGGGATAAGACACCAAGCTTGATCAGCCACTAGCAGCTTCCCAGGGTCCCTAGATCTGGTAGTGATACAGCAATTAGAGTATACAATAAAGAATAGAAACCCCTATTACCATCTAGCTGCTTGACATTCCGATGACTGTATAACGTTAACCGTGGCTTAAGTTTGTAGGTTTGCAATTAGGAGAGTATAGTCACTTCTCCTCTGCCAGCAGGTGGCAGTAGATATTGGAACAGGGCCTTGGAGTCCAAAATGTAAAACCTTTGCCAGAGATTTAAATTTTCGACATGGCTTTTTAAGTTTAATAAACTTTATTAAAACAGCTGAATTTATTAACTCATTGTTTTGTACCCTCTTTATTTCTGTCGTTAGTACTGACCAGAATTTTAGTGTCGAATAATCAGTAAACATTGAGTTCCATGCATTTATGCTACTCATTAAGGACCATTATTTTAACAAATTTTTATAATTATTTATTTTTTGGCTGTGTCGGGTCCTAGTTGAGGCACGTGGGATTTTTGTTGCCGCGTGAGGCTCTTCTTTGCGGTGCGCAGGCTCCAGAGCTCATGGGCTCTGTAGCTGTGGCACGTGGGCTTAGTTACCCCATGACATATGGCATCTTAGTTCCCTGACCAGGGATCAAACCCCCGTCCCCTGCATTGCAGGATCAATTCTTAACCACTGGACCACCATGGAAGTCCCTATAACTTCTTTCTTTTTAATGTCTCTTCTCATTCGTTTCCTTTCCATATCCACTGCAAACAATCCAAATCCAGACTTTTAACCCCCTCACATGAATTATTTTAAGAATTTTCTTAATGACCATTTTGCTTCTAGTCTTTTATTTCAATTAATTGTAAACATCCCAGGAAGAGTAATCTTCCTGACACATTATTATATAATTTCATTCTTCTTTCAAAAACGTCAAGGCTCAACCTCAACTCCTCAGTTCACTCCCAGTTTACAAAACAAATTCCAGTGTGGAATTCACGGCAATCCTCCATTGGACCTCAACTGACCTCTCCCATCTTTAGCTCCTACATTCAAACTCATCTACTCACTAATCACACTGGTCTTTCTGCCTCTGCTCAATTTGTTAAACCAACCAGAAACTGTCTCCCCTCCTCTTTGGCCATCTCAATTTTACCTACCCTACAGAAACCATTTAGCTCAAATTCCATTTCCATAAAGACTTAGCTGACCATCCCAATTCTCATTTATTCAACAACTCATTCAACTATATATAGAGGGTATATATATATATATGTGTGTGTGTGTGTGTGTGTGTGTGTGTGTGTGTGTGTGTGTATGTATATGTATATATATGGTACTAATTGTGTTCAGGTACTATTAGGCAAGGAAATACAACCATAAAAATTGTGTAGTTCCTTCCTTCACGGGGTTTGCAGTTTCTAAAAGGAAGTTTAATTACAATGCAGGCATAAATGATGTAATAAAGTGTACAGTAAGAGCATTTAGGAGCCCCCTGCTTGTAGTGGGTGTGGTGGTCAGACAAATTTCCCCAAGTTCTAAAAAGTGAATCGGGAGTTAGCTGGCAAAGAAGGGGCACGGGCATTTCAAACAGAGGAAAAGAGGATGATTAGAAGCATAAGAAAACATTTATAACCTGAGGACCAAAACCAAAACAAAACGAAACCACTCAAGCATTGTCAACACTTAAGTAGTTTTAAATGCTCACTCTCAAATTCTGTACTTAAGCTAGGAACTTAGTTGGCCAAATCTGTATTTTAAAAGATCCCTCAGGGGACTTCCCTGGCGGTCCAGTGCTTAAGGCTTCGCCTTCCAATACAGGGGGTGTGGGTTCGTTCCCTGTTTGGGTAGCTAAGATCCCACATGCCTTAGGGGGCCAAAAAACAAAAATGTAAAAAAAAAAAAAAGCAATATTGTAACAAATTCAATAAAGACTTTAAAAATGGTTCACATCAAAAAAAAATCTTAAAAAAAAAAATAAAAGATCCCTCAGGTGTCATTCTGGAGGATGCATTGGAGGAGAGCAAGACTAGTCAGAAGGCTGCTGCAGTACAACGGACAAAGGCAGAGGAGCTCAGCTCAGGGAGGGCAGTAAGGACGGAGAGGAGGGGCCACGTGTGAATGTCATTATGGAGGCGAGATGCTCAGGATTGACTGGATGAGACCTGAATGACTGCCAGGTCTCTGGCTTAAGCAAGTTAATGAAGAGTGGTGGAATAAGTGGATGGTGGTCTAAGGATCCCCATTTTATGGGATGGGGGTAACTGAAGATCACTGAGACTAAGTAACTCTCCCAAGATCACACAGCGAATGAGTGTCACAGCCCAGAGCACAGCTAATTCTCTGTTTGCTCCACCAGATCCATTTCCTGTCCTTCTCTGCCCTGCTCTATGACCTGGTTGGCTGTACACTGTATCACCTGGGCCTTTCTGCCGTCTGGCTTCTAAGTGGGTTTGGCCCAAGGGAGAAACAGAGGTCAGAGTGAGGGAGGAAAGAGAGACTGAGGAATGCATTTTCCCTAGCTCTCTCCTGAAGCGAGGTAAAGCTGAAGTTTTATCAGAGGTTAAATTCCTCCAGACCAGTGTTTCTGAAACTATCAGTGGCGAATGAACTTTTTTAAAAAGTACCACCCACTCGGTGGTTAAGAATCCGCCTGCCAATGCAGGGAACACGGGTTTGAGCCCTGGTCTGAGAAGATCCCACATGCCACAGAGCAACTAAGCCCATGCACCACAACTACGGAGCCTGTGCTCTAGAGCCCGCAAGCCACAACTACTGAGCCTGCACACCACAACTACTAAAGCCCGCGCGCTTAAAGCCTGTGCTCCGCAACAAGAGAAGCCACCGCATTGAGAAGCCCGTGCACCGCAACAAAGAGTAGTCCCCGCTCACTGCAACTAGAGAAAGCCTGCGCACAGCAACGAAGACCCAACAGAGCCAAATAAATAAAATAAAATAAAATAAAATAGACAGGATCCCAGAGTGTTATGCCTTTATAAGGTTGGAAAAGAGTTGGAAAATAGCTAGGGTCATTGAAACTTTCTGAACAACTGGCACTAATGGGTGTGCTTATTTCGAGATAGTTTGTGTAGATAATAGTTACAATCTATGCTTCTCAAATCTTTAGGTAATCTCCAGACTACATTCTGAAGAATGATGTGGAAGTTTCACAGCAAGCCCTCGGCTTGTAGGGAATTATCATAATAAAGTCTCATGGATAAAGGGGACAGCTGTTACTTTTAATCAGTGTGCTCAGAGAGAGAGGAAAATGAAGGCCCTTTGTGTTCCCACTGGTGGACGGGTGTCGTGCAGTTGGCAGTTTGCCAGACTCCCAACTCAGTTGTTCTTGATGTACTTGCTCTCTGGAGAGGCTGAAATGCTTGGCAGTTCACTCCAACCCTCCTCCGGCTCTGTGTACTGATGTGCATGTCAGTCACCTTGGAAAAGAGCTCATCTGTTATCAAACGAATGCAGCATGGACTTATTGTGGGCTGCTTAGCTCTCTCCCACCATCTCTGCCTTTTTGTCACGTTGCCCCTGGCAAGTGTTCAGATTTGCGTAAGTTGCTTTTCACATTAGAGGCAATTCTTGTTTTTCTTCAAATGGCTCTTTTCACTGCAGGGTGGTGAAAATCAAAGAAGGAAAGACACTGTAGCTGGTAAAACAGCAACAGCTACTATGGGCTGTTTACAGAGCACTGTTCCGGGGGAGTTTCTAATCTGATGAGCAAAAGAGACAGAAATGAAAGAAAAAGAATAGTACAATCCAAGCATTTGATATATAAAACATGCATAATACATAATTTGATATCTGATTTGAAATAGTGAAAAAGAAATCAATTCATTCAATAAACATTTTTGAGTATTTAGTGTGTGCCAGGAACAGGGTATTCTCACTAATTTGGAAGAAGCTCATAGGCTAGAAGGGGACACTCACCTATGAAGAAATGGCAAAAGCTAGTTGGGCACTAGACCTTAATCTGTTGAATATACTCCAAAGTACAGATAAAAAAATATCAAATCTGAGGAGTCAGGGAACTGTGTGGTGTAGGAAGTATATATACACCACATTTTGTTTATCCATTTATTCATGGATGGATATTTGGCTTCTTTCCACCTTTTGGCCATTGTGAACAGTGCTGCTATGAGCATTCATGTGCAAGTATTTGAGTACTTTTTTCGGATCTTTTGGAATATGCCTAGCAGTGGTAATATCGTAATTCTCTGTCATATGGTAATTCTATATTTTTTTTCAGAAACTGCCACACTGCTTTCCACAGTGACTGTACCAGTATATATTCCTCATGTACAAGGGTTCCAACTTCTCTACATCCTCACCAACTCTGATTTAAAAACAAAAAAACTGTAGCCATTCTAATGGGTGTGAAGTAGCTTACTGTGGTTTTGAGTTGTCTTTCCCTAATGACTTAAGATGCTGAGCAACTTTTCATGTATGTATTGGTCATTTGAACTTCTTTGGAGAAATGTCTGTTCAAGTTCTCTGCCCATTTTTTCACTGGGTGGTTTGTCTTTTTGTTGTTGAGTTGTAGAGTTTGTTATATATTCTGAAGAATAGACCATTATTATGCATATAATTTGCAAATATTTTCTCACATTTTATAGATTGTCTTTTCAGTCTGTTGATAGTGTCATTTGATGCACAAAAGTTTTTAATTTTGATTAAGTCCTATTTATTTTTTCTTCTGCTCAAGTTTTTTGTGTCCTGTCTAAGAACCCATTGTCAAATCCCAGGTAATACAGATTTACTGATACGTTTTCTTCTAAGACTTTTATGGTTTCAGTTTTTATATTCAGGTTCTTGATCCATTTTGAGTTCATTTTTGTATATGGTATGAGTTAAGGGTCCAATTTCATTTTTTTTCATATAGACATCCAGTTATCCCAGCACCATTTATTGCAGAGATTATTCTTTCCTCCATTGAATGGCCTTGGTACCCTTGTTGAAAATCAATTTACCATATATGTAAAGGTTTATTTCTGACTCATCTTAAAAATTTTATTGAAGTATAGCTGATTAACAATGTTGTGTTAATTTCTGCTGCACAGCAAAGCAACTCAGTTATACATACTTATATTCCTTTTCATATTCTTTTCCATTATGGTTTGTCACAGCATATTGAATATAGTTCCTCATGCTATACAGTAGGACCTTGTTGTTTATCCATACTATATATAAAAGTTTGGGAATTCCCTCATGGTCTAGTGGTTAGGACTCCGCAATCTCACTGCCGATGGCCCGGGTTCAATCCCTAGTTGGGAAACTAAGATCCCACAAGCTGTGTGGCATGGCCAAAAAAAAGTACATTATTTAAAAAAATTAAAAAATACAAGTTTGCCTCTGCTAATCCCAAACTCCCAATCCTTTCCTCCCCTACCTCCCCCTTGGCAACCACAAGTCTTTTCTCTATATCAGTGAGTCTGTTTTTGTTTTGTAGATATGTTGATTTGTGTTGTATTTTAGATTCCACATATAAGTGATATCATATGATATTTTTCTCTTTCTGACTTACCTCACTTAGTACGATAATCTCTAAGTCCATCCATGTTGCTGCAAATGGCATAATTCATTCTTTTTTATGGCTGAGTAATATTCCATTGTATATATGTACCACATCTTCTTTATCCATTTATTTTTTATTTATTTATTTATTTTTTTTGCGGTATGCGGCCCTCTCACTGTTGTGGCCTCTCCCATCGCGGAGCACAGGCTCCGGACGCACAGGCTCAGCGGCCATGGCTCACGGGCCCAGCCGCTCCGCGGCATGCGGGATCCTCCCGGACCGAGGCACGAACCCGTGTCCCCCGCACCGGCAGGCAGACTCCCAACCACTGCGCCACCAGGGAAGCCCTATCCATTTATTGGTCGATGGACATTCAGGTTAATTCCATGTCTTGGCTATTGTAAATAGTGCTGCTATGAACATAGGGGTGCATGCATCTTTTTGCATTATAGTTTTGTCTGGGTATATGCCCAGGAGTGGGATTGCTGGATCACATGGCAACTCTATTTTTAGTTTTTTGAGGAAACTCCATACTGTTTTCTATAGTGGCTGCACCAATTTACATTCCCACAAACAGTGTAAGAGGGTTCCCTTATCTCCACACCCTCTCCAACATTTGTTATTTGTAGCCTTTTTTTTTTTAACATCTTTATTGGGGTATAATTGCTTTACAATGGTGTGTTAGTTTCTGCTTTATAACAAAGTGAATCAGTTATACATATACATATGTTGCCTGTAGACTTTTTAATCATGGCCGTTCTGACCAGTGTGAGGTGGTACCTCATAGTAGTTTTGATTTGCATTTCTTTAATAATTAGTGATGTTGAGAATCTTTTTATTTCTGACTCACTTCTATTCCATTGGTCTATATGTTTATCTTTATGCCATTGCCACAGTTTTAATTAATGTAGTTTTGTAGTAAGTTTTGAAATAAGGAAGTGTGTATCCTCCAAATTTGTTCTTTTTTTCAAGACTGTTTTGGCTATTTGTGGCCCCTTGACCGTATGTGGCCCATATGAATTTGAGGAGCAGATTTTCCATTTCAGGAAAAAAATAAAGGCTGTTAGACTTTTGATAGGGATTGCATTGAATTTGTAGATTGCTTTGGATAATACTGTCATCTTAACAATATTAAGTCTTCCAATTCATGAACATGGAATGTCTTCCCATTTATTTAAGACTTCTTTAACTTTTTTAGCAATATTTTGTAGTTTTCCGTGTATAAGCTATTCACCTCATTGGTTAAGCTCATTCTTTAGGTATTTCATTCTTTTGGATACTATTGTAACTGTATGTAGGTTTTTGAAAGCCATATTGAGGGAGTCATATTCAAAGTAGAGGAAAACATGTTAGCAAGGGCACAGAGATGTGAAATACCTCTGGATTAAGGGAGCCATATCTAGATGGGAATCGCTGAATCATCAGAGTGGGACGAGGTGAAAGAGTGAGCAAGGAGAAGTGAATTTGGGGCCCTACACACTGTGAGAGGTGATGGGTAGCCAATCAGGGATTCTGAGCTCTCCCAGAAGTCTGGCTAATACATCTCTCTTTCTTGACCTCCTCTACATCTTTCTGCCCTCTCATTCGTAGCTGATGATTGCACAGAGACAATAGAAACCATCAAAAAGGAACTTCCTTATTTCCACATACTAAATCATTACTCCCATCTGCTGTGTACCCATGGGCTCCTTCTTGCCCCTGGTTACCAGGCAGCAGGTGTTCTTTTTAGCAAAGGTGACTTTCTACTTGTCTACCAGATACCATCCCTCCCTCCACTCAATACATTGCTTCTTGAAATATTCCCCCTCTTTATTCATCATCACTGTTTCTCCATTGCTTTATTCCCAGCAGTCTACATGCTCTATTATCCTCCATCTTAAAAATACTCTTTGATTCCATTTCCCCTCCAACAATTACCTCACTTCTTTCTTTTTTTTAAAACATCTTTATTGGAGTATAATTGTTTTACAATGGTGTGTTAGTTTCTGCTTTATAACAAAGTGAATCAGTTATACATATACATACGTCCCCATATCTCTTTCCTCTTGCGTCTCCCTCCCTCCCACCCTCCCTCTCCCACCCCTCTAGGTGGCCACAAAGCACCGAGCTGATCTCCCTGTGCTATGCGGCTGCTTCCCACTAGCTTATCTGTTTTACGTTTGGTAGTGTATATATGTCCATGCCACTCTCTCACTTTGTCACAGCTTACCTTTCCCCCTCCCCATATCCTCAAGTCCATTCTCTAGTAGGCCTGTGTCTTTATTCCCGTCTTGCCCCTGGGATCTTCATGACCACTTTTTTTTTTTTTTAGATTCCACATATATGTGTTAGCATATGGTATTCGTTTTTATCTTTCTGACTTACTTCACTCTGTATGACAGATTCTAGGTCCATCCACCTAACTACAAATAACTCAATATCGTTTCTTTTTATGGCTGAGTAATATTCCATTGTATATATGTGCCACATCTTCTTTATCCGTTCATCTGTTGATGGACACTTAAGTTGCTTCCATGTCCTGGCTATTGTAAATACAGCTGCAATGAACATTTTGGTACATGACTCTTTTTGAATTATGGTTTTCTCAGGGTATATGCCCAGTAGTGGGATTGCTGGGTCATATGGTAGATCTATTTTTAGTTTTTTAAGGAACCTCCATACTATTCTCCATAGTGGCTGTATCAATTTACATTCCACCAACAGTGCAAGAGGGTTCCCTTTTCTCCACACCTTCTCCAGTATTTATTGTTTGTAGATTTTTTGATAATGGCCATTCTGACCGGTGTGAGATGATATCTCATTGTAGTTGTGATTTGCATTTCTCTAATGATTAATCATGTTGAGCATTCTTTCAACACTCCCTAATACCATACACAAAAATAAACTCAAAGTGGATTAAAGACCTAAATGTAAGGCCAGACACTATAAAACTCTTAGAGGAAAACATAGGCAGAACACTCTATGACATAAATCACAGCAAGATCCTTTTTGACCCACCTCCTAGAGAAACGGAAATAAAAACAAAAACAAACAAATGGGACCTAATGAAACTTCAAAGCTTTTGCACAGCAAAGGAAACCATAAACAAGACGAGAAGACAACCCTCAGAATGGGAGAAAATATTTGCAAATGAAGCAACTGACAAAGGATTAATCTCCAAAATATACAAGCAGCTCATGCAGCTCAAAAAAAAAAAAAAAAAAACCCAATCCAAAAATGGGCAGAAGACCTAAATAGACATTTCTCCAAAGAAGATATACAGATTGCCAACAAACACATGAAAGAATACCTCATTTCTTTGTTCTATGCAACAAAAGTTCTCGAAAGAGTTTACACACGTTTTTTGTACTCAATTCTTATTCATCTTAAAAAGTTTTATTTTTTATTAGGTAATACATGTACATGGAAATAAATTCTATTTCTGTATCTTAGCCATCAAGCTCCCGTCCCTGGAGGCAAAAATAACGATCAGTTTCTTGCATAATTATTTCAGAGATAGTCTATAAATTCAAATACACACATGGTATGTATGTGCAACACAAAGAGTGAAGCCTAATGTAATATATGGACTTTAATTAATAATAATGTATCGGGGCTTCCCTGGTGGCGCAGTGGTTGAGAATCTGCCTGGCGATGCAGGGGACACGGGTTCGTGCCGCGATCCGGGAAGATCCCACATGCCGCGGAGCGGCTGGGCCCGTGAGCCATGGCCACTGAGCGTGCGCGTCCGGAGCCTGTGCTCCGCAACGGGAGAGGCCACAACAGTGAGAGGCCCGCGTACAGGAAAAAAATAATAATAATACTGTCTCATCAATTGTAATAAGTGTACCATCCTGGGAATTCCCTGGCAGTCCAGTGGTTAGGAATTGGCACTTTCACTGCTGTGGCAGCCCAAGTTCAACCCCTGGTCGGAAAACTAAGAGCAGTGCAGTGCGGCCAAAAAATAAATAAATAAATAGATAAAATAAATGTACCCCCCTAAATAATGCAAAATAATAATAATAGGGGAATCCTTGATAGAAAAAATGGGATATATAGATAGGAACTCTGTACTATCTGCTCAATTTCCCATAAAACTAAAGCTGCTCTAAATAATAGTTTATTATTACTATTATTAGGCCATGCCTCTTGTGGGATCTTAGTTTCCCCACCAGGGATTGAACCCGCACCTTCATCAGTGAAAGCCTGGAGTTCTAACCACTGGACTGCCAGGGAATTCCCCCAATATTATTATTTTTTTAAATCTACCCCACACTACACTTAGGTCAAAAAGAAAATCAAAGATAAGAAAACGAGACTATGTAAAAAAATACCAATAATAAACGCACTACATGGTATACTAGTTACAGTTAAAGCAGAGCTTATGGAAGAGTTGGTAGACATAAATATACAGTAATAAATAAGAATATAAGTAACTTAAGTATCACCATAGAAATTAAAGAACAGCATATAAGCCTAGAGAGCAGAAGGAATTAGCAAATACAAAAGCAGAAACTAAAGAATCAAAAAACAGAAAAATGATAAAAGTAATAAATATAAATGCAAGAAGTGGTTCTCTGAAAAAAACAAATAGTAAAAGAGAGAAACTGTTAGCTAATAGAGAGGAAAGTGGATGGCTGAGGAAGGAGGTGGATGGGAGATTTACTTTAAAAATTAATTTATTATTAAATATTTCAGACATATCAAAAGGTACAAACAATAATGTTAGGCACACCTGTGAAACAACCACCAACCTAAAAAATGAAACATTAACAAAGCATTTGAAGCCCATGTGCACTTCTCAATTACATCTCCCTCTGGTTCACCACTATCTTGAAATTTCAGTGTTTATCATTCCAGTGCATTTCTTTTTAATTTTATAACATATATGCTCCTAAAAATTTGTTATTTTATATCTTTTGAACTATTGAAATTCTATACACTCTTCAATGTGTGAAGAATAAGTGTTTGCTTAACCATTTGTTAGATTATCCACGTTAGTAGATATAGCACTGGTTCATTCTTTCTACATGTTTTATACTAGTGCATTGCATAAATATACCAGAGTTTACTGATTATTTCTTATTAATGACAATTAAGTTTACAGCTTTTTAAAACTATAAAGTTTTGCCATGAATATTCTTGTATCTGTAGGTATTTCTTTGGGCACATGTGCAAGAATTTTCCTAGAAGTGGGATAGGCACATGTAATTTTACTAGATAATTCCTAATTGCTCTCCGAAGCACTTGTGCCAATGTAGACTACTAAATAATTCCAATTGCTGCAATGTTCATCAACAGGGAGCCAGGGAGGCTTACTTTTCACTCGACATTTTAACTGTTCATGACATTTCACGTTTTACAATTTTTTGAATTTTATTTAAATAAATTTTCACAATAAGCCTGTGGATTAAGTATTATTATTGACAATGCAGTTTCCAGATGAGGAAAAAAAAAAATCTCTTCGTTTTGAGTCAGTTTCCTTTCTTTTTTTTTTTTTCCTTTCTTTTTTTAAAAAAAGTCTTACTTTCCAACCTCGCTGACTGCACCTTTTTCCTGCCAGCCCTGTAAAGGTTTCTTGCTGGCTGGTTCACTGGGCCAGGAGTCCTGAGTTGGCTGCGTTCCTCACTCCTCCTCCGCCGCTCCTAAGCCTGCTCCACACTCCGCCCCCGTTCCGAAGCTCTCGTGGCTCTAAAACGCGGTAGGACGACGCGGTTTGGACCATTGGAGACGCCGTAGTCCCTCCCCTTCTTCCTCTTCCCCTCTCGGCGCTCTGAGGGCGCCCTCCGCCGCGCTGGAGAAGGCTGGGCCGGCGACTTCCGGAAGCGCGACGCGTCGCGATAGGTTCAGGCTTGCGGCGCCAGCGCTTTGGTCACAGGAAGTACCGGTGTCTCTCCCTCTCCTGAGCCGCTGTCGCCGAGCTTGGAGGGCTGCCCCGGAAGTCCTCCCCTTTCCCCCGCCCGCGGCAAACATGGCGGTGGACTCGGCGATGGAGCTGCTATTTTTAGACACTTTTAAACACCCGAGCGCTGAGGTAAGCCTTCGCGACTTGATTCCGACCCTGTTTCTCGAATTGGGGACTCTTACAAAAAATCGTTAGGCGTGTCTCGACTGTTCCTCGTGCCGATTGCCGCTTTAATTCCTCACACACACCCTCCCTCCTCCTAGCTTGGGTGTGGGCGCCGCGTCTGGGGGGTGGGGGTGGGGGTGACGGTAGCCACCCCCACCCCCTACATTTCCCTGCGGTAGTTTTGGCCCCGCGTCGTCTTTGGTTGAGTTGGCTGCTCTACTTGCTTTGGTCCCCCACCCACCTCCTCAACCCCCTGGGTCCGCTTTGGGCCTTGAAAAGGATCATGGTTCTCAGGTTTACCTCAGGTGATGTTTTGGAAGGGGTCTCGGACACCTTGTGTTTGACAGTAGTGTTAGTGACCGAGCGGGTCACGTTGGCTTCCTGGTTCCCAAATCCCTTTTGCTAGGTCTTTTTTCTAACGGGAGTTATGCCACCCAGATGTGATACTCATTCGGTTTAGGATTGCGGTGTTCTTCAGTTTGTCCTGAAACTTTAATACAACTTATCTCTTGGAAAGAGTTCGCATATTAGGACAAGAAGAACTTACACAGAACGTTTTTTGTCTGCAGCATACTTGTGAAGAGGAGAGAATTGTAGTCAAACTGTAAAGGACAATTGTGTTGTCGTTTTGAGGGGCGAGAGTGGGCTCTTGTAGAGTAATCGTTCTGTATGAACTTGAGCGCCCCTGAATGCATGACTGTTTCTGCCACATGTAAATTGAATAGTCAACCGGCCAAGAACGTACAGAAATGAAGTTCATAGAGAAATTCAAAGAAACCCCAGAGCTCCCATTTCTCTTTCAGTGTAAACTTAATTTAGAGAACTTTTTTTTTTTTTTTTTTTAATTTGGCTGCGCCGAGTCCGGGATCTTCGTTGCCGCGTGCAGGGTTCGTTTTCAGTTGCGGCATAAGGGATCTAGTTCCCTGACCAGGGATCGAACCCGGGCCCCCCGCATTGGGAGCGCGGAGCCTCAACCACTGTACCACCAGGGAAGTCCTCTAGAGAACTTTTTTTTAAAAATTGAGGTATAGTTGATTTACAGTATTAGTTTCAAGTGTACAACATGGTGATTCACAACTTTTATAGATTATACTCCATTTTAAGTTATTATAAAGTATTGGCTGCATTCCCTGTGCTGTACGATATATCCTTGTAGCTTATTTGTTCTATACATACAGTAGTTTGTACCTTAAGAGAGAACTTTTCTGTCTTCAGAGGTAGGGATGGTAGTGGGTAGCAGTTGTACTTTGGTACTTGTTAAATAAAAAGTTTGACAACCTTGGTCTTCTGATTATTTTAATGAATGGTTTATAGTCTATAAAAATCAAATATTTGGAAACTTTAGCATATCTTACTAACAATGAATTATCTTGTGGTCTCTCATTTCATGTGGTTCAATTAGCTCTGTTTGTTCAATGACCATACTTTTCTGACTGCAGTTCCAGCTAGGCTTTAGAAAACTCACAGTGGAGGCAGTAGTTGGATAAGAACAAACCTATCATGCGTACAGAAATAGGGAACAGTTAAAAATGAAAGAAAAGCATATGATGGATTGGTTTAGTAGTTTACTAGTTTAGGAAAGTTAGCATTCATTCACTTACCATATATTTAGAAATCTAGTATTCATTCATTCTTAAGCAAGCATTGAGGACCATGGAGAGGATAGGACTGGTAGTAAATACCTTCTGGCATTGATTGAGGAAGGCTTAGTAGAGATCATATTTGAACTGAGTCTTGAAGTAGGAGTAGGGGTTTTTTGGGGATATGGAGTATTGGGATGTTTGTTTTCAAGGAGTTTATAACTGGTATTGGACATGAGGTCCACAAAATTATGATTCAAGTTAGATTATGATGAGTGCATAGAGACAGAGTAGAAATTTCTTGAGGTTTGTCTCCTTTATTTCCAAAATGCTTATCAGTGTCTGATATATTAGGACCCCAGTCAATATTTATTTAGCTCCCTTTGGTGGTACAAAAAAAGGCTCCGTGATTTCAGAGGAGGGACAGATCACTTTTCATTTGAGAGTATCAGGGAAGACTTCATCAAGGCAGGTGGCATATGAACTTGGTCTTTGGTGGAAGAGAATATGTTCCACAGTTATATATAGGAAAGGAGGGCATTCTCCTGGAGTAGTCAGTCCTTTGGAAGGGTATGCTGAAGCAGTAGTGTGAAGTGGCACCTGATAGGCAGTTTGAAGCCAAATCACAGAGTTCCAGAAATGGTCAGCAAAGGAGTGTGGGCTTTATTTTGTAAGAAATAAGTAGTTTTTGAGCAGGCAAATGATATGATTAGTAAAATTAAGGTAGGTTAGTACACCAGTACATTGGTACATCAGTAATGCCTAAAATGGTTCAGAATAATTAGAGGTGGCAAATTGAGACGAAAAGGTGAGACGTAATGAAAACCTGAGTTAGCAGATGGGCAGTAATCATTGATAGCATTTATTGAATGCTTATTTTGTGCAAGACGCAGTGCTTTGGTAATTTAAGTACATTATCTCTAATTCATGAATCAATTTTGAAAGATAGTTATCCCCATTTGATAGATCAGGAACTGAGCATGAGAAGTTAGGTGACTTTCCTAAAGTGGCATAGCTGAATTAAGACATACCAATGCACATTTCCTGGCTCTAAAGCTGTGCAGTGCTGTGTCCCAGTGGGATTAAGGAGGAGGGAATAGGTACAATATAAATTTTGGTTGTAGAATTGACAGGATGGCAACTGATAGTGTGAGAGTAGTTAAAAATGATAGAATTCTAGTTATAGAGAACTGGTGGAACTAGAGAACTGGTGGGGCCATTGTTAGTCATAGAAGAGTCTGGAAGTGGGTTTGAAGTGGCTTTGATGGGAACAAGATATTTTAGTTTTTGATTTGTTTAGTCAGACACCAGATAGATTCGCACAGTAGGAAGTTGGGAATCTATTTAACAATTATTTATGAAAAACACTTTTGAAGGTGAGGCATAGCTCTAGGAGGGGCAATAGAGGTAGAAAAACAAAAAACCAAAATTTACTGCACTTGTTTTCAAAGGAATTTGTAACCTGGTAGGGAAAACAGGCATTTATTCAAGTTTCACAAGGGGAATATGTGAAGGGGTTTGAGTAGTGCTAAATGAATTACAAATTGTGTTGTGGTTTGTATGCCACTTTTTAAAAAATAAAAAAATGTTATTTTAGTAAATTTTAATTTTATTAATAGAATAATTAGAAGTTACAGAAAAGCAAAGGCTTTCATAGTTCCACCTTTCGTAGTCTCATCTATCATTAACAACTTTCTTAAATTTTTCACAAGTCCTCTAGTAATTAAAAAATATATATATATACATACACACATACACTTAAATGTATACACCCACCACACACATTAAGGTACTGATAACTATAATACTGTTTTCTGGTTTCTTTTCTCACCTAACAATGTGTTGTGCATCATTATAAATGAAGAAGTACACCTATACAACATTTTAAAAGTAAGCTTCATTTTCAAACATTCTCTCTCTTTTTTGACTAGGTAACACACGTACGAGGTACCAATTCAAAAGTGTGTACAGTAAAAAGTAAATCTTTTATCCCTGTCCCAAGCCATCCTGTATAACAGCATTTTTATTGGTTGTGTAATAGTTCTTTAAGTGGTAATGCTATTATTTATATATTAAATTCTCATACATCTAGGCTTCTGACTTTTTACAGTGATACGATATTCTTGAGGCTAAATTGTTTTATATGTCTTTAATTAGTTCTTTATTACTTTCCAGAGTGGAATTGCTGGCTTAAAATTCAGTCTTACGAGGGTGATTGATGTTAGAAGGTCCTACTTCATTTTAGAGTTTAGGAAGTCAATTTGGAACTCATGCAAACAGCAGTGATAATGCAAGTGGCAGGAATAGATGACATAGCCTTAGTTTACCCTTAGGAGAGGATAGGGAAGAGAAGATAGTTGCAGGAATAGGAAAGTAAGGAGAGACAGCTATACTGTGACCTTTAAACACACAATGACTTCTTCCTTAGATGTGGCTGAGTCATGGAACCTGACCAGTCTGTTCTTCACTTTTCAGGTACCTCTCTAACCATAAAACTTCCATTCCATGATTTCCCACTGTCACCCTGTCTTCCTAGGTTTAGGTACTCCTCTAGATATTTTAAGCCCCTACTTCATTGTAATATTTTTAACTTTGAAAACACAATTCAGTCAATTCTTATTAAGCACCTGTTAAAAGTCTTTCATTCGTTAAATGAATATGCTCAGCACTATGAATATAACAGTAAACTGAGACTTGGTTCTTGTCTTCTTGAAGTACCACTCCAACAGGAGAGTTAAAAGAAGCAATTAGGGGGTTCCCTGGTGGCGCAGTGGTTGAGAGTCCGCCTGCCGATGAAGGGGACACGGGTTCCTGCCCCGGTCTGGGAAGATCCCACATGCCGCGGATCGGCTGGGCCCGTGAGCCATGGCCGCTGAGCCTGCGCGTCTGGAGCCTGTGCTCCGCAACCGGAGAGGCCACAACAGTGAGAGGCCCGCGTACCACAAAAAAAAAAAAAAAAAAAAAAAGAAGCAATTAGAATTTAGTTTGATAAGCACTCATTCTAGACTTGATCTGGCTTAGCTTTTAAGAGAAAGCTGACATCTGAAAGGAGTTGGGACAGGAGCGTGGAAGGGTTCTAAGCAGAGACAGTAACATGAATGGTGGCATAAAGATGAGGAAAACCAGGGTATGTTGGGGCTATAAATTTGGAGTGGTGAGAAGAGACCATACTTGTTTATAAAACTGAGGAATTTGGCCTAGTGTCTAGAACTAGAGGAGTGACAGCAGAAATGGAGGGAAATGCACAGATTTGAGAGCTGTTTAGAGGTTTAATCAATAGGACTTGATGTTTGGATGAAGGAATTATTTAGGTGAGAGAGAATGAGAAAGAATCCAAGGATGATAATGTTTTCTGTCTTGGCTATTGTCTGGATGGTGGTGCCATCACTGATGTAGGACACTTTAGTTTTGGACTTGTTGAGTTTTGGGGGCCAGAGGGACATTCAAATGGAGATGTCCAGTTGACAGTTGGATATAGTGGTCTGGGGCTCAGGAGAGAGGTCCTAAATGGCGATACAGATTTTTGGAGTTGACTTCTGGCAGTGAATGAAAAACTTATTTCTTGTAATTCTATTGATTGTGTTTAGCTACTCTGCCCTATTTTCCTCCCACATTTTGCCCTCTAGCCTTGGTGAACTATGCTTGTAATTTCTTGAACCTTCCAAGTTCTTGTTTGCATTCCTTTTGCACATGCTTCTCCCTTTGCCTAGAAAGCTCTTTATCCCTCTGTTCCACTGATTCTTGTTTTCCTTAAACACGTACTTAGATCAGGTGCTATTTCTTTTGGGAAGCCTTCCCTGACACTCTTCTTTTCCCCCCACAAATGTTTGCCCACTGTCTGATTTAGGTAAGTACGCTTCTGAGTTTTCATAGTTTTCTGTGTGAGTCTGTATCATAGCAATTTATTTATTCATCTACTACAGTAGATTGTACCTTAATGGCAGGGATTATGTCTTGTCTTTATATTCTCAGGACCTAGCATACCTTGGAACATTATAGACATTTAGTAAATGTTTCAAAATAAATATTGAATAAAAGTGGTAGCAAGTAATATAGAAACTCTTCTACTTACAAACAAAATAGATTTTGAAAGGCTATTTGTAAAACCTCAAGTTGATCTTTTTAGGTCCACAGTGACGACACCCTAACTACTACTAATACCATTCATTAATTAGCAGGGGGCAGGGTGGAAGGAGGTTAGAATAAATAAAGTTTTGTTCTAAGTTTCCTTTGTAAATATTAATGAGAATTTTTAACCATATAAGCAAAGGAGCTTCTGTATAGTAGACTTTTTAAGTAGAGGAGCTCTTTACAGGACAGAAACATAGAGCCAAAGTTTGAGGCAGAATGCTTTTTCTTTTATATAAATCTACTGTAGTATTTATTGAATACCTACAGTATATTTGTAATAATTAGGATATAATTTCAGCTGCTCTCATAAAGTCAGGATAACAGTGGGTTAGATAAAATAAGATTTTCTCTTTCAATCTGGTTTTAAGTATTCTAGGGCTAATGTGACAGCTCTGCATTGTCAGAGACAGGTTCCTCCCATTCTTAGGGAATTGCCTGCATTGTCCAAGACAGCTTACCATAACATGTGTTCTAGAAAGGCAGCAGAGTATAGAAGAAGAGGTGGCAGGAGTTTCTGAAGTCTGAATTTTCCCTTTAAGGACATGACCCAGAGTTGCCTACGTCATTTCCATTTACATCCCATTGATCAGAATCTAGCAATCACATGTTCACACTGGCTTCCCAGGACATGGGAAATTCAGTTTTTAGTTCACTTTTGCCCAACTCAAACTTCTCTAGAAGAAGAGTTGTATTGGAAAACAACCAGCAATCAGCCACACTTTGCATTCATCCTGTTTCTTTTATATCTTTGAGAGTATAAAGTACACTTGAATAGTTAACATTAAGATTTCTATACCTATATATTTAATTATATTTAATCTCTGAGCTTAAAATGCAAAATTGGAAAGTCATCCTCTGTCACATTTTAGGAAAGACTCATTTGACTAATCTTTTGGTCTGTTGATAGGCACAGTATTCTTTGCAGCTTCAAGAGGCACTTAGGACTCAGTCTTTCTAGATGCAAATAATATGAACCATTCTTATTATAAACTTTGACCACTAGGTAATGATGTTTGGCTGAACTGCTAGGAAAAGTTGATGTAAAACAATCGTCCAGGGCTTCCCTGGTGGCGCAGTGGTTGAGAGTCCGCCTGCCGATGCAGGGGACACGGGTTCATGCTCCGGTCCGGGAGGATCCCACATGCCGTGGAGCGGCTGGGCCCGTGAGCCATGGCTGCTGAGCCTGTGCGTCCGGAGCCTGTGCTCCGCAACGGGAGAGGCCACAATAGTGAGAGGCCTGCGTACCACAAAAAAACAAAAACAAACAAAAAAAAAAACAATCGTCCAAAAACAATGTGAAAAATTTCTTTTTAAATTATTGATCTCAAGAGCTACATTTGTCTGATCTTGTGTCAAATGATACATAGAAATAAATGTACACTAAATTTATGCTATCCTTTTATGTTACTATAATAAATTCTTAGTTTGTGGATTTTTTTTCCTTTTTTAAATTTGAGAGGGTTTACCTTAATTGTTTGGTGCCTAAATGGCTTCCCTGGATCTCTTGATATTAGTATGTAAGTTTGGTAAATTAAGCTAATTTAAATAGAGATTCACCATGTCTCATCTATAATTCAGAAATTCAAAAATGGCAGAAAAATCTGCCCTAAATACATGTGGCCACGTGCTCTGATTTGAACTGATATGTTGCTAGTTATAATCTTTATTTAGTGTGACTGTTCATACATGTTGCTGCAGAAGTATTAACGTTTTGGTTACAAGGTACTGCCCCAGAAGCCACTGGGGGTGTTAAGTAATATGTAGTGTTCGTATCATTTGCTTTCTAAAAATCTAAAAGGTCAGGATTCTGTTTTGTCTTTGGCCGGCACTGCCTGCTGTGTGGGATCTTAGTGCCCTGACCAGGGATCAAGCCCGTGCCCCCTGCAGTGGAAGCGCGTAGTACTAATCACTGGACCGCCAAGGAATTCCAAAAGTCAGGATTCTGAACGGTGTCTGACTCCAGAGGTTTCCAGTAAAGGACTGTAGGTCTCTACTGGCCTAAGCAAAACATCAGCAGGGAAGCAGATGCAGGAAATGTTGTTATACAAATGGAGAGATTTAACTAGGTACATTTTATCATCAGCTGTTTTTAAGAGTGGTTTTAATACCATTATAAAAAATGTAATAGCACTGTTTTAATGATGTGGTGTTTATTTTAAAATTGTTTGTGGTATTCTGAATGAAACAAATTGAAGTGAATAAATTTTGAATAGACAAAGTGTTTTGCTTACAGTATATTCCTCTCCCCGCTTTTCTTAAAGCAAAGTTCTCATATAGACGTGGTTCGTTTTCCATGTGTGGTTTATATCAATGAAGTCCGAGTCATACCCCCAGGAGTAAGAGCCCATAGCAGCTTGCCTGACAGTAGAGCATATGGGTAAGTCAGTTTTCTTTTTTAAAAGTACTTTTGACTAAAGTTGATCTAGAAACATACTCTTAAATGCAAAAATTTAAGGTAATATTTTGTAAGTAAAAAACAAAAAACCTAAAACTTTATTCAGTTATGGTTATGTTATGTTGCATTGTAATTGACTCTAGGTTTTCTCTATAATCTATATATTATTATAAACTTGAAAAGAGTCATTATTTGATCTGAGTACTAGATTAATTTTTTCTTTCTTCATTTCTTTTTTTTAATTGGTTTATATTTTTTTAATTGGTTTATATTTTCCAAACGATTCTAGGGTGGCACAGTATAGTAGATGAAGTATTTTTAACGTGACTTTTTCCTTGAAAATAAGAATGAGACTGAATATTTAGAAATATATCTTTTATTATGTTGCTACATTTTTTATTATATTATTTTATAGTATCAGTTTTCATGACTTATTGGTGATCTCCTTAGCCTGATACATGTGTCTTTTTATAAATATGTAGCTTCACATTACCATTAGTTGTACTGAGCAAGTAGTTATTTGAGCATCATTTCTCTTTCTTAGTCTCTTTGTGAAATAAACCAAATATAAGACATGGTTCCTGATGTAGAGTTTTGGTTTTTTTAAATCTTTTTTTAATTTTTATTTTTTGGCCATGCAGTGCGGCTTGTGGGATCTTAGTTCCCAGGATTGAACCTGGGCCATGGCAGAGAAAGCACCAAGTCCTAACCACTGGACCTCCAGGGAATTCCCTGTTGTGGAGTTGTTGATAATTTTAACAACTGACATAAAACAGAGGAATTTGATCTTTGTTGTAACATGAATAATCATCTTCTTCTGATTTTAATTACATGAACTGGAGATGAAAGCTAAATTTTGGTTATAGAAACATGAATATGTATAATAAATATATCTGTGGGTTTTTAGCTTATAGCCTAGGCGTTACTCTTACGTATCAATGCCACATTTTGTTATGTCCATGCTGTGATAGCTCAGTTTCTATTACCTGAAAGAGTTAAGCCAGCTACAGGGGTGACTGTTAATGGTACAGATTCAAAGTTAAGGGCTCATTTCTTCATAATTGTGAAAATTAGTTGGTTATTCCTAGAGGTAGATATAAAAATCTTCAGATGTTTTCAGGTCATTCAAAAGTAAAACAAATACAAAACAAAACAGTAAGAATGATTAGTATTTATAATGACAAATCATTGTAATTGACTTCATATCTTTTTTGCCATGTGTAAGGAAATAAAATCTCCTGTTTTCCTGTGTTTCTTTCTACTTTTCCTATGTGTGTAGAATGAGAAAGATGGAGTAATGATAGTGTATCCAGCAGTCTTCTCTAATTGTACTGCTTTTGGTCAAGAAAGGTCTATTAGTTATCTGTTGCTGTATAACAAACTGTAGCAAATTTAGCAACCTAATCCCCTACTATTTCTGAGGGTCAGGAGCCTGGGAGCTGCTTGATTGGCTCAAGTTCCCTCATAAGGTTATAACTAAGATATAGGCTTTGGGTTGCAGTCTCAGAAGATTTGACTGAGGCTAGGGAATTTTAGAAGCCTGTTCACATGACTGTTGGCAGATCTTCAGTTCTTTGCCAGGAGATCCTTTCTATGGGTTGCTTATGTCACAGCATGTATTTTTGCAGGGTGAGTGATCCAAGAATGAAAGTGAGAGACCATGCCCGAGAAGGAAGCCACAGTCGCTGTATTTTATAACTTAATATCAGAAATGGCATACTGTGACATACTTCAATATACTGCTTTTACTATATTCTGTTGATTACACATTCTACTGGTACAGTGTGGGAGGGAACTACACAGGGGTGTGAATACCAGGAAGCAGGGGTCTTTGGGGGCCATTTTGGAGGCTGGCTACCACAGCAGGCAATACGAATCACTGCCATTAGCTGCAGTGGGTAAGAGTATTTGTTACATTTCCCCTCTTCTTATCTCTCTCCTTTTTCTTAGCTGGGCGTGAGTGGCTGTTCATGTTTTAATAGTTCCAAATATGAAATTATTATCAGAAACAACTTTATGCACAGTATGTTATAGAACAGTAAAATAAAGTATTGATTCAATAATACAAATATGTAAGATGTTGGGAAGCCTGAAATCTCAAGGTTGAAAGTAATGTTAGAGATGATATATTTGTGCAGCACACTTTATGATAGTATTTTTTCTCATTATGAAATTCAGAACTATGTCAGGTAAAATTAAAACCCCTGTTATCCCTCCATTCTGAGAGAATCTTAACATTTGAGGCCATGTGTTTTTAAATTTATATGTGTGCGTTTATATATATATATTTTGTTTTTTGTAAATGTGGTATCTTATGTGAGGTTAGGTTTTAGAGTCAACGAGTTTTAAGATGAAAGTCTAGTGGAGTCAAATTACCATTGATTCTTTAAATCGCTTTTCAGTGACCAGGACCTGAGTCTTTGATGCCTCCAGAGGAAAGAATTTGCATTTCAGTCCTTTTTCCTTTCCTTGAGATATTGGAGGCCAGGGTCTGGTTTGAAGAGGAAGGCTAGGAGAGAGAGACTAGAGTTGTTGAGCACATATAGTTGAATTTGGGTAAGATAAAATGTACGATGCTGCTCTGATCCCACTGCGTGCTATTCTGTGTATTCCTTTATTTCATTTAACATTATGTCAGGAGTACCTCACATCATTTAAATTTATTTGAAAATATGATTTCTAATGACTGCATAATCTAACAAATCAATGTACTCTTATTTATTTGGCTAGTTCTTAAAGTGGAGACCATTAGATGGTTTTTAGTTTTCAAATTATTAGTATAATGCACCTCCTCTTGAAAAAAGTCTTTGTATATTAGTGTTTCCATAGAAACACTTTGTAGAGAAAAGTATTTCTGGAACAACTGGTGTGAACATTTTCTCAGTCTCCTGAATTTTATTGCCATATTGTCTTTCAGAATGATTGTACCTGTTTGAACTTCTACCAGAAATACATAAAGGAATCTCTTTCAGAGTACTCCGGGCATTACACTTTTTACCATATGGATTTTTTGTAAATAAACAACAAAGCATGCATTGTTTAAAAATCAAGATTTTAGTTGAGCGGAAGGAATTTCAGCAAGGGTGTAGCAGGGTTTCATTCTAGTGCAAATTAAATAGGCTTTAATCTTGATTATAGAAGTCTATAGAAAAATCAAAATATTTATGTAAATTAGTGCTATACAAATTGCAATCTGGGCTTTAAGTCACAATTTAGGGCTCTGATGCTCAAATTATTATTACAGTCCTGTATGAATGTGGGTTAAATTGAAATTAAATGGTAATTATTATTTACAACTTAAAGTTAGTTAACTCCTGATTCTTTTTGCTAATAGAATAATGATATAAGGAATTATAAAACTAGATATCATGATTAATTAGCATTTGCCATTAAAATACATTAAAAAATTTAAATATCTGTGTGTTTTAAAATGGTCCAAGTAGCAGGCGAAAGATACTTGATGGCTAAAAATTTTTCAGTAGTACTCAAAGTGAATACTTGACTTCTTGAGAATTGGATGTGAATAAAATTACAGGAAATATTACAGTTAACTCCGTGTTTTTGTTATTTACATATTAGGAATAATTTATCTTAATTCTAGAATTGCTCTTAAATTTGTACTTACTTTGTTTTTTGTTTTAATTTAGGAACTGATTATTGTAAAGGCTGACCTTTCAACTTTGTTTCATTCACAGGGAGACATCACCGCACACATTTCAATTAGACTTATTCTTTAACAATGTAAGCAAACCAAGTGCCCCAGTTTTCGATAGGTTGGGAAGGTATGTACTTACTAGGTAATTTCACCAGCAACTCATAAGTTAGTAAGCAAAACCTTTTTATTCTTTAGATAGAAGAAAAGGCTGTGTATGGTGGTAGACCCAAGAACTCAGGGTTTAATTTTCTCAATTGACAATATTAAGGAAATGTCAAGCACCTAAGAACATGTTGAGTTTATTTATAAAATAAAATTTTAAATGTGTGAAACATTAACCATCTTTTGTTTGCTTTTTATTGGTGTATGCATTATACATATCACATGATTTGATAATAACCTAATTTGGAAAAGATTACTTTTTGATTCTTAAAAAAACCTATATAAACACATTGAGATTTTGTCTATGTTTTTTAGGTCACACTACTACATAATTTAAAATTCCATAGTCACATTTTTGTAAAATGAGAATTTTGTTATAGTTACTCCTATTTTGAATTATATAATACATGCTAGGTATAACTAACACTAGTTGTTTTGATGTCTGCAAATTAATTAACCATTAGATGGGTTTACTCATTTATAAAAATTCATTTATAAAATACCAATTTTTTAAAGGCAGCTTAAAAATGGAAAATTTTCTGTCCCTGTCAGGAATTAAGTTTTCTAGATTTTGCTTATTCTTTTATTGATTCTCCACTCATTTATTATTAAATTATATTGGTAGTTTAACTTCTTTTTAAAATGAAGGGAACCTAGGTAATCTGAAGCAGCTAATTTTTTATGTTATAGAATGTTATTCTTATGTCAGTACCTGATGAAAATAGGTGCTTTTTAAAAATTTTGGTCCCAGTATACATTTTTTTGAAGACTATAATGCTATGGATCTCTACTCTGGCTGTACATTAGAATTACCTGGGGTGCTTTTAAACAAACATTGATTCTCACACACACCTCAAAGCAATTGAACCAGAATCTCTGGGGGGTTTGTTTTATACTTTTTCTTGATATCATTTTGTGGAGAGTAAATTAAACCCAAACTTTGTAGTTCATTAAAACACAAATCTAGCATTTGATTGAAATATATGAATCTAGAAAAACTTCTTCATGAACTGTGATGTTCAGTGTTTGAGCCTATATATTTATTCCTACTCTTTTGGCAGCCTGGAATATGATGAGAATACTTCCATCATCTTTAGACCCAACTCAAAGGTAATTGTAGAAGTCAGTTTTCAACTTGTTACTACTGTTGTTCTCACCTCCATTCAGAGTTTTTGATCCAGATAAACCAGTGATGCAGAATGTCAACTTACTTGGTTCTAGTTCTGCAGAATATCATCATTTCTTGTCTGATTCCTCTTGTATTCCAGAAGCTATTTTAAAATGGAGCAAAGACATTGTAATGCTATTATCTACCCATACAGCTCTTTATTCTAATTTTATACTTGGGTCAGGAAGAAGCCAGCATCTGTGCTTTTCCTTCTTTTCATTTAGGTGGGCAAATTCAGAAGATGACAGGCAGGTAAATTATTATTAAACACCATTGTACCTTAATTAAGTTTTCTTTAAAAATTCATGTTTCATACTTCTTCCTTGTGTATCAGAAGTTTCTTTTTCTTGATACCAAATGCCATTCTGAAAGCATCTAAAAGATCTGAATCATGGAAGAGCCGAAATCCAAAAATAATGGTGATCTAATATGGGACTACTCAGCCTGCTGTTTGTTTTTGGTGGGGGATGGGTATTTAATCCTCTGCACCTTGTTTAGACTAAAAATTGTATTCTTTATCTGTTTATCTTCCTTCCAGTGGTATTTCTGTTTAGAGTCTATTAATCCATGGGCATAGTCTTTGAGCCTTTCTTCTGGTCCCTGATTTCCCTTTGCTAGAGTTTGCTAAGGTTAGCAAGGAGAATAATAATATTTTTCTTCCTCTAGAACCCTTCCTCTAGGGTTCCATTACCACTTACTGTTTCATCTTTATCCAACACTGTAGAGTGGGAGGAGAACTCAGAAGTCAGGGGCTTTGGTTTCTAGCCAAATTTTTCTACTGACACTCTCATTTTCTTATTTGTTGATAATATTTGCTCTGATTACCTCTCATAGTTATTGTGAAGATAGAGTGATTAATAGATAAGCTCTGAAAAACGTAAAGTTATTTTATAAGGAAATATTGAGGGTTAATGGCATTGATAAAGTCTTTGATCTTTTTAGGATAAGTTTCTTTGCAAAAACAATTTGTTTAATGCCTCTGGTTACCCTTACTTTTTAAGTACAATATAGATACATAGAATATACCTGCATGTAATGTAAAAAGAATGCTGTATAATTTTATAGGCTTTATAATTCTTGAGACTGGGCACAATTTGTACTCTTGTGTATCTCCATGACCCCTGTAACTATTTGGGTTTAATTTATGAATTGGCAGTAGCTCCCCCTTAATTTCCTTCTCATTTCTCTTCTCTTGGTTGGGAATCTGGTTATGCTTTTTGAATAGGATTGGCCTAAAGTATAGAACTGGGGAGATGTAGTCCTGAGACAGTTTTAGGTATGGTAACTCTGGAGGGCCATGCAAAAGTTGTGCCTCTGGGTGAATTTCCACCAGTATTGACCTTTGCATTTTCAGCATACTTTTATACTTTAGTTGAACCACAAAGTAATTTGATACCAGTTTACTTCTGACATAGTAAAACATTTTGAAAGATATCTCTTCCCCTCCCCCTCCCCCCAAATCAGGTGAATACTGATGGTTTGGTGCTAAGAGGCTGGTACAACTGTCTGACACTGGCAATATATGGATCAGTGGATAGAGTCATAAGTCATGACAGAGACTCTCCACCACCTCCACCTCCACCTCCACCACCTCCCCAGCCACAGCCAAGTTTGAAAAGGAATCCAAAACATGGTGAGAATTTAATTTAATTTAATTTAATTTTATTACTTACTTTTGGCTGTTTTGGGTCTTCATTGCTGTGCACGGGCTTTCTTTAGTTGTGGCGAGCAGGGGCTACTCTTCGTTGCAGTGTGTGGGCTTCTCATTGCGATGGCTTCTCTTGTTGCAGAGCATGGGCTCTAGGCACGTGGGCTTCAGTAGTTGTGGTGTATGGGCCCAGTAGTTGTGGTGCATGGGCTCTAGGGCACGTGGGTTTCAGTAGTTGTGGCTCATGGGCTTAGTTGCTCCACGGCATGTGGGATCTTCCAGGACTGGGGATCGAACCCATGTCCCCTGCCTTGGCAGGTGGACTCTTAACCACTGCGCCACCAGGGATGTCCCCATGGTGAGAATTTTAAATTTGCTTTTATCAGTGACACTTATGTTCATTATAGTAGGAAAAGGTAACTCAAAGAACTCTTCTACTTTTTATTTTTTTTTATTTTTTTTTATTTTTTTTTTATTTTTTTATTATTTTTTTCTTTTTTCTTTTTTTTTTTTTTCTTCTACTTTTTGAACCTTGTTTAAGGTTTGACAAGTTATCTGTCAATCTCCCATTCTTTCCTATAAGAGTGTCTTTTATGTTGAAGTGGTTGCATTTTATTTTCCTCCACTACTTTGCAAAAATGCTTTTTTAATTGACCCAAGGTTTTTTTTTAATTTAAAATATGTATATGATAATATAATCCATGGTTATTCATGGTATACTATGAAAATTGTCTTTCAAAGAATTGAAGAATAGGCAGTAAATATGGTATGTGTTTTTGGAATACTTGTGTTAATGGCATTTGTTTTATTAGGACTGCATTTCAAATTTCCTTAGATGTCCAGATTTTAGCTAAGGCAGATTTTCCTGCTTTTGAGAACCTTTTGCTTATTAACTCAAGACAAGAAAAATAAAAACTCTAGGGACTTCCCTGGCGGTCCAGTGGTTAAGACTCCCCGCTTCCAGTGCAGGGGGCGTGGGTTCAATCCCTGGTCGGTGAACAAAGATCCCACGTGCCTCATGGCAGGGCGAAAAAAAAAACAAACAGGGACTTCCCTGGTGGTTCAGGGGTAAGACTCTGCGCTCCAATGCAGGGGGCCTGGGTTCAATCCCTGGTCGGGAAACTGATCCCTCATGCATGCCGCAACTGAGGGTTCGTGTGCTGCAACTGAGAGTCTGCATGCCACAACTAAGAGTCCACGTACTGCAGCTAAGACTTGGTGCAGCCCAAATAAATAAATAAATATTAAAAAAATAAAAATAAAGCACAAGCAACTTTATAAAAAAACAAACAAAAAACCTCTAATGAACTTTAGTGACTTTCATTTTATAGAGCAGACAGCTGGACTCATGTTTTCCAGGGTCTCTTTTCCTCACTCTAGTATTACTCATAAGCTGTTGAGCTAAGGAGATTTGGGAATAAATTTTGAAATTATAATTGAGGTCATAGGGAAAAATATTTTGCTTTACAATTAGCATTTTATGAGCACAAATAAAATGACCATTGTTTCTCTTAAATCCTTATATAATAGTGTGGTGTGAGATCTTTGCTCTGATGGTGGTCACACACTGTAGTTTAATCTTTTTTCTTATATCGTACCTGCTAAGCACAGGTAAATTAATTGACCATATATGCATGGATTTATTTCTGGGCTCTCTGTTCTGTTCCATTGACCTTTGTGTCTCTTTTTATGCCAATACCATGCTGTTTAAAGTACTATTGCTCTGTAACGTTGTTTGTAACATTGTGTGATACTTCCAGCTTTATTCTTCTTTCTCAAGATTGCTTTGGCTCTTTGGGGTCTTTGATGGTTCTATACAAGTTTTAGGATTGTTGTTCTATTTCTGTGAAAAATGCCATTGGAATTTTGGTAGGGATTGCATTGAATTTGTATATTGCTTAGGGGAGTATGGACTTTTTTTTTTGGCCATGCTGTGCGGCTTGCGGGATCTTGGTTCCCTGACCAGGGATTGAACCCAGGCCTCCTGCAGTGGAAGTGTGGAATTCTAACCACTGGACCGCCAGGGAATTCCCCCTAGTATGGACATTTTAACAGTATTAATTCTTCCCGTCCATGGGCACAGAATATCTTTTCATTTATTTGTGTCCCCTTCAGTCTCTTTCATCAGCGTCTTGTAGTTTTCAACATACATGTATTTCATGTCCTTGTTTAAATTTATTCCTAAGTGTTTATACTTTTGGATAAAATTTGTAAATGAGAATTTCTTAATTTCTCTTTCTCATAGTTCATTATTAGTGTATAGAAACGCAACCTATTTTTGGGTATTGATCTTGTGTCCTACAGATTTACTGTATTTGTTTATTAGTTCTAATAGGTTTTTAAAAAATTTTTATCTCTTTTTATTTTTGGCTGCATCGGGTCTTTGTTTTGGCATGCGGGATCTTCATTGCAGCATGAGGGATCTTTCATTGCAGCATGTGGGCTCTTTGTTGCAGTGCATGGGCTTCTTTCTAGTTGTGGCAGGCGGGTTTTCTCTCTCTAGTTGTGGTGTGTGGGCTCCAGAGCACGTGGATTCTGTAGTTTGCAGCACGTGGCTCTCTAGTTGAGGCGCATAGGTTCAGTAGTTGTGGTGCGTGGGCTTAGTTGCCCCGTGGCATGTGGGATCTTAGTTCACCAACCAGGGAACCAAACCCACGTCCCCTGCGTTAGAAGGTGGATTCTTTACCACTGGACCACCAGGGAAGTCCCTCTAATAGGTTTTTAATGGAGTCCTTAGGGTTTTCTTTATATTATACAGGTTTCCCCTGCTGTCTGAAATAGAGTGTTCCTCTGAAACCTTTCATACACCAAAATGGTATAAAACGAAGAAACAGTTACCTTAGGACACATCTTGCTAATGGACGCACAAAATAAATTGAGATAAAGCCCAGATGCTCACAGACATAGTTCAAAGCTATGGTGGCTAAATGCTGAGATGCTGAGTGTAGTTGCCAGGGAAGGAGCTTGGCAGTGCCACTCTCACTCTTTGGGGTTATGTTGCCTCTATAACAGCTCAGTGCAAAACAAATGCTTAACACTTATTTTCTCTTTTCACATTTTTTTGTAGAAGTGAAAATCCACTTTGGATTTCTTTTGGTTAGTGAAAACACGTACTAAGATAGGTCTTTTGTAAAAGTGAAGTGGCATAAAATGAACTTCCAAAAAGCAGGGTGTACCTGTATCAGGTTATCTGCAAAGAGCGACAGTTTTACTTCTTCCTTTCCAATTTGAATGCCGTTTATTTCTTTTTCTTGCCTAACTGCACTGGCTAGGACTTCCAACACTGTGTTGAATAAAATTGGCAAGAGGTGGGTATCCTTGTTCTGTTCTTGATCTTAGAGGAAAAGCTTTCAGCTTTTTACCATTGAGAATGATGTTAAAGCTATGGGCTTGTCACATATGGCCTGTTATGGTGTGGTACATTCCCTCTATACCTGTTTTGTTGAGAGTGTTTACCATAAATGAATTTGAATTTTGAAAAATGATTTTACTGTATCTGTCGAGATGATCATATGATTTTTAGCCTTCATTTCGTTAATGTATCACATTGACTAATGTGCAGATGCAGAGCCACCCTTGCATCCCTGGAATACATCCCACTTGATCATGATGTATGATCCTTTTAATGTATTATAGAATTCGGCTTGCTAATATTTTGTTGAGGATTTTTGCATGTATGTTCATCAGAGATATTGGCCTGTAACTTTCTTTTCTTGAGGCATCCTTGTCTAGTTTTGGTATTAGGGTAATGCTGGCCTTGTAAACGACTTTGGAAGACTTTGAGAAAGACTGGTATTAATTCTTCTTGGAATATTTGGTAGAATTCAGCAGTAAAGACGTATCGTCCTGGACTTTTGTTTTTGGGAGGTTTTTGATTACTGATTCAATCTCCTTACAGTAATTGGTCTGTTCAGATAGTCTATTTAATCATGATTCAGTCTTGGTAGGTTGTATGTTTCTAGGGCTGTATGCATTTCTTCTAGGTTGTCCAATATGTTGGTGTACAATTGTTCATAGTAGTTTGGTGTGATCCTTTGTATTTTGGTGGTATCAGTTGTAGTATCTCCTCTTTCATTTCTGATTTTGAGTCCTCTTTTTTTCTCGGTGAGTCTAGCTAAAGGTTTGTTAATTTTATCTTTTCTATGCTTGTAGTTTCTTTGATCTTTCCTATTGTCTGTAGCCTTATCACAGCATCTGACATAGGTAAGTAGTTACTCTAAAATTTTGTTAAATATATTGACTTGTCAGAAAGAGAAAGACAGATACCGTTGTGATATCACTCATATGTGGAATCAAAATATGGCACAAATGAACCTATCTACAAAGCAGAAGCAGACTCACAGACATAGAGGACAGATTTGTGGTTGCCAGGGGGGAGGCAAGGTTGGTGAGGGGTGGATGGGGAGTTTGGGCTTAGTAGATGCAAAGTTTTACATATAGAATGGATAAACAACAAGGTTCTACTGTATAGCACAAGGAACTATATTCAATATGGGATAAACCATAATGGAAAAGAATATAAAAACAAATATATATGTGTATAACTGAGTCACTTTGCTGTACAGCAGAAATTGATAGAATATTGTAAATCAACTATGCTTCAATTAAAAAAATAAAAAAAGACAAGTGGATAAAAAATTTACTGACTTCTAAAAAAACTTTTATTGGAGTATAATTTTTATTTACAATGTTGTGTTAGTTTCAGGTATACAGCAAAGTGAATCAGTCATACGTGCACATATATCCACTCTTTTTTAGATTCTTTTCCCTATTATAGAGTATAGGGTATTGAGTAGTGTTCCCTGTGCTGTACAGTAGGTCCTTATAAGTTATCCGTTTTATATTTAGTAGTGTGCATATGTCAATCCCAATCTCCCAGTTTATCCCCTACCCCCTTTCCCTCCTGGTAACCATAAGTTTGTTTTCTATATCTGTGACTTTATTTCTGTTTTGTAAATAAGTTCATTTGTACCATTTTTTTTAGATTCCACATACAAGCAATATCATATGATATTTGTCTTTCTCTGTCTGACTTCACTCTCGCTGACTTGTTTTAAAATGGACACTTAAGCTCATGTATTGCATATACGTACACATATATATGTATGTGTGTATGTTTTTAACTTTTTATTTTGAAATAATTATAGATTTATAGGAAGTTGCAAAGAAATGTATAGGGAAGTCCTGTGTACTCATCCCCAGATTCCCCTAGTTAACATCTTTTACAACTCTAGTACAATATCAAAATAAAATTGGCCTTGTTACAATCTGTAGAGCTTGTTCACCTTTCACCAGTTATACATGTATACGTGTGTGTGTGTGTGTAATTTTATGTCATGTCTAGCTTTGCATAACCACCACCAAAATTAAGAGACTTGATTGTACTATCACAGTATTCCCTGGTGTTATGCCTTTACAGGCAAACCCATCCCACCTGTCCCTAACTTTTGGCAATCACTAATCTATTCTCTGTCTCTGTAATTATATTATTTCATGAATGTTACAAAATGGAATCATGAAGTTGGGATCTTTTTGAGATGGGCTATTTTCATTCAGCATAATTTCTTTGAAGTTTATCTACTTTCTGTGTGTATTACATCATTCTTTATTGTTGCTGAGTAGTAATACATAGTGTGGATGTATCATAATTTATTTAACTTCAATCACTGAAGGACATTTAGGTAGTTTCCAGTTTTTGACTTTTGCAAATAAAGCTATTATGAGCATTCATGTACATCTTCCTGCAGGAAAATAAGTCTCCATTTTTCTGGGATAATGCCCAAGAGTTACATACATTATATTTTGGTATATGGGACATCAAAAATTCTAACTTTCCCATTATAAACTAATTAGCAAAATTTCTGTTACACGTCAGGAAGGAAAAAGTTAATAAATTCTGAAGATGAAAACTCAAATGATGAATAGCATTTCTGTCATGCATTTATTTCACTATTCTTACTCATTTGAAAGTTCTTTTTCTTTTTCTAATAAAATTAGCTGATGGGGAGAAAGAAGATCAGTTTAATGGAAGCCCTCCAAGACCACAGCCAAGGGGACCAAGAACTCCACCAGGACCCCCTCCACCTGATGATGATGAGGATGATCCCATGCCATTGCCAGGTAGAAATATATCAGTGATAGTTTATTTTCCCCCTCTTGATTAATGTTAATAGTACTTTTTGATTAAAGAAAAAAAATTAGATGCTGGTAATCAAATCTTGATGAATATCCTCTGCCCCCGTTCTGCGCAGTGTTTTCTTGTGTTTTTTTGTTGGCAAGTGAATTTGTTAAAAGAAAAAAAAAAATCAGTTAATTAATTCGAAGCTGAAGCAACATTACTTTGAAAATAAAATGTTAATGTGCTATAGTGGTATGTACAGAACAGCACCAGTAAAAATAAACAGGTATTGGAAGAGATAAAAATCTGTATAGTTACTTAATAGCTAAAAAAGAAGAGGATTATTGTATTAGAACATAATATAGCATACTTTATTAATTATGAGCTGTGTTTATTTAATACTTTGTTTAAAGTATGTTTATTTAATACTATTAATATTTATTAATAATTAATAAAGCATACTTTATTAATTATGAGCTAAATCATCCAAAATGTCATTAAGTAGTTGCAGTATCCAATCCTTCTGCCTCATGTTATTTAAACAGTTAAAATAATCTGTGCCTTAAACCTCAATTTTTCAGTGTCTGGTGATAAGGAAGAGGATGCTCCTCATAGAGAAGATTACTTTGAGCCCATTTCTCCTGATCGGAATTCTGTTCCTCAGGAAGGTCAATATTCTGATGAAGGAGAAGTAGAAGAGGAACAACAAGAAGAAGGAGAAGATGATGAAGATGATGTGGATGTCGAGGAAGAAGAGGATGAGGATGAGGATGATCGCCATACAGTAGATAGTATCCCTGAGGAGGAAGAGGAAGATGAAGAGGAAGAAGGTGAAGAAGATGAAGAAGGTGAAGGTGGGTTAAATTAGCTAGGACTTCTGGTTTTAAGTGCTAACTAGCTTGATGTAGCTTTTAGTAATGCAGAAGAATTTGTAGCAGAGATAAATGGCTTTCAAGAAACCTGAGTCAGATTGTAGCTGGGCCTTAAGACTTGACTAGAGCTGGGATTTCCGTCTCTTCTTTGTTTTGTGTTGCTAATTTATATTCTGTTAACGAATTGTTATATCTCTATTCACCCCACATCTTTAATCTCCTCTCTTTAACCAGCCAGTCTAAACTACCTGGCTGTGTCTCAGATCCAGATCCAGTTTTCTGGGAGAGAGAGTCTCTTTGGCTTGCTATGGTATCGCTGCCCCTTGATACCATCAGCTTTGTCCAGGGAAGCAGGAATATGCAGCAAATACATGGTGATTAGGGATTTGGTGATCTGTTTTGAGAGTAAAGGAGTGGTGTTTTAAGCTGGGTGGAATTGCTAAAGATGTCTGCCACCTAGATATTTTGGCAAAATGCTACATTATTTTTAGAAATTCAGAAGGAAAAATCTCAATTACACAGGGACATATGGCAGCATTATGCAGTCCTTTAGTTAGGCTTTATTTTTCCTTTGAAAGCAAAAAGAGATACTTAAGCTAATTGGCTCTTAATTTCTCCAATAAATGGAATGTAGTGTTAAAGTATTTATGTAAAATGACAGATTATCTGCCTTTTTCTTTTATAAGATAGTACAGGTGAGCATCATTCTACGTGAGAGAGAGGACCATTCTAGTATCACAGTGGCCCTTTTACACAATATAAATAATTGGGTTATTGAGTGATAATCTTTTTAGCTTACCCCATTTCCAGATTACCACAAAATCCTTTTTAGATTTATTGTGTTTGACTGGCAAGTAGTAGTTAGATTTCATGCAAGCTTTGTTAATCAGAGGACATTTTAATAGAGAAGGTGAGAGAATGAGGCTGGTTAATTTGATTTTTACCAGAAGACATCTGGTGGTTATTCCAGAGTCAAGTCTCTATAGGCCCTTCCTTTTCAAATATGAGTGTATTGCTATGGCTAAATTGTTTTGAGCTAAAGAGTGTCAAAAGAGGGCTGTTACTTGAGGAATACTGTAGGCTGTAATTGCACATCTCTGTTTTACCACGGCCAGGTAATAGTAGTGTTAAAAAGTAAAACCAACAAGTTTTCCATCTCTGGTCCTGTATTACTTCTAGTCCTGTATTAATAAATAGAGGAAAAAGCTGCATGTGTCATAATATGAAAACTCTTTGTTTTGGCAAAGCTGAGCACTTTATATGAACAGATTTTCCCTAAAAACATAATACAGAACTGGGGAAACTGTGTGACAGGTAAATACAGAGAAGTGAAAGTGAAGGAATATGAAACTCATGTTATAAAAAGAACATAGAATGTTTTTTCTGGAAATAATTGATGTAACTTGGTATTTATGGTACTGATTCTTAGTTAATTTAATAATTTTGGCCTATCAATTTATTTTTTCCATCTTAAAAATACTCTCTTATGAGGGCAGGCTTAATTTCTTTCCTCCTGAAAGAGGTATTTTTGGTTTGTTTTTTGAGGCATTTCTAATTTAATTTTGTGAGGAAAAGATCTGTAGCAGAGTTAGTTGTAAAGCTGAACAGATATAATAGAAAACTTCGCTTATGAAGTTTCTCCATAATTATTCTATTAGAAACTATAAAATGTTAGTAATTGTTGATAAGATGTTGGGGCAGAAATTAATTTTGTTGAGGAAATCATTAATTTTTATTTTTTGCCACACTATTAAATGATTTTTTTGACAAACCAGATTGGTCTGCATTAAACAACAATGATGTAACAACTAAATATTATTCAAACTGATTTTCAGGGGATGATGGTTATGAACAAATTTCCAGTGATGAAGATGGAATTGCTGACTTGGAACGTGAAACATTTAAGTATCCAAACTTTGATGTTGAATACACTGCTGAAGACTTAGCTTCAGTTCCTCCTATGACATATGATCCATATGACAGGGAGCTTGTACCACTCTTATACTTCAGCTGTCCATACAAGACTACTTTTGAAATTGAAATCAGTAGAATGAAGGATCAAGGTCCAGATAAAGAAAATTCAGGGGCAGTAGAAGCCTCAGTGAAGTTAACTGAACTGTTGGATTTGTATCAAGAAGATAGAGGTGCAAAATGGGTAACAGCTTTAGAAGAAATTCCAAGTTTAATAATAAAAGGATTAAGTTATTTGCAATTGAAAAACACAAAACAAGACGCCCTTGGCCAGTTGATAGACTGGACCATGCAAGCTTTAAATTTACAAGTAGCCCTTCGCCAACCCATTGCCTTAAATGTCCGACAGCTCAAAGCTGGGACCAAATTAGTGTCCTCACTGGCAGAATGTGGGGCCCAAGGAGTCATGGGACTGCTACAAGCAGGAGTGATCAGTGGATTATTTGAGCTCCTGTTTGCTGATCATGTCTCATCTTCCCTTAAGTTAAATGCATTTAAAGCTTTGGACAGTGTCATTAGTATGACAGAAGGAATGGAAGCATTTTTAAGAAGTAGGCAGAGTGAAAAAAGTGGCTATCAAAAACTGCTGGAGCTCATACTTTTAGATCAGACTGTGAGGGTTGTCACTGCTGGTTCAGCTATTCTTCAGAAATGCCATTTCTATGAAATTTTGTCAGAGATTAAAAGACTTGGTGACCATTTAGCAGAGAAGACTTCTTCTGTTCCTAACCACAGTGAAGCTGATCATGATACAGACACTGGACTTGAGAGAACAAACCCAGAATATGAAAATGAGGTAGAGGCTTCAATGGATATGGATCTTTTGGAATCCTCAAATATAAGTGAAGGGGAAATAGAAAAGCTTATTAACCTCTTAGAGGAAGTTTTTCATTTAATGGAAACTGCACCTCACACAATGATCCAACCTCCTGTTAAGTCTTTCCCAACAATGGCACGTATTACTGGACCACCAGAGAGGGATGATCCATACCCTGTTCTCTTTAGGTAAGACATTTTTGGCTTTGGGAAATATATTTTACCAGTCATTAGAGGCAATTTTATGTGGTTGGTTTCTTTTTTTTTTTTTTTTACTCTGTCTGTAGGTCAAGGATACTTGATATTTTAAAATAAGTGGAACTGAGAAATATGTTACTGTGGGTGACCTATATTTAGTTAATACTTAAAGTTGTAGTAGCAACTTAAGTTAAAGATAGTAATAATCAACAACAGTGCTTATATAAGCATGTCTGTGAGCAAGAATAAACGAGAAACCGCTGAGTGGCTTCTGGGAAGGTGGTACAAAGAGGATGGAACAGGAAGGAGAGAGCTTTTCAGTGTAAACCTTTTTGTACCTTATCACTGTAATACATTGTAGATTAAACTGATACTTTACTAAATTAATTTTACAGTCCTGGTTAAAGATATATTAAAGGTTTAATTGCCATTTGTTTCTGCCATCTAACTCTCTAGTTATCTATTGGTACAGTTTTGCCATTATTAGGTACCCATGGTAGATTTTTAAAATTTTGTTTTAATTTTTGAGAGTTTCTTTTTTGGCATTTTGCCTGTAAATAATTTTTCAACTAAATGCAAAAGTTGCATTTTTATTATTTTATTCCTTATTTCTGTGATTATTTTTTGCCTTGCTTTGGAACATAGTGCATTAACAGAAAATCAGTACTTGTCCTTTCTAAAATCTGTACCTATCCATTCCTGTTTTTAGCTGAAACTATCAGATCTTGCCTTAGTTTGAGTTCTTACAGGAGTGTAAGATGATAATTGTTAAAGCAAGGTCTGGTAGGAGATGAGGTCAAGAGTACAAAGTAGGAGTTTGGCTTTGAACAAGAGAAAGGAAACCTTATATGTATACAAATACAGATATCTTTGTAGTGTGGAGACAGTAGAGGAGACAAGGCACTTCTCACTGATCCTATTTTTTTTTTTTTTGCGGTACGAGGGCCTCTCACTGTTGTGGCCTCTCCCGTCGCAGAGCACAGGCTCTGGATGCGCAGGCTCAGCAGCCATGGCTCACGGGCCCAGCCGCTCCGCGGCACGTGGGATCTTCCCGGACCAGGGCACGAACCCGTGTCCCCTGCATCGGCAGGTGGACTCTCAACCACTGTGCCACCAGGGAAGCCCATTGATCCTATTTTTGATAAAGTAGGAATTGAAGTCATGCACTGAGGGTGACTGAGTATAAGAAAAGGGTGAAGCTCTCAAATAGTCAGTGAGGGGAAACGAGTAATTAATGGCCTACTAAGTCTTGTTTTTCCCCCATAATTGGAGGAGGTATGTTTGGGTATCAGACTTTAGGAAATAAAGGGCTTTGAATGCTGTGCACTAAGGAATTTGGATTTTTGTTTTTGTTTTTGTTTTGGCTGCACTGCATAGATTGTGGGATCTTAGTTCCCTGACCAGGGATCAAACCCGGGCCCCTGGCAGTGAGAGCACTGAGTCCTAACCACTGGACTGCCAGGGAATTCCCAGGGATTTTGTTTTTAGAATGTGGGAAGATCTCGAATATTTTGGAGTAGCAGATCTGGTATGATCAAAGTAGTGTTCTAAGATTATATTATAGTTACAAGATGTATTGCAATGGAAGAGAAATTGGAGTTATTAGGTAGATAAGCCTGTCTGAAGAGTCTAGGTGGTAGGTGTTGTGCTAAGTACTTGGCCTGATATAGTGGCATTTACAGAAAATGGGAAGACAGATATTGTGCTACTGTTGAGAGTTTGTGAAAAAGCATTACTAGGACTTGGCAACTGAACCTAGTAAGAGAAAGTAAGAAGGAGCTTTGATGTTTCTAGCCAACTAGAAACTATTGGTAACTTTGATGTTTCTAGCCAACTAGAAACTATTGGTAACTATTGGAACTGTGGTTTTATGGACAGAAACTGGTAAATTAGGAGGGAGAGTGAATTTTGAAATAAATAATTACATTTTGGAAGGATTAGTTTGAAGTGACGGCAAGGTTCATTAATGTACCATGTTGGGGTCTTCAAGATAACCCCCGAGATTTGCTAGATGGAGTCACAGGACTGTGTTGTAATCACGACCACGATTTATTATATCAAAAGGATACAAAACATGATCAGCAAAGAGAAGGGGTACATGGGACTAAGCCTGGGGAAATGAGTCATAAACTTCCAGAGTCCTTTCCTCATTTAGACACAAAGGACCCGCTTAAGTCCTCCAACAACAAATTGTGACATGTGTGAAATGTTGCGTACTGAGCAAGCTCATTGGAATCTCAGCATCCAAGCTTATTATTGGGGGATAGCCATGTAGGCACCCAGTACCTAGCATGTATCAGAATTCCAGACTCCCAAAAGGAAAGCAGGTGTTCAGCGTAAACCATATTATTTGCATAAACAGTTTAGGTGCAGTGAGTATTCTTACCAGTTGATGGGCGGAAACCCTCCCAAAATCCAAGTCCCCAGAGGCCAGCCAAGGGCCAACCTTGCAAGCAGGCCTTTCTAAGAATAAACATTCTGAGGCCTGCCATGTTAACTATTTTCTGAACATTCCATGAGGTGGTTAAGGATGCTCTTAGAGCATAATAATGTTCACCTTTGTGGTAAGAAGTTAGTGGAGGTGTTTTTATCATGACAGAAGCCTGAGTTTAAGCAGAAATTGATTGAAGAGGCAATTTTATGCTATGTGATTACAACTACATGACATTCTGGAAAAGGCAAAACTGTGGAGACAGTGACTGCCAGGGATTGGGAAGGAGGGAGGGATGAATAGATGGAGCACAGAGTATTTTTAGGACAGTGAAAGTACTCTGTCAGTAGCAGTTGGGTCTATTTAGGGGTGTTAGGTAAATTCAGACTTTTTCTACTAAAACTATGGGTACTAAAAAAATGGTTCTTGGATTTGATAAAAGAGTCTATTGTATTAAATACTGAAAATTGATAATTTGAGGTTTTTTCCCCCTAGAGGTACTAATTCAGATATACTACCTATAGTAAATCTGAATATACTATAAGTTTTTTATGGTATATGTACTATATTCTCCCTAGATATACTAATTCAGATATACCGATATGCCATGGGTTGAGTAGGACCATGGTTAAAAGGAAGGAGCATTTGATAAGTGGCCTGGAAGGAAGTCCCAGATTTTAAAGTCATGGTTGATTCTGGAAAGAGAAAACTTGTCACAGTTACTTATTAAACATCCTTTGAATGCTAGGAAAAAGCCTTACAGAACTTTCACTTTTGTTTGGCCTAGTGGATAGAAGGCTTGCTACTTACAGTACTATTTTAGTTAAAGCAGTATATTGCTGAAGATAAGGATTATTGCCATTAAATTTTTTACCTCTCTCCTGTCTAATGAATATTGAATAAATGAAGAATGTTTTACACTGACTTAACATATATTTTATTACTTCTTCTACAGGTATCTTCACAGTCATCACTTCTTGGAGTTGGTTACCTTGCTTTTGTCAATTCCAGTAACAAGTGCACACCCTGGTGTGCTGCAAGCCACAAAAGATGTTTTAAAGTTTCTTGCACAGTCACAAAAGGGTCTTCTTTTTTTTATGTCAGAATATGAAGCAACAAATTTGTTGATCCGAGCTCTGTGTCACCTTTATGATCAAGATGAAGAAGAAGGTCTCCAATCTGATGGTGTTATTGATGATGCATTTGCCTTGTGGCTACAGGACTCAACACAGACTTTGCAGTGTATTACAGAACTGTTCAGCCATTTTCAGCGTTGTACAGCCAGTGAAGAAACTGACCATTCAGATCTCTTGGGAACTCTTCACAATCTTTACTTGATTACTTTTAATCCTGTGGGAAGATCAGCTGTTGGCCATGTTTTCAGTCTTGAGAAAAATCTCCAAAGTCTTATTACTCTAATGGAGTACTATTCCAAAGAAGCCTTAGGGTAATTTTATGCTTAATCCTTAAATTTTCTATTTTATTGGAAAACCACATCACTAATGGGGTAGTTTCTTGAAAGAATGTGTTTTGAAAATAAAAACTATAATTTTTTGACATAACACATAACTTCTTAATTAAGGATTAGAATGGTGAAATCTCTAAGATGTGGCTGTAAATAAATGAAATAGCAGCTTCTTCCAGTTTCATCACGGTGTTAACACAGATTGCAGCTGTAGTACTCCTGCTAATTTTTGTGGAGGGGAATCCTAAGGTACAGGAACATACGTATACCATAAGAGTCATGAGGGCTATCTTGCTGTCTTCTGCCCTTCTAAGCTATTCTAAGCTATTCTAAGGTATTCTAAGCTAATACCTTCTAAGCTATTCATGGTGCTCAGATTTCAGAAGTGTTTTGACTGGATGAGGGGGATTGAGAATGACAGTAGTTTTCAAGAACTTGCCCTATAGGGCAGAGGGTTTTAGTGTATGAGAAGAGAAACATGTTCTTCCTGGTTCATGCCATGCAAAGCAGTGGCATCCTTTGCATCGGGGTCTTGATATGACTCCTTGAGTGATGGATCTTTTGGGGGGACCTGTAAAAGGCAAACAACAGTGACTTCTATGTCTAGCTGTATATTAACAGTTCTTTAGTGGAAGTCTGAATAATCATGGTGGTAGGTTGATTCATCACACTTGTTCCTATTTATCCAGAGTGAACAACTATTTTAAAGGAGACCGATGAAGTGTACTTCCTAATCTTTCATTGCTAATGAAGTACACTTATTAATATTTCATTGTTCTGATCTTATTTCTTAATAGAATTTCACTTTCCATTTTGATGCATGTGCTTCGTTATTACATACTTTTAAGTAGTGGTTTCAGGTGAATTGAAGGTGAAACTTTAAAGTGCGATTTCCTGTTTTCAGGAAGTCAGTCATGTTTCATTGTGAAATTCCTTGATCCCTTTAAAACCAAGTAGAAAACAATGTTAAAAATTGTTCCTAAAAATTTATTTTCATATCAAAAACTTTAAAACCTTATTTTGTTTCAGTGATTCCAAGTCTAAGAAGTCAGTAGCTTATAATTATGCATGCATACTTATTTTGGTGGTGGTTCAGTCTTCCAGTGATGTCCAAATGCTAGAACAGCATGCAGCATCTCTCTTGAAGCTTTGTAAAGCAGATGAAAATAATGCTAAATTGCAAGGTATGGTACTTGAAGTTATTTTAAGCATTTATGATATGTGAAGAAAAAAAGCCTTTGAATATCTGTAGTTAGTACTTTATCATGTTTTGATAATATACCTGGTAATACCCTGTTTTTAACTTTCTGAAAGTTAAGATACCTTTTATGGAGGTATTTTATATGGTGTTCTTAAAAAGATTTTTAGGAAATTGTTCAAAGTACCTTTTTCTGAAAAGCCATGGAAATTTCTGGGTGGTTGAAGTTCCTAATCAAAGTAGAATTAAAGATGAACTCAGAAGTTCAGTTTTGTTTATAGTTTGCATGTGTGTGTGTTTTCTATATATGTATTTCTAAGTACAACACTGTTGTAAGTACAACTTAGAAATCCATTTGTGGTTAACACGTGCTATTCTCAAGTGAAGAATGATGAATATGAACATTATTTTCTAAATGTATGTTGAATGAAGTTTATGGCAAACCTTATTATGTGGGCAGTCTTGAAAAGTTTAAGGGATTTAATTACAAGTTTTTATTATTTTATTTTGGTTCTTGGCTTTCTGACCTTGCCAAGTAGAAAATTTGATAACATTGAGTAAATGTTATGATAGCATGTGGCCTCTTTTCTTTCTTTTTTTTTTTGTTTTGGCTGCACTGCACGACATGCGGGATCTTAGTTCCCCAACCAGGAATCAAACCCGTTCCCCCTGCAGTGGAAGTGCAGAGTTTTAACCACTGGCCCTGGACCGCCAGGGAAGTCCCAGGCCTCTTTTCTTTTTAATCCTAAATTTTATGTGCGATACCACCAGTAAAAGTTGGGTACTGCACTCAATTTTCTATATTGAAAATAGATTTTTTTCCCCCTGAAGTATGCCTTTATAAAAGGAGGGTATGCAGCGTCTTCAAAGGTAGTATTAATGCCTTACTACATTTTCTGTGTGATGGGTACACTAGTATTTGTTTTATTATTCCTTATATCTTTCATTTGAACACTATATATTGTACATATATGAAAGAGTTAATTTAAAAATCCGTAGGAAAATACTCAGATGTAAACAGTTGTAATCCTCAGGATTGTAGTACCAAGGAAGGGTGACTACTATTTGCACTTCCCTTCATTCATTCCTATAAAGTGTCTGGAACTTATTACGTGAGAATGCTTTTCTAAAAACATTTTTGGTGATAAAGTATAGGTTCTACGGCATAGCTTCTAGGAGAGTTTTGAGTTCGGGTGCAGTAAATGGTATATTTCATGTGTTTCTTTTATAAACAAAGCTTGCTGTTATTAATTTTGGGGTGATAGTGATTACTTTTAACTTCGTAAAGGCAAATTAGGAAATTGATAAAATTTAAAATTCATGATAAGGGAAAAGGCACTCGGCATATGTCCCCTCATGGGTTTGATCCTGTTAGAAATGAATACATTTTGTGTATGCTTTTTGGGGGGTGTGGGAATCAGTGGCAGCATTAGGTGAATAAACATTATGTTATTATATTGGTTTATGAGCAGTCAATTTTATAATTCTTTTTTAATGTTGTAAGTTGATTGCTGCAAAAATATTCAGTATAGTTAGATGTAACCATGTAAATGTTTTAAGTTTTCAGAAACCAAAAATCTAAGGGTGGTAACCTCTTTTTTTTAATATATACATATATATATTTTTTAACATCTTTATTGGAGTATAATTGCTTTACAATGGTGTGTTAGTTTCTGCTTTATAACAAAGTGAATCAGTTATACATATACATATGTCCCCATATCTCTTCCCTCTTGCGTCTCCCTCCCTCACCCTCCCTATCCCACCCCTCTAGGTGGTCACAAAGCACTGAGCTCATCTCCCTGTGCTATGCGGCTGCTTCCCACTAGCTATCTGTTTTACGTTTGGTAGTGTATATATGTCCATGCCACTCTCTCACTTTGTCCCAGCTTACCCTTCCCCCTCCCCGTATCATCAGGTCCATTCTCTAGTAAGTCTGTGTCTTTATTCCCGTCTTGCCCCTAGGTTCTTCATGACCATTTTTTTTTTTTTTAGATTCCATATATATGTGTTAGCATACGGTATTTGTTTTTTTCTTTCTGTCTGACTTCACTCTGTATGACAGACTGTAGGTCCGTCCACCTCACTACAAATAACTCAATTTCGTTTCTTTTTATGGCTGAGTAATATTCCATTGTATATATGTGCCACATCTTCTTTACCCATTCATCTGTCGATGGACACTTAGGTTGCTTCCATATCTTGGCTGTTGTAAGTAGAGCTGCAATGAACATTTTGGTACATGACTCTTTTTGAATTATGGTTTTCTCAGGGTATATGCCCAGTAGTGGGATTGCTGGATCATATGGTAGTTCTGTTTTTAGGTTTTTAAGGAACGTCCATACTGTTCTCTATAGTGGCTGTATCAGTTTACATTCCCACCAACAGTGCAAGAGGATTCCCTTTTCTCCACACCCTCTCCAGCATTTATTGTTTGTAGATTTTTTGATGATGGCCATTCTGACTGGTGTGAGGTGATACCTCATTGTAGTTTTGATTTGCATTTCTCTACTGATTAGTGATGTTGAGCATCCTTTCATGTGTTTGTTGGCAATCTGTGTATCTTCTTTGGAGAAATGTCTATTTAGGTCTCCTGCGCATTTTTGGATTGGGTTGTTTTATTTCTAAGCCAGTATAGTAGGACATTCATTTCATTTTAAAGCTTGTTTAAATAATTAGACATAAGTTCATTCCTGTATAAAATTTAGTTTATTGAAATGAACATGGATCTGATAATCTAAAACCATGGTTTTTCTCAGGAAAAGAATACCTTTACTTCCCTTGTTTTAAAGGCTTTGTTATAAAGGCTTTTATTTTAAAATATTATATTATGAATTACTGTTTTTGTTTTTAAGAACTTGGCAAGTGGCTTGAACCTCTGAAAAACCTTAGATTTGAGATTAACTGCATCCCAAACCTAATTGAATATGTTAAACAGGTAAGTAAAACTTAAAAGTGCCTTGATTTTACAGAACTGTGCGGTAGTATATAGTAATACTGTTTTAAATCACTTGTATAGGTAATGCAGTTAAGTGTACTTGATTAATTTACTAGTCTTGTGGGTATAGACTGGTACTGGGTATAGATGGGTATGTAATTGTGTGTATAATGAACACAGATGCACACAACTTTATTGCTTTCTATTACCAGCTTCTGTCCTACTTTTTTCCCTCTCAAATAGGAATATTATCACCTACCATTTTGATGACATTTACAAAAGTGTTTTAAAGTTAAATGCTATGATAATGTAACATATAATTATAGTTAAACTTTAGTGGAAAAGAATTTCCCTCAAAATTTGTACTTAAAAATTGGTAGAGTCAGTTCCAGATAATTGCAATGGGGACTAGTTCTGTTAATTTGGGATGGTTAAATCTGCAATTGAAGTAATTAATGAGAGTTGAAAATCATATAATTCATAATATTACAGTTGAAAAATGCATATACACTTCAAGTAATTCATAATGAAAAAATTCATTAAAATCGTTGCATTGTTAGTTTTGGAAGTTTGAAAAGTTTTCTTTGCTCCTTAGCTGATCCAATGTGTATCATAGGAAGAAGGGCTAAAAGTGCCCATGGATGCATAAAAAGTTTTAAACTAGAGGGGCAGAATGGACCTTGAATTATCTCCTTTTTCATTTAACAGATGAGCTATATGTGTTGTGTATGTGTCTGTGTGTCTGTGTGTGTAAACCACCTTGGTCTTGGAGCTGCAGTGTGTTATTGAAGTAATGTATGTATATTATCTAATCTTTTGCTGTTTTGACCCACCAACAAAGAGCTATTTCGGTTTTATCTGCTTCAGATTTTTCTTCACTAACTTGTCTCCCTTCTCATTTTTCCTCCATCTCCCCTAAGAGTACTTTTTCCTCCTATAATGTCATCATATTCTTCTGTTCTTTATGCCTCAAATGATATCTAGAGTTTTTCATTATGTTCGGTCTTTTTTTAAGCAGAAGTACAGTAGTGTCCTGTAAATTTAGATGGTCAGGTATTTAGGGTACTTGTGCATGGTTAGGAGAATATATAAAGTATCCAATAAATATCAGATGGTTTCACTTAAAGTACTTAACCAGTAAAAAGTTCAGTAGTAGAAATTTGAATACGTACTGTAATTAAGAGTTTTAATTTTTGTGTAAATCCTTGTCCCATTAATTATGGTTATTATAAATGACTCTCATTCTAAGATGTACTAAAGACAGTTGATTTAAGACTGAAACTTCACTCTGTGGCTCCCTGCTGCCTTATGTAATTTGTGAATTATTGAAAGGCAGCAAGGAAGAAATTAGAGGAAAAGATAACCTAAGGTGGGAAACATATGAGGAAAAGGATTTTCTTATTTTTAGGTTTCTCCTCTGAGGTTTAGAAGCTGAATTAGTAACATTTTAAAGTGCTATTTCTTTTAAGTTTTTTTTAGCCATCTATATGCTGCTCCTTGGAAACTACAAAAATAAAGCAACTTAAACAACTATTTGTTGCCAGGAAGCATAGCGTGGGCAGGTGCTAAGGACATAGGCAACTGTATTTCTTTTTCCTCTAGCCATGCCCCAAATGGCCATCATAACTAGATTCTTGTGGTATCTGCATTTTTCAAAATGTATGTTATGTAGTGTTAAAACATTCCATCATGCTTCCTCAATTTTCAAAGAGCTTTAGTACCCACAGGGCTTTGTAAAATCAGTTGTTTCTTCCTTTTTGGGAAAGAGGATGTATAGTAAGAGTATCGAAAAAGGAGCTATTTTAAATTCTTTATCCAGAGAGTTTCATACATAATCTGTATGTAGCCTTTGTTTTAGTCAGTACTTTTTAATATACTTGTGTTTGCAATTACTCATTTTATGTTCAAAATGTCATATATGGTACAACATATGCCAAAGATTATATAACCTTTATAAACTTCATTAGCCTTATTCATGTTTTAAATTTAGTTAAGAAGTTTAAAATGATGTAAGTACTTAACTTGAAACTCATATTTTTAACTAATACCTTCTCTGGGCCTGATAGGTACCAAGAAATTAAACTTTCTATTCATTTTTATTTTTGAAGAATATTGATAACTTGATGACCCCAGAAGGAGTTGGCCTTACTACTGCCTTGCGTGTTCTCTGTAATGTGGCATGTCCACCACCTCCTGTTGAAGGTAATGTGGCTACTGTGCTTAAAAACTACTATTTTTTAGGCCTAGTATAAATATCATTTATTAAATAAAATATTCAAAATCTTAACCAATGATTAATATGTAAGTAATTAGAGTTTTTTTTTTTCTCCCTTATTTATATAAAGGTCAACAGAAAGACCTGAAATGGAATCTTGCTGTCATTCAGCTTTTTTCTGCTGAAGGAATGGACACCTTTATTCGGGTGCTGCAAAAATTGAACAGTATTCTGACTCAGCCTTGGAGACTCCATGTCAACATGGGGACCACCCTTCACAGAGTTACTACTATTTCAATGGCTCGCTGCACACTTAATCTTCTTAAAACTATGTTAACGGAACTCCTGAGAGGTGGATCCTTTGAGTTTAAGGACATGCGTGTCCCTTCAGCACTTGTGACTTTACACATGCTCCTGTGCTCTATCCCTCTCTCAGGTCGTTTGGATAGTGATGAACAGAAAATTCAGAATGATATCATTGATATATTACTGACTTTTACACAAGGAGTTAATGAAAAGCTCACAATCTCAGAAGAGACTCTGGCCAACAATACTTGGTCTTTAATGTTAAAAGAAGTTCTTTCTTCGATCTTGAAGGTTCCTGAAGGATTTTTTTCTGGACTCATACTCCTTTCAGAGCTGCTGCCTCTACCATTGCCCATGCAAACAACTCAGGTATCACTTCCATATAACATGCATCTTATAAATGACTGCAATAACACTTTTTAAAAAGCCAGTGATTTTGTTTAAAAAAAACAAACCCTCATCTCCTTCCCCTAAGAAAGACATAAAATAACTGGATGAGGGTGAGATAAAACTGAAGCAAGTTGGTCATTAAGGAAATATGGGAGTAACATTTTAAATAAATTTTTGTTAATGTGAATTTTATTATGCTGTTATGTGTACTTGTACTTTTGTTATTTTTAAATCCTTTTCCCCCACCTTTATCATGTGTTAGAATTTGCCATTAACTAGGTTGCTTCACCAATGGACTCTGCTCTACTGACTGCTAACCTGAGAACAATAAGATTTTTTTAGATGCATTGAATTCAAGCAAATGTTTAATTGTATAACAGAAAATTAAATGTTTTAAGCATACAGTAAAGATGTTCTTTTCATAACAGTTCTTCCTGAACAGTTTTTGTGACTATAAATAAATATTTTTAAAAATCTACGTACACATTATACTTTTTTAACAGGTTATTGAGTCACATGATATATCAGTGGCACTCAACACCCGAAAATTGTGGAGCATGCACCTTCATGTTCAAGCAAAGTTGCTCCAAGAAATAGTTCGGTCTTTCTCTGGCACAACCTGCCAGCCCATTCAACATATGTTACGGCGTATTTGTGTTCAATTGTGTGACCTTGCCTCACCAACTGCACTTCTGATTATGAGAACTGTGTTGGATTTGATTGTAGAAGACTTGCAAAGGTATTTTGATTTTGCATTAAAAATTTTTTTCCTCAAGTTATTTTTGATACAGATTCATTTTTTTTAACTTAGAATTTGGAAACCAGGGTTTAGTGTGCTCAGATAATATGTGTACATATAAATATACACATATACATATATACAGACACACAGACACATGAATATAGATTAATTTTAATTAGGAAACTTTATGTCATTATTTCATGTGCAAGATATCTTGACGTGTTTCAAGATTGGGGTGTTTGAAAGGTGAGCTATGAAGTACTCTGATTTAAGAAAATACATTATTAAAAACCTGAATTTACAAAATTTTATAGTAATTGTAAAATGCCAGAGAAGTTGTGATACCCAAGGAATGAAATGTTTTATATAAGATTTGTGTAAGTTGATATGTGTTGAAAAACAAATGATTAAGTAATGCCTTAAAATCAAGAATTTTGTTCACTAAATGTGTTGATTTTATTTCAGCACTTCAGAAGATAAAGAAAAACAGTATACTAGCCAAACCACCAGGTTGCTTGCTCTTCTTGATGCTCTGGCTTCACACAAAGCTTGTAAATTAGCTATTTTGCATCTAATTAATGGAACTATTAAAGGTGATGAAAGATATGCAGAGATATTCCAGGATCTGTTGGCTTTGGTGCGGTCTCCTGGAGACAGTGTTATTCGCCAACAGTGTGTTGAATTTATCACATCCATTTTGCAGTCTCTCTGTGATCAGGTATTTATAGTTATTTTTATAAATTTTTTTGTGTGTATGTGTTTCTTAAAAGCTTCTCTTGATGTAAATCTTGTCTGTTAACAAAGAGATCGCATCTGTTTCATTACTCTTACTGTTGTTTAGGGAGATAAATTTGACCAGTGAGCCAACAATAAAATGATTTGGTGCTATATAACTTTCTTTGACTTTGTACTTCACAGGTTTCTCTGAATAGCTTTTTTCATTTTCTTTATGAGACACTGTCTTTGGATATTTACTTTACATGCCATTGTATTCTTTGGGGTTGGTTATGTCTAGTATGTTCATTTTCCTTCTAATTATATTATACACCAATTCACTCTTGAATATTATAGTTTTGTGATTGGTTGAATTAATACCATGGTTTCTTGTTTGGACAATTTTTAAAAAAATCTATTTTGGCTGTGCCCCACGGCATGTGGGATCTTAGTTCCCTGACCAGGGATCAAACCCGCGCCCCCTGCATTGGAAGCATGGAGTCTTAACCACTGGACCGCCAGGGAAGTCCCTGGACAACTTTTGAAGGCGTCACAGGCTACTACATTTTAGTGTGTTTCAGACTACTGTGCTATAAACATCTATAAAGACGTTGACTAAAAGTAGTAGTATTTCTTCCTGCTGTTTATATTATTGACTTCCAGTTTATAGTTCCATGAATTAATGAGAATTGTTTTAACTTTTAGAGCCCATTGTTATTGCGATATTTGGAGATTTCTATGCCTAATGGCATTTTAGCTTGTCAGAATGCTCCTACTATCTAAATCAATCAAATATGATTTTTCCAGGCAGAATATTTTTAATAGGATCCCATCATGGAAGATTACCTTTTTCTAGCTAACCAAAACCCAGTTTGGTTACATTTAACACTCAAGAAGGAACATTTTTGGTGTGACTTGTTTTCACAAAAAGGGGATCTGGTAGAAAACAGTTTTGGACCAGGTAAAAAGGCTTATTTTAAGTCTTTATACCTCAGAATGTGCAGTCAACTGGTGTTTGTTAATGTAGTTCACGTTGGGTTGTATGACTGTGATGAGTTACACTTTAGCATCCTAGCTGCCCTGATCACTTAAACCTCTTTCTTGGCTGGCCTCACCTTATTATATTTCCGTTCTATTCAAGCTTTGTTTTATAGTTCTAACCCAAGTTGAATACTTGCTTCCAGTGTGTTGAGGTGATTAAAGGCAATAACACATACTTAAAAATGTTTCTGTAATGTCTGCTTTACTTCTATAAAAAGAGTAGTGTGAGTTTTTAGTTATTTTTAGGTAAACTTGCTGACATTGAAAAACTTGAATTTTAAACGTATATAAAAACTACAGGAAAATATTGGAAGACTGTGCCTAAATGTTTTTTTTGCTCCATCCATTTCTTTTTGTGTTGTTTTTAATTCAAATATGGATATATTTATTAAAATTTATTTCTCTGATGCTTTCTTTATAAATTAAAAAATATTCAAATGAATGAATAATACAGTAATTTAAAATATTTTAGTACCAAAAGTACTAAGCTAACCATCTGAAGATAGAAATTACACTCAGTGTAATCCAGAAGGAACAATTTTTCAGAGAGATGTTCTTTTAAAATAAGAATACTGTGAGTCAGGCACAGTTGCCAAGTGGTAAGGCGTTGGTCTCATAAAGTAAAATACTGTGAAACAACATATTTGTCTTTATTTCTTTAGGTGTGTATCCTTGTATTAACCTTTATAGAAGGACAAAACAACTCCTTTGTTCTTAATGTGTTTGAATCTATGTTTGGGATGGGACAGTAACCATAGTTTTTTGATAGTTACTAATTGCTGTGTATTTCAGGAATAAAAACGCTAAGTGATAGTGACAATCATTTAAAAAAATTGTTTTTTCCCAACTCCCCTCCTCCCTCACAGGACATTGCACTAATTTTGCCAAACTCTTCTGAAGGTTCTATTTCTGAACTGGAGCAGCTCTCCAATTCTCTACCAAACAAAGAATTGATGGCCTCAATCTGTGACTGTCTCCTGGCTGTGCTAGCCAACTCTGAGAGTAGTTACAGCTGTTTACTGACATGTGTCAGAACAATGATGTTTCTTGCAGAGCATGATTATGGATTATTTCATTTAAAAAGGTAATGCTTTATCTAATTTAATATACTCTTGTATTTAAATCCCCCCATATTTATTAATTCATAGCTGTTGTAGAAGGTTGAAGGTATGATTTCTTTCATGTGGAGAAATTTCGTGTTTATGGAAAAGATTCATTAGCAATGAAAATTGCTAATAATAAAATCTTTAGGATGAAAAATATAAATTGAATAGATAGACATTAATGCAGGCATCTTGCAGTATTTAACAAGGAAATCTTATTGTTCCAGGGTCATTAATTCATGCTCTAAGATATTTGTTTTGTTGGTACATTCACTTGTAGTTCTTCAAAGATGATGGTAGTGTGATATTATGGACCCTAAAGCTGAAAGTGCTGATTCTGTGTTTTTTCTCTAGAGGAATGGCTGAGATGAAATTTGTTTGAAATGATGTAAATCTCATGCTGCTCAGTCTCTCTCAAGTGTAATTTCTGCTCCCATCTCTCTCTCCATGCCCTCATATTTTCTTCACTAGGGAGATAGTGGCTACTACATAGTTTTCCTTGGAATTTGTAGAAGTATGTAGAAATACGAGATAGAAAGGATTAGGAAACATGTATTTGTACCTCTCATTAATTCTTATAACATTGGTTGAAAACTTATGTTCCAGCTACTGTGCTTGGTGCTGGCTGCTACCTTTTCCACCTGCTTAGTCTGTCTATTCTCCTGTATTCTCTCTCAGTTGATGGCAACTGCTGAACATCCAAGTTCTCCCCCCCACCACCTCCCAATCTCTCACCAAAGTCTTTAAATTTTACTTCTTGAATGTCCTTTTTCCTAGTGCCTGGATATTTACTCTATATCCCTTAAGACTCATACATTACACATACAAGAAAACCAAAAAGCTTTCCTTGATTCCTCCATTCCTAGCTGGGTTAGGTGCTTTCACAAATACCCTTTGCATACCTCTGCCATAGCACGATATGTGATGTCGTTGGCTCTGCTAGATTCATGTAAGTCATCATAACCTATTCCCTTTTCTTTCTTTAGCTCTGATCTTTCTGCTAAGCTCCAAGTAACCCATGTATCTGTTTGACATCTCTACTTGGCTATCTAATGGGCATCCAAACTGAGCTAAAGCAGAGCTCTTGATATTCTTGCTTCAAACATGTTTCTGTCCTGCTTGTCCTGGTAAATATTAAACTTCGAGATTCTTGATTCTTCTCTTTTCCTCACTCCCTACATCCAGTCCATCAGTAAGTCCAGTTCATTATGTTTCCAGAATACTTCCTGAATCTGATGACCCTTCTCCACCTCCATAGTTACCACCCGTATCCGGTCCACTGTTTTCTTTCATGACCCATTGCAGTAGCCTCCAATCTTCTCTTCTTACTTCAACTATTGTCCCCCTAAAATACATTTTCTTAGCACTCAGACTGATCTTTTTAAACTTATAACAAGATACGTGTCACTGTTTTGCTTAAATCCTTCTGATGGCTTCCTGTTGCACTGCAAATAAAATTCAAACTCTATAATGATCTTTAAGCCTCTATACAGTCTGACCCTTGCTTATCTCTTTGACTTATCTCATAGCTCTTTTATCCTCAGTTTTGCTCCCTGTCAGGCTCATTCCTACCTCCAGACTTTTTTTTTTTCCTAAATGCTTTTCCCCTAGATTCTTATAGGACTTATTTCCTCACTTCACTCAGGTATCTGTATCAATATATTTCCTGTCTAAATGCCTGTCTAAAATAGCCTATTCTTTGTGTCCCCATTCCTTATTCCCCTTTATATTTTTCACTGTATTTATACTGTTTGACATTACATTATATAGACTTAATGCTTATTTGGTTGTCTCCCTCACTAGAATATAAGCTGCACAAGGACAGGGACTATTTGCTTGACTGTACTCCCACCAGCACCTAGAAACCTGGTTCATAGTAGACATTATGAAGGAACATTTTGTCCACAAATATTTATTGAATGCCCTCTTCTCTGGGCCAGACACTGTTCTAGGTGCTGGGGATTTAGTTAAAAAAAAAAAAAAATCCCTGTCTTCTTGATGCTTTCATTCTATTAGAGGTAGACACATGCTAAACATGTAAATAAAATACATAGTATGTTACAGAAAAACAGAAAGTAGGGCAGAGGGATAGTGAGTGCCAAAGTGAGGGTGAGAGTTGTCATTTAAATGAAGTATGGGGAGGTGATCAGGGAAGCCCTCACAGAGAAGGTAGCCCTTTAACAAAGAACTGAGGGAGGTGAGTGAAACGTTAATATCCTGGGGGAGAGCCATTGCAAATAGCATGCCTAACTTGTCTGAGAAAAAGCCTTGAGGCCATGGTGGTTGCTCCTAAAGTGAGTAAGCAAGGAGAAAAATGACAGGGCCTAGGGTCAGAGAAGTAATGGGTAGGTGTGGGGAGGGCAGATCGTCAAGGGCCTCTAGGTTTACTTATAAGGGCCATTGTAAGGTTTTGAGCAGAGGTGTAGTATGATCTGGCTTTTTAAATAAACAGATCACTATATACTTTTCATCTAGTCCTGAAGCAGGCCCCACTCAAGAAAAAAAATTTTTGAGATAATATTAGACTTTAAGAAGAATTACAAAAATAATAGTACAGAGTTCAGATATACCCTTCATCCAGCTTACCCTTGTGTTGATGTCATATATAGCCATTGAATATTTACCAAAACTAAGAAACTAAGCTTGGCATAATACTATTAACTAAAATACAGAATTTATTTAGGTTTTACCAGTTTTTCTAGTAATGTTCTTTTTCTGTTTCAGGATCCAAGATAGGATCCTACCTTGCTTTTAGTTTTAATGTATCCTTTGTCTCCTGTATCCTCATTTTTCATGACCTTGACATTTTTGGAGAGCATTTGTAGAATGTTCCTCAATTTAGTTTTGTCTTATGTTTTCTCATAATTAGATTGAGATTATGCTTTATTGAGAAGGATACTACAGAGGCAGTGTACCTTTGTGAGTACATCATATCAGGAAATACATAGTGTATTAGTGATGATATTAACCTCGGTCACTTGACTGAGGTGCTGTCTGCCAGGATTCTGCACAGCCAACTTACTAATTTTCTGTTTTTAAGTACTAAACGTTTTGAAGAATATACTTTGAGACTATGTAAATGTCCTATTTCTACTTAGAACTTTCGTCCACTCATTTTACTGTCCATCAGTGAATCTTGGCATGTGGCAGTTATTACTGTGGTGTTCTAATAGTGATTTCCTATTTTTCTCATTCCTTTCTCATTTAATTGTCCTTCTGTAAGAAAGAACTCATCACTTTTCCCTCATTTATTTACTTATTTGGGTATATCAATATGGATTCATGGACTTTTTTTTCTTGTATAATAATTGAACACTATTGTTATTTATTTTGTTGTTCAACTTATGTTACTGATTTTGGTTCTTCTTATTGGCTAGAGCTGGGAAATATCTGTGTCCTAAATCATGCATATACACAAATCTACGTTTATTTTTTCATCTACTTATTTTATGTATGTACTTAAAAAATATCTTTCCATTTATCTGTCTGTCTGTCTGTCTGTCTTTCTGTATTTCTGCCTGCCTGCCTGCGCTGGATCTTAGTTGCAGCATCTTTAGTTGCGGGATCTTTAGTTGCGGCATGTGGAATCTTTTAGTTGAGGCATGTGGAGTCTAGTTGCGGGATTCGGGGTCTTTAGTTGCGGCATGTGAACTCTTATTTGCGGTGTGTGGGATCTAGTTCCCTGACCAGGGATCGAACCTGGGCCCCCTGCATTGGGAGCATGGAATCTTAGCCACTGGACCACCAGGGAAGTCCCTGTCTGTATGTATTTTTTTAAATGAGTCCATACAGATACTTTGATTCTAATACAATATCAGAAGGTTGATTCTAGCTTTGCCCCTTTCTTTGTAACCTCACCCATGTTTTATAATACGCGGTTCTGTGGATTTTGACAAATGAGTAGAGTCACGTGTCTAGTATCTCATTTCCATGCAGAGCTATCTACATCACCCCAGCAGTCCAGTGTGCTACCCTTTTATAGACAACTTCTCTACAAGTTTACCAGCAAAATGCCAGATTTTGGTATTGCTAGTTTTTTTTTTTATTGTAGATATTCTAAAAGGTGTGTAGTGGACCCCAGTTTTTGATAGACCGTATAAGTAAGGTTCACTTTCTTAAGGTTATAAGTAGAGGCTAGTAATTGGTATAGTCCAATTTTGAACCTTTACTTTTTCCATTAATTGTATTATCTCTGTATTTAATATCATTCCTGTTCGTTGTGCCTTGTCCATTTTATTATTTTATCAAGTTCTCAAGAGCACGAGTCTTCTTTCTCTCTTTTGTATTGCTTTACCCAAATCTTGAAATTTTCTTTTGATCAACTATGAACTGTGTAAATGCATAGAATAATTTTAGCAGGGCTGTATATTGTCATGATTTTGAATACATATCGTGATTGTTTCTTATGCTGAAATCTCTTTATATTAGGGGTTGGTAAATTGTGGGCCACAGGCCAAATCCAGCCTTTCTTGGAACATAGCCAGTATTTATGTGTTGTCTGCAGCTGCTTTCCCACTGTATCAGCAGTTGAGTAGTTGTGACTGAGACTGATGTTTTGTATAGAGAGAAACAGATTGAGTTATGTATAATCCCATAAAGCCTAGAATATTTATCATCAGGCTCTTTACATAAAAAGTTTGCTGATGCCTACTCTGTACCCTTAATTTCTTTCTGTCAGATTACAATGTCATAAAGTTAATCATTCTTTGTAGTTACATAAGTTAGGCTTTCTGGTCAGGCTTTTGAGACAGCTATAACCTCACGTTAGAGAAATCCTCAGGTTATAAAAAGTGTAAAAAAGGGAACCTGCAAGTTTATTTTGCTGAGTTTTATAGCGTTATTATTGGGGGAAAATTTTTTCTTTCAGTGTTTTTGAAGTTTATCCTTAAAAGGAGATATCAACTATAAAAAATGCTTTGTTAAATAGTTTGTGTGACAGGTAACACCAAGGTACTTTTTTACATTTTTTGAAATGTAAAATTTTAATTTTACTAAATTTTAGGCTGTCTGAACTGATATAGTTCATTTTTTAAAATTAATTAATTTATTTATTGTTTATTTTTGGCTGCATTGGGTCTTTGTTGCTGTGCGCGGACTTTCTCTAGTTGCGGCAAGTGGTGGCTACTCTTTGTTGCAGTGCACGAGCTTCTCATTGTGGTGGCTTCTCTTGTTGCAGAGCATGGGCCCTAGGTGTGTGGGCTTCAGAAGTTGTGGCACACGGGCTCAGTAGTTGTGGGTCACGGACTCTAGAGTGCAGACTCAGTAGTTGTGGCACACGGGCTCAGCTGCTCGACGGCATGTGGGATCTTCCCAGACCAGGGCTCAAACCCGCATTCCCTGCACTGGCAGGTGGATTCTTAACCATTGCACCACCAGGGAAGTCCTGAGATAGTTCATTTCTTATACTAGATTTATATGCTCAAATTTTAAGAAATTGCCTATTTTCTTTATTTACAGTTCTTTAAGGAAAAACAGTAATGCTCTGCATAGTTTACTGAAACGAGTGGTCAGCACATTTAGTAAAGACACGGGTGAACTTGCATCTTCATTTTTGGAATTTATGAGACAGATTCTTAATTCTGATACAATGGTAAGTATATATATGTATTTGGTATTTCTTATATTTATAAACTTTTACATATGTTAAAAAAAATCGCTTGGGTTCAAAAATATCTTGGAATAACGGTTTTTGGAACTTGGAACTAACAGTACGGTTTTTTTCTGTGTCCTCACCCCACTATAAGTACGGGGTTTTGATTTATCAAAAAAGTAGATGTTTAAGAGTAGAATTTATTGAACTCTAATTTATTAGGCATCATTATTAATTTGTGAATACTCTATGATTTACATTTTCTTAAAAGAGAGAAAAATACTACCTATAGTGCATTTATTTTTTTACCTCATTCTTTACATTGAGTTACCTTGCTAGAGTCAGTCAGAATAGTCAAATTTTATCAGTCTCTTAATCAAATATTTACTTAGTGTCACTTAATTGTACATTTACTGGCTCTGTTTTGGATGTTGTGATTTTTGGGGTGAATGTAAAGCTTATTATACTGGAATATTTTGGATCCATCATAGATACAATTAAAGATTATTTCCCTAGCTTTAAAATCTTATTGTTAAAATCTAATTAAAAATTTCTCTCATTAGTATTTATCAAAACTGTGGTATATATTGTGGACACAATTCTAGAAGCCACTAATAGGCCTGCCTTTAAAAAGTGTCAAATAAGTTTGGGAATGTCTCCCAGATGGAGCTCAACTGCACATTAGTATATTAAAAGCTCTAAAAGGCCCTGGATGAATAGAAACTTGCTTTACTGCAATTTAATCCAGTTTTGTCCAAATGTATTGCCTGCAGAATACTTGTGCGTCTGTGTGTGTGTGTATGTGTATGTGTATGTGTATGGCTGTTAACATCCTATGGGTTTGATATTCTGTCAACATTGATTTAAGAAATGCAGCTCATATTTAAGATTTCTGTTTAGAAAGAGTTATCGAGGACCTGTATAGTACAGTATTAACAAAATAAATGTATGTGATGATTTCATAAGAAAAAATTAAATTTACTGTTTAGTATATTTCTCTTAGGCATACAATTTATACTGAGAATATTTCCTCCAGTAAGCCCTTCTTGGCTGCCTGTTGTGTTTGTAGTTACTGTTGTGCCAGTTTTATTGGCAAATTATTATTTGTTCTGTGTCATATGTAGTTTATTAAAGTGATTAAACTTACCAGATGCTTTGATTCTGAAAGATTGGTATATTTAACAGTAGGACTGTAGCTACATACTCTAAAGAGATTTTAGTGTCTTACTTGATGGAAGACCACTTATTAGTCTTACCAGATGCTAAGTGACATGTTAATATCAGTTTGACAGATTTTTTTTCTTTTTTTCATCCAACAAGAAGCCATAACTTTATTAATGATAAAAACAGTACAGATTTCTAACCCGGCTGCAGTTACTCTTTTGAAACACCAAAAAAGGCCCTCTTTTCAGATGGTTACATTGTTAATTTCGTAATAGCATTTACAATATTACTGTTGTTCTTCAGGGCTCAGACTGCCTTTGCTCTTGACACATTTGCTTGTGACATGACCAATTCTGTGTCCTTAACTTCCGCACCTGTTTCATCAGTCTCTTCCTCTTCACTCTCCTCCTCTTGTACAGTTGGAGTCTGTGTGTTTTCTTGAATGTTTGAGACAGCTTCACCTTGAACTTTGAATTTCTCAGCAGCTGCTAACTGTGCTTGCTGAGATAAATCCTTGATCTTGGCTTCCCCCAAAACTATGTAGGTATCTGAAGCTAGGCTCTTGTATACTTCTGGTTTTGTGATGACAAAAAGGACATTCTTAGATTTCCGGATAGTGACTCTAGTAACCCCTGTAACCTGTCGAAGATCCAGTTTGGACATATCCTTCTGTGCCTTCTTTTCACTCTGACTCTGTTTTGCTTTACTGACTGGTTCTTCATTGATTTCAGCTGCTGCTGCCAGCTGGGCTTGTTGTGTGGTTGCCTGTGTAGAATCCTGTTCCTCAAGCTCTGGTACTGATTCATCACTGTCAGATTCTGTTCGAGACCCTGTCTCACCCTGGGACTGTGGCAACTCCTGCTCTGTAGCAGGGACGGTTTCTGTGGCTTCACCAGGCATTTTGTGCGGGGAACGTGGAACCAAGATGGTGGCAGAAAGAGAGCAAGTGAGAGCGTGACCCATGCCTGTTGCAGGACAGTTTCCTTAAACGTGTCATCAGTTAAACAGTTTCTAATCAGAAACGACTAACCAGTGTTCATTCATGCTGTCCAGGTTCTTCTGGACTCTCAGGACTGCTGATTAATGCTTTTATTCATCCCTCATCAATAAATTTGCTTTTCTTACTTCCTTCATTGAGGTCAGTACCACCCTGTTTAATTTCTAAATTCTTTCCCTCTCCCTTAGATTCTTTCCCTGTTCTTTCTACTCTGTTGTATTCTTCCTTAATCAGAGGAAAATATACCCCTGTATCACTTCATTTCTATCTATGAGGTACATCTTACCCCTTTTAATAACCTGCCCGATTCCTTTTCCATCTTCTGTGTTTCCCTCTCCCGTCTACCCTTGCGTTCTGGTGGATAGAATCTCTGAATATCAAAAATCAAATTTGTTATCTTTCCCCATACACTTGATTCATCTTTTCTGTGCCCTGCTTTTATACCATTGATCTTTCCTGACAATCAAGTTAGAAACCATGAATACTGGCTAACTTTCCCCTTTTGTTCACCATCTTCAGCAGCTGCTCATTCTTGTCAGTTTCATTCACAAAACCTTTCATACTTCATTCCTTATTTTGTATTTCACTGCTATTACCTTGGTTTCTCCTTTTTGCTCCTTTTTGCATAACATTTTCATAACATCCCATAAAATTCACCCTTTTAAACAATTTGGTGGGCTTTAGTATACTCATAGAATTGTGCAACCATCACCACTATCTAATTTCAGAATGTTTTCATAACTCCACAGAGAAGCTCTGTGTGCCCATTAACAGAAACTCTCCATTACTTCTTTCCCCTAGCTCCTGGCAACCACTAATCTCCTTTTCTGTCTCTATGTCAATTTCTGCAAAGAGACTGCTGGGATTTTGATAGGGATTGTCTTGAATCTGTAGGTCAATTTTGGAAATATAACTGTCTTAGTACTATTAAGTTTTCATATTCATGGACATGGCATGGCTTTCCATTTATTTAGGTTGTCTATATTTCTATGATGTTTCGTAATTTTCAATGTGTAAGTCTTGTACCTCTTTTGTTAAGTTTATGCCTCTAATTAAATTGGGAATTTAAAAAATGCTGTTGTAAATGGAATTGTTCCTTGATTTCATTTCTGAATGTTCTTTGCTAGTGTTTAGAAATGCAATTGGTTTCCATATATTGATATTGTGTCCTGAAACCTTGCTGAACTTGTTTATTAGTTCTGAAAGTGTTTTTAGTGGTTTCCTTAGACTTTTCTAAATACGAGGGTATCCTTTCCAATTTGGATACCTTTTATTTCTTTTTCTTGCTTTATTGTCCTCTCAAGAACCTCCATTGCATGTTGAATAAAAGTAGCAAGAGTTGACATCTTTGTCTTGTTCCTGATCTTAGGGGGAAGGCTTTCAGTCTTTCACCATTAAATACAATGTTAGCTATGGTTACTCATAGGTATCCTTAATCAGGTCAAAGAAATTCCCTTCTATTCCTAGTTCACTGAGTGTTTTTATCATGAAAAAGGGTGTTGGATATTGTTAAATACTTTCTATGTGTCTATTGAAATAAATGATCATGTTGTCTTTCTCTGTATTATATTTTACATTGATTGCTTTTTACATGCTGAACTGACCTTGTATTGCTGGAATAAATACCACTTGTTTGTTGTGTACTATCTTTTTGATATGTTGCTAGATTCAGTTTGCTTTACTTTATTGAGGAATTTGGGGTCTATAGTCAATAGGGATATTGGTATGTAGCTTTCTTGTGATATCTTTGGCCTCATAGAGTGAGCTAGGACGTATTCTCTCCTCTTTCATTTTTTGGAAGTTTGTGAAGGATTGTTGTTAATTCTTTAAACATTTGGTAGAATTCGTCAATAAAGCCACCTGAGCTTTTCCTTGTTGGAAGCGTTTTTGATACTAATTAAATAGTTTTACTTATAAATCTGTTCAGATTTTCTGTATCTTCTTGAGTCAGTTTCAGTAGTTTGTGTCTTTTTAAGAATTTGTTTCTCTTCATTCAACTACATTACTAACTTGATGGCACACAAATGTTTATATTTCCTTATAAACTTTTTTTATGTCTGTAAGGTTGTTAATGATGGCGCTTTTTTCATTCTTGATTTTAATAATTTAAGTCTTCTCTCCTTTTTTCTCCCCTTTTGTTAGTCTAGCTGAAGGTTTGTCACTTTTGTTGATCTTTCTAAATAACCACATTTTGGTTTCTTTGATTTTCTTCTGTTTTCTAGTCTCTATTTTATTTATTTCTGCTTTAATCTTTATTGTTTCCTTCCTTTTACTTGCTTTGGGGATAATTTACTTTTCTTTTGCTAGTTTCTTAACTTGGAAGGTTAGGTTATTGATTTGAGATCTTTCTTCATTATTAATATAAGTATTTACAGCTATAAATTTCCCTCTGTGCACTGCCTTTGGTATGTCATGTTTTTGGTTTTGTTCATATCCAAATATTTTCTAATTTTTCTTCTTTGGCCCCTTGGTTATTTAGGAGTGTGTTTAATTTCCACATAATTGTGAATTTCCCAAATTTCCTTCTGTAACTGACTTCTAGTTTTATTCCATTGTGGCCAAAGACCATACTTTGTATGATTTCAATCCATTTAAATTTATTGAGGCTACTTTTACAGCCTAGGGGTATTTTCTATCCTGGAGAATGTTTCATGTGCAGTTGAGAGGAAGGTGTCTTCTGCTGCCATTTGGAGGGATGTTCTATACAGGTCTGTTACGAGTGTTGGTTTATAGTTGTTTAAGCCTTCTGCTTCCTTGTTGATTTTCTGTCTAGTTGTTCTATCCACTGCTGAAAGTGGGATGCTGAAGTCTCCAACTATTGTTGAATTGTCTCTTTCTCCTTTTACTTCTGTCAGTTTTTGTTTCATGCCTCTCCGGGCTCTATTGTCAGGTGCATATATGTTCATAATTGTTATATCTTCCTGATGGATCAACCCTTTTGTTGTTATAAAATGTCCTTCTTTGTCTCTAGTAATAGCTTTTGTCTAAACTTTTATTTTGTATTATTGGTATAGCCACTCTAGCTTTATTTTGGTTATTGTTTGTATAGTATATTTTTTCCTACCCTTTTACGTAGAGCCTGTTTGTATTTTATAATCTAAAGTGTGTCTCTTATAGACAGCATAGTTGGATCAGGTTTTGTTTTGTTTTTTACATTCTGCCAATTTTTCCCTTTTGATTGGTATATTCAAACCATTAATGTTTAATTATTGACAGGGAGGATTTATGTCTGCTGTTTTGCTCTTTACTTCCTACATATCTTTTTGTTTTTCTTTATCTCCTTTTTTTTTTTTTTTTTTGCTTTAAACAGATGCTTTCTACTGTGCTGTTTTAATTTCCTTTTTCTCTCTTTTACCTTTTTTAAAGAAGTTATTTTCTTAGTGGTTGCCCTGGATACTACATTTAACACCTTAATTTAATAGTCTCTTTCTGATTAATCCCAACATAATTTCAGTAGTATACAAAAACTGCTACAATATAGCTTTGTTCCTGTGCTGTTATCATACTAATTACATTTTTATACATTGTGAGTCCATCTTCACAGTTTTATTATTATTGCTTTATTCTGTTTTTTAATTCAGATAGGAGAAGAAAAGAGTTACAAACAAAAATACGTTTATACTGCCTTTTACCTAACCTTTACTGACATACTGTTTCTTCATGTGGGTTCAGGTTACTGTCTAATATCCTTTCATGTCACCCAGCAGGACTCCTTTTAGTAGTTTTTGTAGAGTAGGTTTGCTAGTGACAGATTCTCTCTCACTTAAAAAAAAGAATTGAGAGTGTCTTTATTTCTCCCTCATTTTTGAAGGATAGTTTTGTAAGTTATAGAATGCTTTGTTGATAGTGTTTTTCTTTCAGCACTTTGAATATGTTTTCCTACTGCATTCTGCCTTCTGTAGTTTCTGACAGTAAATCAGTTGTTAATATTTTATTAGTTGAGTCACCTCTCTCTTACTGCTTTCAAGATTCTCTCTTTTTTTTTTTTGGCTTTTGACAGTTTGATCATGATGTGTCTAAGAGTGGATCTCTTTGAGTTCATTCTACTTGGAGGTTGTTGATCCTCTTCAAAGTGTAATGTTTTCATCATATTTGGATAGTTTTCAGTCATTATTTCTTTAGATATTTTTTCCTGACTCTTTCTTTCTTCTTCTGAGACTCTTTATTATGTGTGTGTTGGTGTTCTTGATGGTACCTCACAAGTCTCTGAGGCTATGCTTGTTCTTCATTCTTTTTTCTTTCTGTTCGTTAAAATGGATAATCTTAGTTGACCCTCTTCAAGTTCACTGATTCTTTTTTTTTGCCAGCTCAAATCTGCTGTTGAGCCCCTCTAGTGGATTTTTTTTTTTTTAAAGATTTTTTTGGGGGAGGGCACTTCCCTGGTGGTCCAGTGGCTAAGACCCTGTGTTCCCAATGCAGGGGGCGAGAGTCTGATACCTAGTTAGGGAACTAGATTCCACATGCTGCAACTAAGAGTTTGCATGCCGCAGGCTAAAGATCTCGACACAGCCAAATAAATAAATATTTCTTTTAAAAGATTTTTTTTTGATGTGGACCATTTTTCAAGTCTTTATTGAATTTGTTACAATAATGCTTCTGTTTTATGTTTTGGTTGTTTGGCTGAGAGGCATGTGGGATCTTAGCTCCCTAACTAGGGATCGAACCCACAACCCCTGCATTGGAAGGCGAAGTCTTAACCACTGAACTGCCAGGGAAGTCCCTCTAGTGAATTTGTTGTTTCACTCATTGTACTTTTCCACTCCAGAATTTATATTCAGTTTTTGTATAACTCTTAGCTGTTTATTGATATTTTCTTGCAGAGTACTGTATCAGCCTTCTTTCCAGTTTCCTTCCATTTACTTCTTTGGTACATTCTAAATAGTTTTGTGTGAGTTCATAACTTCCTAAAGCAGACATCGGATCATATCACTCTACCCTACAATACCTTTTCATATCTGTAGAATAAATTCCAAACTTTTTAGCATGACATTCAAGACTATTCACTGTATGGCCAAAAAGTTACCTTTGCAAACACTTCTTCTCCCTTGCTGGGAGCCATCATCCATAAGTCTCATCTACTATATGTATCTCCTTGGCCATGCTTCTCTTAGTTTGTTGCCCTCTCCCTCTCCCTCTCCCTCTCCCTCTCCCTCTCCCTCTCCCTCTCCC